>NC_056524.1:56458296-56507827 GCF_019175285.1 Sceloporus undulatus | reverse complement strand
CTTCTGGAAATTATAGGTGTAGGTGTCATGGATTGCCCTGGCCCTGGGCCTGATTTAGAGGAACAGTCAGAGGACTCAGACTCTAAAGATATGGAGGAGGCTGAGACGGGCAGATCTGGTGTTGCCTGGATCAGCAGTGCCAGAGCAGGCTCAAGATGCTGCTGAGGGAGAAACAGACTCTGTGGACTCTAGGCTGCAGGAGCTAGGACCTGTGGAGAGAAGGCAGGTCAAGGAGTCATTCCAGGCTAGAAGTCAAGAAGAGAGCTAACAGGTTTCAACTGAGAGAAGCAGAGGCCTTTTAATAGACCTCCAGCTGCAGAAGCTCTTTGCAGCTGACAACCAGTCTTGTAGCTTTGTTGTTCTTGTATTTCTTGCTCTTGGATTCAAGTTATCTGACTTCTGGACTTGCCTTGTGACTACGCTCTTGCCTCTGCTCTTTGCTGTGACTGACTGGTATTGTGTGACACTTGGCCTGGACTCTGGACTACTCCTTGGCATATTCCCTTGCTGTGCTGTCCTCAGTAGAGGTGAGCAGGACAGCAACTAAGAATTATGAATGCAACAGTACAATGGCTTGTGCAGAAAGATAAAGAAATTTACTATAATGACCAATGCAGAGAAATAGAAGACAACAACAAAAAGGGGAAAACAAGAGATCTATTTCACAAGATCTGGGAAATCAAAGGAAAATTTAAACCAAGGACTGGAAGGCTCTATGACAATAAAAATTACATAATTCAAGACAGGAGGGAATAAAAAGACATTAAATGCAATATACAGAAGAATTATACAAAAGAGGGGATTTTTTTTGAAAAAGAAAAAAAAAGAAAAGGAAGAAATGAAGTGTGGCAAAGAAGGAAAACAAAAGAAAACAAAAGAAAAAGAATAATCAGGAAGGTGGAAAAAGGAAATACTAGATTTAGAAGGTAATATAATAAGCAAATTACTTGATAAGGGGAAGAAGAAAATTAAAAAAAATGTCTAGTAAACCAGATACCTATGGTGAGAACTCAAAATAGGGATATTATGACAAAAGGACAGAGAATATTACTTTAAGCAAATTAGTCTTATTTCAATTTATGTTATGTTATGTTATCTTATCTGTGTAATTTATGTAATATACAAATTCTTAATTTACTCTATAAAACAGCAAGAAAAGAAAAGAAGATATCGTGACTAGAAAAAAAGAGAAAGAAGGAAAGAAGAGGAAAAGAAGATGAGGGAAAATAAAGAAGGAGTAAGGATTAAAACAAAAGTAAGGATAGGAAGAAGAAAGATTAGAATGAAAAGAAGTAAAGTGGGAAAACGAATAATAAGAATTTTAGAGAATGATATAGTGAGTGAGAGAAAGGTTAAAGGATGTGAGAGGATGTAGGAAATCTGAGAATGTGAGAAGAGGGGGAAGGATTGTAAGAGTAGAAGGAAGAAAAGAAGGAAGTAGGAGCAGAAGGCTTATGGGAAGAGAGAATTAAGGATGGAAGGGATAAGGAATTGAAACAAAATGAGATGGAGAGGAGAAAGAAAGGAATAAGAAGAAAGAGAGAGAGGAAGAGGTATTAGACATTAGGATAAAAAGGAATATGGATTGAAGAAATAGGAACAGAAAGGTAAAAGATAGGACTGAAAATAAGAGTAGTGGAAAAGGAGAAAGTAAGGGAAACTTTGGGGAGAAAATGTAAAATGTAAGTGTAAATATATTATTGACCTATTCCCATAGGTGGGTAAGCTTCTACAGGAGAAAATAAAATGTTATACTCTAAGCCAGATGAAGAAGTTGTTGTGGGAAGTTGTTCACAGAATCAAGAACAAAAGGGATATCCTGTTCTAGAAAGAAATCAGAGCCATGGGAAAGTATATCAGCAAGAGGAAACAGATTATTGATTTCCAGTCCAAAATTAACAATGTAGCTCTAAAAGCTTCTGTCTTTAGAATACCAGTCTGCAATATGCTTTCTCTATATCATGTTTTAGTGTTTGCATTCAGTTGACAAATTCACTTTTACAATCAGCTCTGAATTGTTTCCATTGGAATTGCTTACCTGTGCTATAAAAAGCAAGTTTTTTTGCAGAATAAGCTAGATGCACTGAGATTATGGACTAATATCATGTATTATGCATGCAGATGTGCAGTATCTGTACTGTTCTTTTCCATCTCTTTCCTAAACAATGACAGTAATTTCACTTTGCATATATTGCAGTATAAATCCTAATTGAATATTTTAATATGCGTTAAAGATCTGTCCTCACTTCCCAATATTATTTGGTCTGATTACAACATCAGAGGAGCAGGCTGTATATTTCCTGGGTAAGTTTTAACAATTAAATCCAAGTGTAAAAAGTAAAAGAAAAGTAGTTTTGGGGGCAAAATAGACTGGTGAAAGGAGTGGCCAAAAACAGATTGGGTCCATGGTGAGCACACACCATGGCTGCTCTCCACCTTTTCCCCAGCTGAAAAAGGAGGAGCAAACAGCCACTCCTTTTCAGTTGGCAAAAAGCTGCCTTTTTCTGCTCCATAGTGGCTAGAAGCTGGCTTTAAGATGCTCTGGTGGCATGCATATAAATGCAGCACCGCCAGAACACCTTGAAGCCGCCAATATTTAAATCGCCAGGGCAGCTTCAGGACATTGCCCAGATGGCAGCACAAAAGGGCTGTCTGTTTCATCCCTTTCTACACATTTAGCACTATTAGGATAGAAGTAGATCCAAACCAAAGCACACACACCATTTGTATGAAAAAAAAAATTCAGATTATTCTGGTTTTTAACCCATTTCTTTTATTAAAGGAGGTTGCTTTTGAGAATTTTCTCCATTTTTTTTTCTCCTGGGAAACAGGCACTTATCCTTTTAAAGTTTCCCAAAGTTGGACTTGGAAGATGCAAATGGATGCATAATAGAGAGAAGGCAGCCTGTGTATCCTTATAGTGAGGGAGGTGATGGAAGAGGTGCTGGCTTCTATCACTCCTTGAAATTGTTCCAAAATTGCTGCTGTTTCTACTCCTCCTTCTTCTCTTACTCTTGGAGAAATGCAGAAAAAAACCCAGTTATTTCATAGTTTCTCTACTGTAAAAGAATTTGAAAGAAAATGCCAATTGCCCACTGCTTGAGCTAAAAGTCTGTGCACACTTAACCTATGAAAGGAATTTGCACAAATATTTGTAAATGTGGAACAAGTATCATTATTTATACTTAGACAGATTGACCAAAGTCTAATTGCTCTGAAGTTCCTTTGAATGACCTTCACACTGTACTTCTTTGTGATCCATGCTAATTTTCTTCCTTGGGAAAGTGTGAATGTTATGACATGATGGACTGAAAGAAAGTATGTGCACTATAATGCTTCTGCAGCCCAAATGAACCACTTGCTAGCTTGAATGCAATTGAAGCTGCGTTTTCTGACTGCTTGCATATGCCTTTTGTTTTCAATAGACTGGTGGACTTTTGTCTTCCTTCCCACTATTTCAACTGCTTTTTATATGTCCCACTTTTCCACCCCACCATCATTGAGCCCAAATTAAAAGCCTTTCTGCCATTCATTACAATGTGGTTGTTATTTTATTACCAAGGCTCTGTATGGAATTTATTCTGGTAGCTTGCCCGTCTGCTCTTGCCTCAGATGCTGCTGCAAATAACCACACATAACAACAAGTTTGGAAGAAAGATCACAACTTTATTAGCAAGCAATTGGTAAGGGTTGGCACCAAGCATGAGGTCAGGATCTGCGAAATCAAACAAACCCACGTTTGTCTGATTATCCAAAAACCTGGCACCCACCAGGCGCTTGGGATGACCCAGGGGCTAAGGAACACAACTTGACTGCAAAACATGCCATGCGTTCACATATTCACTAAGCCCCTAGTCACTGGGAGGCGCTCCCGCATGGCCATACGCCTGCCCTATTCGCCCCCGGGTACCTATTGACTCCCAACCAGAGCTCCATAGCCCTGGTACCACACCGTGCAGATCCTGGCCTATGCTGCCGTCCCAAGTTGTGACAAAAAACCCACAAAACAGCGGTGGGTAGGTGGGCGAGGGAAGCTGCTCCTGTCTTCCTCCCTTCCTAGCTTGGCTCCGCACCGTGCGAAGCCAAGTGCCGACTGGGGACGGGGCCTGAAGCACAGCCTTGTAAAGGCCTAAGCCCCGCCCCACAACATGTGCTGCGGAACCAATGGGCTGCCCTGGAGGACCGGAAGCTCCGCACCACTGAGCCCAACTCCCAGAGCGTCATGGGGCGGAAGGACCGTCCCTTCCGCCCCGTGCACCAATAGGGAACCGGGGCAAGCCCCAGTGCATACTGGGGCTTGTAGTTTTTGCCGCCTCTAGCGGCAAAACGGTCTGCCTGGCTAGCGGGCGACCATTTTTTATCTCTGGTTTTCAGCCCCTTCATGGTTCTAGGTAAACCATTTCTCAGTCTCCTAGTCTGCTCACAACCCCCAGCTGCCCAGGGATCAGGTGAAATGGCAGGTGAGAGAAGGAGAAGTTGCATGGAGATTTAGAATATTGTCTATAATGCTGCCAGGCATTCTGCAGGAATGGACAAAGAATCACTAGTTTGTGAACAAATGAATGTGTCACGAAGCCAGTCTGCTCCCTCGGTTTTGAATGTACTGTAATGCCCAGCAACAAAAGATCTGCTGTAGACAGCATGGAGTCACCTTCACACTCCTGGAAATGGTCATGAGGACTTCAGAGGCAGTTTCTCCCCTTCTTCCGTGACTCTCCCTACCTGTCCACTGGCAGCAGCTGCAATTACAACCACATCCCCTCCCCTCCTTTTTATTTCCCTTATACCATATTCATCCCCTTTGTGGCTGTGCCAGACATGTCCCCCCAAGTGCTGCATTTGGCAGTCTGTCTTTGTTATTCAGTGTCAGTGCTCTGACTGGCACTTGAATGATGGGATGATGGAGTTGTGCACACCCAATTTAGTAGTGTGCCGAGGGTGGAGCTGTACTACAGAAGCAGCAGAAGCAAGTGTATGGAGGGGGGGGGTGAGCACTCATTTGGTCACAGCTTTTAATTTTGTATTATGGGAGGATGTGGTTACATCTTGCCACAGATGCCTGATAGGCATTATTAGTGCAGTATGTTGTGTATTTCTTATCATGCAATAAGATCTGTCATCATGCCTGGGAAAAGTATTCATCACTGAGAAGCAGTGATGTATGTAGCAGTAATGGTACCACACCAAAGAGCATGTGCCCTATTTTCAAACCATTTCATATAGAAGAAACCGATGTGTGAAAATCATATAGAGCCAAATATACGGCAAGAGAATATAAGGGCCTACACTCAGAAATACTGCTTTTCAAGAGTTGAATATATCTAGTCATGTCTGTCTTTATGTCAGGATGGTGATGCTAAAATGGCCTTAAAACAACATCCCCTCACTCTGCATTAAAGCTTTGAGACCAGCACTCAGCACTGTGCATTTTGAACTCTGTGCAATAAAAGTTTTAAGAGATAAGAAGCTTTTTTCTATTTCAGGGTTGCCATTAGTCTGAATAATGCATAAACAAGGGGAAAGGTTTGAAGTGCTACTGAGGATCACAGTATAGCTTCAATTAAATTATACATCATTATCACAGCTGCCAAGACTGATGTGGGATTTTAGCCCCGTATCTCACTAAATGTTCTATGTAGCTGTCTTGTCTAATTCTTTATTTCAAAGCAACCAACAACTCGCTTAGCAAGAGGGAGGGGGGAATAAAATGAAAAAAAATCTAGTTTCAAGATCACTCAAGACACAGTGTGGTTAATCATGATGATATTTTGACGTGTCAACAGTCAAACACTAAGGGAAAAAGTTCAATTCCCTATCATCAAAGTAAAACACAAGGGAAAAACCAAGTGCTATTGAGTCATGACATATTATGTTCCTAATGAAGTAAAGCCTTGCACGCAATCTCAGGCAGTAGAGCAATATGCTTTAATCAGATAAATAAACCCTTTGTTAAAGTGTTCTTCTTCCTTATCTTCCCTTTTTCCTGAGTTCTTTCTGCTCTGTCCAGCATGTTCCATAATTACTTGACCAAGTGTTTATAATTAGTGTAAGAAAACTGGGAATAGGTCAGTTCACACGACAATTCTGTTCACAGTCAGTCATATTTATGAGGAGCTTTGCAAATGAACTGTTTGCCAAAAGTGGAAATAAAAACTTCCGCAAAAAGCTTCTGCAATCCTTTTGACCTGATCGTACTAACAGGTTTTTAGTAATACCTACTATTTAGTCCACATATATTTAATAATATTTATACTTTTTATTTTTGGAATGAAGTTTCAGGCTGACATATCTTTAGTATTATATTTTAAAGTAGTGAAATTTGGCAAGATTTTATGCACATGACTGAGCAAGATAAATTTCATATGCTTTTAGAATCCAAAGACATAGCCATGTTAATTTGGAATATCAGTTTGCAAAGGGATTTTGTAGCACCAATGAAAGAAGCTAAACCACCATTCCTATGGTTATCTACTCACTTTGGCTTTAGGCAACATATTTCCTCCTGCCTTTCTCCCTCAATGGCCATTGTTAAAACTGAATTTGTCCCCTCACCACCATACCCACAAGTTTTGAATTTTTATAGCTATTCATACAGCCTGTTTATAATGGTCTGTTCATAAACACTTGTTCATTTTATCCATCTGAGGCATTAAATTAAGTCTACGAAAGCTTTCGCTACAACTGTTTTCTTTCAGGTAGTTCCAAAGGTACTATAAGATCCCTTTGCATAGTATATGCTTTTGCACTGGGATAAGGAGCTGAACAATGTGTGGTGGGTTAGAAAATTTTTACAACTTTAATGCAATTACAGTATGTCATAAATCAATCACTGTTATAGCATAAAGCCTACTCTGGGATAGCATAAAGCCTACTCTGGGATAGCAAATCGTATGCTAAATACAGACTGAGATGACACAGGGTGCATTGGTTCCATGATCAACAAATAGTTCTGTGGGACTGCCTACCTGTTAAGCATCAGTGCAAGTTTTTATCACCAGCCAATCATTGTGACAAGATCTAACCATTAGTTCAATGGATCAACTGCATCCACCTCAACTGCCAGTTATCTCCCTCATTGACCTGCTTTCTCCTGCTTGGGCATTTTCAATTTAGCTTGTGCCTGATGTCCCCTCTTGATGCCCTCCAGTTGTGACAATGCAACATGCACCAAAGAATAAGAAACTACTAGTAAACTAATACAAACAATTACCAGTCCATACTCCTGCAGCAAATCCATACAAGATATGAGTTAACTACTACATAAATGTACTGGAGGAACCATCCATGGGAAGATATTTCCAGGGAAAGCAAAATAAAAACAAATATGATCCAATAATATGGGAAAATTCCTTCCTGTCACCTGAAGATGACCAGACAAAGCCTGAGGATACCCAGAAAGCTGAACAACAACAAAAATGGTATTATACCTAACGTGGTTTCAACAAGAATGAAAAAAAGGAGTTAAGTATTTGTAAAAAGTAATACAAACTATGGCAAGGATATCAAAAATGTATACTTTATATTCAAATTGCAACAAAACAATCATTTGTATTGCAATTTAAATATTAGATATACATTTTCGATATGCAGAAAGCAACATGCAGCAGAGGGTGGTTGAATGGATGTATAGCTTGAAGGTCTGGCTGAAAATGGCTGACAGCTACTTGCACAGGACTTGTAACCCCTTGAGGGATCCTTAGAGCCAAGGCACTATGTAAGGAAGGCATGAAAGATATGAGTTTTCCAAGCCAGCTTTCCCACAGTGATTTGATCAACTGAAGCCAGAAATTTGAGAAATAGGCAGCGTGGAAATACCCACTGCTGATGATATTTGTGGCTTTTTAAGAAAATGCCTTACTTTTAGTGGTATACCTGATTAAAAGTATTCTTGTTCAGACCTCTTGATCAATCAATCCACCGACTGATCTCTAGCAGGGAAAACAAGCCTTAGCTTATATATTGGTTTTATTTACCATGAATTCTCCTCATAAATTTCTTATCAAAGTAAAAGTAAGACAGATCTGGAAAAAGTAGGTGTCACTTTTTGAAATATATCACTGTTCCTATCTAAGTCAGAATGCTAGATGGATTGCAACATAAGTACAGTGCGCCCACACCATATGCAGGCACACTATACGTAGCTTTCAGCTTATGCTGAAGCTGCAGGGCAAAATGGATAATGGTGCACATGCCACGAGCACAAGCCCAATTATATCCAATGGGGCTCGAGCATATGTGCTTTTTGCCTTACGCGGGAGGGGAGTCTAGAATGGATCTCGCACATAAAGTAAGGGCCCACTGTATCTGCACTAAGACGAATGGCATAGTATAATACCAAAGGGATGGTAAAAAATTGATATATTTTATGTCAATATAAATCAGCTGTGAAACTTATATCAATATATATCAGCTCTGAAACTTTTGCATCTGCTGAAGTGCCAGAAAAAGGAAAGTGACCTTCTTGATGTGCAACGTGAAAGAGGTTCTAACAGGGTTTTCAAGTTTCATTGTAGCTTGTAACAAATAAGAGGAATGTAAAGAGCTAGGTATTTTTGATGGGTTTCCAAGATCATGCTAGTAGTTTAAATAGTAACATTACTTTGCAAGTGTTAAAAGCTAAATGCTGCATTTCAGCAGTCTGAAAAACTTGTTAAAGCTCTGTGTATTATACAAGATGAAGCTATACCTTTAGAAATAAACATCACTGTGTTCAATAGAGCTTGCTCACAGTTAACAATAAATTTAATAATTTTATATTATAAGATCTTGTTAGGTTTTTTTTAATTATTTCTTTTATGTGCCTGTGTTTTATGATACACACACACACACATACACACAACCCAGACTCTGGGTTTTTAAGGAGAGGTTTTATATATATATGGGACGAAGCAGACCAGTGGCTTGAAGCAGTCTCTGGCCACACCAGCCCCAATCGGTGCCTGGTCATCCTGGGACCACAGTGACCAGACACTGTGTTCCCAGAACTGACTACTGCTAGGATCCTAAATGGGCTGTCAGAAAGGAGCGCTTTTTCAGCGCTCGTTTTTTTGCCCAGCCTTGGGCTGCCATAGGCCACTGTGGAGCAGCTTCCAACCATTCCAGGGGCATGCATCATCTGTACAACCCAACCCCAAAGTGGACAGAAGCTGCTCTTTCATGCCCATCTGTCCCTTTTTTGTTTAGTTATTCAAAATATGCATGTTTATGTGCATTTTTAAATTGTGCATATTGCCTGAACACGTCCAGCTCCCCTGAGTGAAGCAGTTTAAACAGTGTTTTGTATTTAAAAGTGTGAAAGCACACTTTCAAATGAACATGTTCTTTCTGGCTGAATCTGGATCTAGTCACTATTGTGAGGACTTCAGAACACAAAATATGTCTAGTATATTTAGGGAGAAACAGGCTTGGTGAAAGTCAAACTGGATTCTTCACACTTTCCTATTTTCCCCAGTTGTGAGGATTTCGTCATTGTTTCAATATGACTTTTGAAAGACCAGCATGGACCACACTAAAGAGTTACTTCACTTATGAACGCCATCTCCTATGATTGAAATGCATCCCTGTCCTTTAATGGTTTTGAAAACCATTAATCTTGACAAATGGGGGGGGGGGACGGGGACAGGACGTTCTTAGTGTTTTTGTTCATTCTGTCCTTAAATTAATTTTGAAACTGGTACTGTTTGCAACGTGTTTCTCTCCCCATATAACATCAGCCATCCTACTACCTGCTTACACTTTTACGCATGATGCATTTGACACAGAAAGTAGGAGGGAGGGTTTTAAGTCACTGAAACAGTCATGGAGCTCTTACAGCTCAAATATTTAGAGTGGTGGGGTTCTTATGCTATAATACCTCACAAACAAGAATTGTGACCAATATCTTTATGTGCTGACTAGGACAATTCTGAGACTCATCAAAGGCTAGCAATCACACAAATCTAATTTTGCTTCAGTAGAGTTCTTAGATTCATTGAGATATTACACGTAAATGAAAATACCAAGTGTCTTTGACTTGTCAGTGAAAAAGTGCCTCAAGCTTCTTAACAAATGGAACCTTGATGTATATTTGGAAGCTTCATGACATATTAAAGTAGTTTATGAGGCACAATTTGTTTTGGTGGTCTGCTCTGATTGATGGCATGCTATCTGCCACAGCTTCATCTGTTGTGGAATTTCTGTAATAAATGTTAGCAGCTAGACAGTGCTAAATGCGTTCTATCTAAATCATTCGTTACTTATAACAAGTTTCAATGTATATGAATCAAAGGTTGTTTATACTTGCCTTCAGATTAATTCATCATTTGAAGCAGCTCTATCATTTCAAATGGGATAACTGAGATCTGTGCCTCTGAGTAAGTGTTTTGATCTTCAAGGTAATATATTCTTAAAATGTTAAAGTTCGGCAATTAAAAAGTTCAGTTATT
This sequence comes from Sceloporus undulatus, assembly GCF_019175285.1. Lineage (NCBI taxonomy): Eukaryota > Metazoa > Chordata > Lepidosauria > Squamata > Phrynosomatidae > Sceloporus > Sceloporus undulatus. Next base: position 56,497,403 of record NC_056524.1, on the reverse strand, counting down.
TATGTAGGTTCTTTCCTTATTTGAATCATCCATGGGAAAAAGAGATTTAATACCTCGCCAATAATCATGTATAAAAATCATTTTAAAGGGCGAAATACCTAAGATAGGATTCTTTTAAAGCAAGTGTCCAATTTGCTCACTTTGAAATATCTTTATATAAAAATATAGTACAAAGACAAAAGAGACTTGTAGAGCTTAGGGAACATACTCATGAAAACAAGCATGTGAATCTCCTTTTTCACCCCTCCAGTTCAGAATGAATAGTTGTTGGGGTACAATTGGAATTATAAATTTATGTAAGTGGATAAAAAGGCCAATGGCGAATATTCATATCTTTCCTGGTATTACTGCTACTCGAACCCACAGCCAAGCATGCTCATGAATTTCTCAGATGCACACCAATGCCTTTATAGCACTTGACAGCCAATTGCCTTGTCCCCAGTCCATCACTCACCATTATGTTCTGACACTGGCTAAAGGTGTGAAAATTATGGCTTTCTCTCATCCAAAAAAGCCCAGAAATTCACCACAACTCACTCACCCAGGACACTTTAATTGCAATGGTGTGAAACTGAGTGTGATGAGCCTAAAATAAAACCTCTCCCTTGAAAGCTTTATTTCAAATGGAGCCTAGCTCACTTTGGAGAAACTCAAATGGAAGTTTATATTCTCTCCTCACCATTACCCAACCTTTTGTCACTCTCCCACCTCCAGTTAGACTTTTCAAGCTTTTGTTCCAATTGCTTAGGACATATTAAAGAGATGAGTTATTTCAGTCTTCATATACTGGGCAGCACCTAGGAGCTCTAGCATCTGTTCCAATAGCAAGTGGTAGGAATATGTGTACAAGCCATCACTAGGTGGCTAGGCCATTTTTGTGGATCTTTCCATTCCCCTTTTGGCAAAGTGCCATCTAAGTAGAAAAGACTCAAATGCACACAAATGTACTTGTTGCGCAAACAGATATAACATGGTTTCCTACAGTGACACATAGAGAAGTAGCTGCTTCATGGCTCAGTCAAACAGGCTGGAAAACTGGGTTTAACAGACTACTGTATTCAAAATTCTTCTTTAAAACAGAGCGGCTGACTGTTCTTGTGAGGCTTGAGAATAACCTCATCAACAGGGACATACAAACACAGGGATGCCTCCAAATAATGAGAGGAAAATAATAACTAATCATCATCAAATGATGGCTTAATGTTAACCAGTGAGAGATTATTCTTTCTGAATACAGTATTTAAATACATAGCCTGCTAGTCCAAATGACATGAAAACCGAGTTTGTATTCTTAATCATGTCTCATGGTGGGTGGTTGCCATAAAAACCCTATGTGAACATTTTTCTTTCTTCTCATATGCTGAGTTTGAAGGATAGGGCATAGGAAAACCATTTTATAGCCTGTGGCCATAATCCATATAGGCCCAGTGTGCTGTCACTCATCCTTGGAGTGAAGAGCCTGGCTACTCCCCCAAAACAGTTGTTTTTCCCATGAGCTATGTCCTTCAGCATGCTATCTCTGTTTGCATTACTCTATTTGCAATTGCACTGTGCAGAGTGTTCTCTTTTGCTTCTGTCTGGCCATTTTTCAAGTAGGTTAATAGAGCTGGTGTTTCAGTGTACAAAGCCATCTTTCTTTCAGTTGACAACTTTCCTACCACAGGACGTTTCATAGTATTTAGAGAGGGAGAAAAATCTATACTAACAATATTGGGTTTCCTCTTCAGTATGCTTGACAGTGACAAACAGTGTTGGAGGGGTTTTGCAAGAAAAGCACATAACCCAGCCTTTTATCCAGTGTTGCACCCATCATTACGAGAGCACACCTTGTTTGTTTCAGAATTTTTATTTCCTGCCATTCCTCTGGGGATACATTTTGTCCCCAGTGTTTATGTGTATAGTTGTAATTAAAACGAGAGCAAAAAAGTAACAGCCAATTCATAAGTCACAGAGAAAATTAAAAAGGAAGTAAAAACCAAGAACACACCTGCAAAAAGTCAAATAATGAACTGGAATATAAAATATCCAAAGGAAACAAACTACATGTAACATAAAAGTCCATCAAATACATTTGTTATTAGTCTTTTTTAACATCCCAGCACTCCATCATAATAGTAAAGATTATGCTCCTTTAACAAAGATCTGGGCAGACATTGGAATGGGGCCTCATTTGTTCCCAAGATTGTGTTTCTGCTCTTAAGATAATTCCTTCTCAGGCCTGTAAAAGTTTTCCATTCCTTTCTTCCTTAATGAAACCTGTCCATTTTGATGATAAGCAATGTAATATTATGATTACCATCTTAATTTTCATCCCAGAACTAGCTAATTGCTTTCTATTTTCCCTTGAATTAATTAGAAGTTACAGTGACCCTGGGAGATGGCAGCAAAGCACTAGGCAGCATTGTGAAAGTTAAGTAATTTTTTCTGTGATACTAAAAATGCATCTATCTTTGCTTTATTCTTGCTTTCTCTGGCCCTCCTTTTTATAGTCTACATGAGCCAGCCACTATATTTGGGTTGAAAGCATTACATTGTACATCTGTATGCTACCTGCTTATCTAACCAGTATCCTTTTTACACACCAGTTAGGAGAATGTTGGGAAATCACTTTTTAAAGGTTGTGATGATGAAGATCTCTATGGAGTTGATCACACACCTGGACTTCTGCTATGCTCCCGTTGCCCAGACGTCACCAATCTGCGACAGGAGCCCCCTGGTGGCATCGTGCCTGGCACTATTAAAGTGGAATGCTTCCGTTTTCATCATGGAAGCATTATTGTAGTTGTTAGGAAAAGGGCCCTTTTTAAATAACAGATCAAATTGTTATGATGCAGGCACACTGTATAGCATATAGTTCCACCACCTCTCCTTTTTCCCATCCTGGAAAGCTTGGAGCCATTTTCCTGATGTTGTGACTGGTGGAAAGTGGGGGATGGCTGACAAGCCTATAGCTATATGACTAATGCTAAGGACACCACAATTTATGTATCCTCAAGGACCACTTGATGACCATTTGGAAGTACTGGGGAATGCTTCATCATTGTTTGCCTGGGTCTAGGCACATTCCCAGATGCTTCCCAGTTGTTCTTTGCTCTCCACCAGCTACAAAGAAATGGTGTCTGTTTCATCAGCCCATACAGACTTCCAAGAAATTAGATGTCTTCTCATTTTAATAGCTATCTCCTTGTTGTTAACTGCCCTTGACCTTCATAATTGCTTATCAATGTTTATGGATGTGAAGATAAACTTCATTGTGCCCCAGACATTCTACTGGGAGACCACAGATATATCAGGGGAATGCAAATATTTCAGAGTATAAATTGAGATGTATTGATATTGATAGCAGCCATCTTGAATGTTGACATTTGTTCAATGTCAAAGAAATCTGGTTTACGTATGTATTACATCTGTATATGAAACATGGTTTTATAACATATTTTATTCCTATTTTATTTTGTTTCCTGAAATAAATTTCTAATGGCCACATTTTTGTAAATATTAACCATAAATGTCTACATACCTTTGGAATAAATGCTCATCTTCGTATTAGCATATTTTTGACTAAAATTTGTGGCTACAGGGTTGGGTTTATGATGGTAAGGAGCTGACAGAAATTATCCTGGTTATTTCCTTTGTTTTGGGAATGAGAGTTATAATGTACTGTTTAGATATGGATAGGTTTAGATATATAGCAAGATGGAAAATATTTTAAAAACACTTAAACAAAGAAATCTCCTCTTCAAAATATCTTCAGAACTTGGCAAATCTTCTTGAGTTATGGGGATGCTTCCTGATACTAGGGATGCTTCTACAGATCTGCATTTCACAGTGGATTCAATGTATTACAAATCCCTGTAAGTTTGGCCCCAGAGTAAGGGTGGTTCTGGACCATTTTTCTGCCCTCAGCCCTCTGTGGGATGCACAAATGACCAAAAAAAAAAAAAAAAAAAAAACCAGCTAAAAAATGAAAATCAAAATAAAACTGGAAGTATCCAAAAGTTTATTTTTAAAATAAAATAAAATGTATATTAAACAGGACAGCATAGCCCTGACACTTATTTAATAGTCTCAACACTAATTCTATAGACTTCCACATGTGCCAATTTACTCCTTTTTGGCCATAAAAGTTGCCCTGGGGAGTCTGGATGTGCTGGGGAACGGTAAAATACTACCATGGGCATATGCAACTCCAGGGTAGCATTTTGCTGAACTCTACCTTATCAGCACTACTGATTGCTCTCTGGGGGTAGCCCTAACTGCCAGCACATCACATTAATGCCCACATCCTAGGATGGGCCATCACAAGGCCAGAGGACAGTCAGACTTACATTCCACAGGTCAAATCCCAGGTGAGTGCATGCCTGGAATATACTTCATTTTTGTATAAAGCTTAATGTATGCAGGATTTTGCCACAGTTTCCATCTCCTGTCAATTTATATCCCTCCCCCGGCATTGATGTCTAGAGATATATTTATAAAATACCTTCCCCTGAAGAATTCACATCAACAAAAGAATTACCGTATAATCATCCTTTTTAAAGCTGTACATTGTTTTAACTAATTCTGCAATGCAAACTGGGTGCCATGTTGAGAGAAATGCAGGAAAATAATTAATTATTTAGTAGTAATTATTTAATTAAATTAAGAAGTAATTATTTAATTAAATTAAGATTGTCACCAGTGCTTTAACCACTGCAGATACCTATGGTTAAAGAAGACAGATGGAAACTGTGAAAGAGTGAAGGAATAAAATGCAACAAATCTACTCATTCCCAACACATAGATGTTGTGATACAACTCTTGGATTTAAAACTGTAGCAATACACACACACACACACACACACATATATATATACATATATAAACATACATATTTTAAAGCAGAGTAGCTAGATTGCATATACAAATACAGTTTCCCCTCTTTTCTTGCGGACTTGAGGTCCACGGTCTTAGATATTCAGAGAGGGGTGACCTCTGTTATTGTCAATGGGGTGTGTCCCTGTTGCGTGTGCCCTGTGCGCGCTTGTGGGCATGCACCCCATTTAAGCCTATGCAGCTTGACTATATATGAGCCTTCATTTTCACGGGAGAAGGGGTCCAGAACGGGTCCTCATGAAAACACAGGGCCAACTGTAATAATTTCTACAAAATACATATTTGGAAGCAAATAAAATTCTATTTAAATAGAAGATTTACAAGTTTATATTTTATACCACATTTTCATACAAAATACATATCTAGGAGGAAATAAAATAGTATTTAATACATAGTTTATAAATTTGTAATTTATATTTTAATTAAAATTGTAGTTGAGAATAATTTTTTTTAAACCTTTAAATAGAAATGTGCAAATTTGATGTGTCCCTTTGTATAAATTACAGATTAAACAGTTCAGAACAGATTCATGAATCAACTCACACTGAGCAACCATACCTAGTTCCAAACTGACTAAGTCAGTGTGTTAGCTGGCACCAGAATTTTATAGAACTGGCAGATATAAGAAAGTTTTATGTGAGGATTCCAGATTTTTATATATAGTTCTTCGGTAGGAATACATTTTATAGTACCTTCAAATTATAGTTCAGTGAGTTTGAAAGTCAAGTATAAGAGGAGGCTAGCAGATAACAGTGTTGTGAGAGTATTAATTAATTGATAAGCTCGACTCAGGCTTGCATCCTTCCAAGGTCGCTAAAATGAGTACCCAGACTGTTGGGGGCAAATTAGCTTACTTGCTAATTAGCTTACTTGCTGTTCACCGCTATGATCCTTGGAATAGCGGTATATAAATAAAAAAAAATGAGCACCCAAAGACTTAAAATTCCCAATTGATAGTACAGATTATAAAAGCAATATAATTCTTTCAGTAGTACATGTGAAAACCATTGTATTGCCATTGCTTCCTCAAAATTTAAGAGCATTCACAAGTTCTATGCACATAAAAATACTTAACTAATGCAATCTATCCTGTCAATAATTAGAATTGTGAAGGCCTTCTCACTTTTATGTACATATTTACCCTGAAGAACCATTCCATTCTAAAGAGTCAATAAATCTTTTGTTCAAAATATACTCCAGTGTGTATGTGAATATAATCCACCAATTAAAAAGTCTATAAATAGGTATTTGCACAATAGATTGTAATGGTTCCAAAGGGAGTAATTTGGTTTCAAAGTCAACTCCTGTCCGCTTGAACGAGTGTTTTAATTTCTTACATGTTCAGTCACATGCACACAAACTATATTTGAATAGCTTAATTGGCATTAGTATCAGCAAGGACATATACAGTTAGAATTTACATTTTATTAGGAATTGTACATGATAAGAGATCCATATTTGCAGGTGGAATTCCTATATCGAGAAGTATTTATCCAAGTCTTGCAAGGCTAATAAACTGGAAAAGGAAGGTCATCTTTTATTGACAAATTCAAAGTTACTATATGTCATAAAGTTTGTTTTTTAGAGTATCAGAGAAGTATTTGGCCCAGAATATTATCCTTAGTCTTCAAACACACACACACACAAACACACACACACACACACACACACACACATTAACTAGCACACAGAAGGTGTATTAAAATATTAAGACAGAAGTATATGTGTGTTTATGTACATTTGGAGCCCCTTAAAATAAAGCAAGGCAGTTTTTGCTAGCTGAATATCTAGGCCATTTTCTTTCAAAATGAAGGTACACTCAATATCAATATTGAGAGTATCTCTTTTGGTTTACATTTTGAATTACAAAAGAATTAAAAAGAACAGTATCTGAGGTTTCTTTCTATATTTGGATTATTGATGACATAGTCTTTTTTATCCACTCTAGAAAACGTGTATTGTTATTACTCATTAGTTTTAGGTTCTTTTAAAATTGATCAAATTAGGGAGAAAACAATTAAATGGACTGTGGAAGGGTATCAAAATATAATAGCACATTTCACAGTTATGAAATTGTATGGCAAGACAACCAGTCATTCTTGCTAGGTAAGGACAAGGACACAGGGTGAAAATTGCAAGATGAGGAAAATACTATGAATATCTTACTAATAACAGTGTGAGTGTTGGCCTGCTGTTCTTCTGGTTCCCCACAGACATGGTGAGTTTATGCTTCTTTTTGTTCCAGTTTCTGTAACCTTGGAGAACAATTACATACATCTCTTCTTTCATCATAAAAATATTTTTGTCTCTAGTATTTGCCTTTCATAAAGAAATCCCAGTCTTAGTGGGACTGTTTTTAATGTAGCCCTGCATTATGTAGAATAGCAGTTATCAAGTAATCCAGTATCTATATAAAGATATCTCTGAAGGAGTCAGCAGAAATAATAATTGTTGAGTGAGGTTTCATTTTACATTGGGAGATTTAAGATTAAAAGGACAACAGCAGCTTTTCTAGTGTCATAGGAAATGCTAAATGCAGGGGCATTGCTGGAGGGTGCAGAATGTGGGACATACCAGGTTACACCTTAACATGGGGGTGACACCACTACTCCCAAACATCTGCCTTTTGGCATAAATGGAATGAGATGCTCACCTGAGTACCTTTAAAATGCTGGAGTTCAGTGGAAAAGATGGTGTGAGTGGGGCAAGGCTCAGTGGGATTAGAAAGAGAGGCCTCAGTTTTTAAAATCATTCCTTTTCAATTTTCTTTAAAAACACCACATCTTACTAAATTTTCACTTTAACCTAATTAACTATGTACATGTAAATACATTAGGGCTGTGCATAAGATATTGTAATTGAAAGGTATAATTTTAATAATGCTAGTTGCTTATGTCATGCAACTATCACCATTGCATTTGGTGATATATGAAAATTATCTTTTATGAATAACATTAGTACAAAAGCATTACTAAGGATTCTGTATGGTGTGGTATGGGAGGAGGTCAATGGGTGGGGGTGACACCATGTGTTATCACATTGGGTGACACCAACTCTAATGACACGACTGTCTAGATGTGTGAGTTCTGGCGTACTTACATTAGACTGGCTAGGAGAGTATGCTGCTCCTCAAAGCTGAGCTCAGAAAAATTACTCTTTGGACTACAGCTCCCAGAATACCCAGCCATTTTTGCACTATGACTCTTAGAATCCACTGCTGAAATCCAAAAAAATAATCTTGCCAAGCTCTACCCAAAGCATTTCCATTTATTTTCTAAGGCAGCTTGGCACTGTTAAATCATCCATCTTCAATATCCTAAACCTCCCATTCAACTTATTTATAGAAAAGGGAGCACCTCTGATGCAACAAGAAAGAAACAGAAGAAAATTGTCTTTCTAAACCCCACCTTTCCATTTCTCTGTGGAAGAGTCTTTACGAGCATCTATATGAACCTTTAGAAATATGTATTTTCCAGAGTCTAATACAATGGGAAATAAACTTCCCAAAGTTAAAAGACTATGATGGTCTCTTCCTCTATGGAAACACAAAGAAAGTTTTGTTTGTTTTTTACCATATCCAAGCTCAGGCAACTTTGCAAGCATTGTTAATCAAAACTGTTACAAACTGGCTATTGCCAGATACAGCTGATCAGCTGATCACCATAGTAGGAAATGAGGGGTAGATTTGCTGACTGGGAACCATGGAACCTATAGTCAAAAATAGATCCCTGGAAGGAGAAAACATGTTTCTGTGTGGAATTCCACATGTGAATGGAAACTCTGGTTGTCACTTTACAATATATACTCGACTATAAGTCAAGAAATTTATGACCCAAAATTGACCCTAAAACTCTGGGTAGACTTATATAAGGGTCAATACACCAGTACTGCTTAGAAAGGTCCTAAAACAAGCAAGCCTGATGCCCCAATCTCCATTTAACCCCAATTCCTTCCCCCTCCAGTCCATTTTGCAAGATCTTGCTTCCTATGGGGGGGGGGGATATCTCCATTTAAAACCACTTGCTTCTCTCTCTGGTCTGTTTTGCAAGACCTTGCTTCCTATAGAAACAACTCTCCATTTAAAACCACTTGCTTCCTTTCTCAATCCAGTGTTAAAACCTCTTCTCCAGCACCTAGGAATCTGTTGGGAGAGGTCCAGAGAAGGAGAAGGAGGGACAGAAGTGGTATTTTCCCCTTTCCATCCTTCCTTTTAGCCCCCTATGTTTTGCTCTCGACCTATCCACAGGTCATATAAAAATCCATGATTTTGACCCCAAAACCTTCCCTTGACTTATACATGAGGTCAACTTGTACACAAGTATATACAGTAGCTCTTTTCTCCTTCCCTAAGCAAAGTGTATTTCCCCCTTTCAGAATAAGAAAGAGGTAAATGAGATGTGTTTTCTAGAGGTGTGGATAAGGATGTGAAGAAATCTCAACATTGGCAAGATTTTATGCAACACTGGTGATCTCATGCAGCAGAATTAGGTCTCAGTATTCAACAGACTGAAGTTCTAAACTGATACACTACACTAACTTCATTCTGGAAAGTATAGAGGCTCCTTATTTTCTCTCAGTTCGATCTCATTCATTCAAATTCATTGATTCTATCTTGTTCATCTCATGCTGTCCTTTCAGTCTGGTTTAACTGTTTAAAACTCCTGGAGGTCAAACATCCCCATAAGCTTGCAAGAGTTTTCATAATATAACTGACAAAGACCAAAACAACAAATAAAAGTCCTGAATAATTTAAGAGATTTGCTGCAATGATGACCTGTCATTCCTGTCACAAAATGAGAAAATTGTAAAACAGATGACACAGTATTTGATAAAGAAATGAGTCAAATTATATGGGAAAATGTAGACTTATTATTATGAATGATGTTTGGTAACTGAATTGAACTCCAAAGAGCCCAAGGAATTAAAAAAAAAAGGATAAAACTCCATCTTCACAGTCCTATGCCTGACGCAGAATGAAATTAATATGATTTTTTATTGGAAAACAGTAGTTATGAATTGTCAGTCTGAAGAGCTTGCATTTTCATGGCAATACTGACACTCTTTATGAACTGGCCTTCTCCTCTAACAGGGCAAAGAATGCTTAACATGCCAAGACTATCAAATTAGAGAGATTATCACACAGTTTAAAAAAGCAATTTATTGCTGCCGAATTGAATTCTAATTCGGGCTGCATCCAGATACTATCACATGCATTTTGCCGCTGACACTGCTGGCTCAGTGTGGCCCATGTAATTTCTGGCTAGAATCCGAGCTCAGCCAGCCGATTTGCAATGCTGGGAAGCTCCCAGCTTTGCAAATCGGCCGTCTGAGTTCAAATTCTAGATACAGCTCGAATTAGAATTCAATTTGGCAGTGGTAAATCACTTTTTTAAACTCTGTGATAATGTTCTAGGTTTACAGGTCCATTTTAATGACTAGTTAGCACTTCTAGGAAACAACTTCTGCATGTGAGATAGTTATTATAAAAAAGGATAGAGGATATTATCTAAATACAATTGCTCATCCTCATTAAACATAGCAAGTACTAAATTCAAGTCAACAGTTATATAAAGCCAATTGAATCAACAAGTCTGTTCTAGTTGGGACTAGCCGTTCAATCAGGCTATTTGTTTGTTTGTTTATCTATTTATTTAATTTATGTTCCACCTTTCTCCCATAAGGGACTAAAACTTCTCAGACCTTACACTAAAATAATACAGCTAAAACGATTACAACATACAAAAATTAAGAAAGCATTAATTACAAACTGCTTAAAGCATTAGTTTAAAAACAACTAAAAGCACAAGGCCTATGACTTCACAACATGAGTTTCTTGTCATCAGTTTTGAAAAACAGGATTTGGAAAACTGCTTATCACAAAAACATATTGCAGGGGCAGGTGACCCAAAGACTGTAAAGAATTCATCAAGACATGAATGCACAGTTGCTGAATATTGCATGTCTCAAGAACAAAGGATTGTGCAGTATATAATGGTTTGGCAATGATACCACCTCCGTGGTCATATAGCCCTGATGTATATGCTGCAAACATTTATCAGTGCAATATGGTTGCACTGCAGTTGTTGCTATGTGAATCTGTGGGAACAGCTGAAGTTGAGGAATGGAAAAAGAATAGCCACATGCAGAAAGACCCATCAGCCTCTCATTTGGTTGAAATTATGCACCATGCTGCTGCCACTGTTGGTGTCACATCTTATTTAGTTACTGCCAACAGCATGCCAGAGTTGCAAATAATATCAGAAGCACCGCTATTCTTGCTTTATGTGACTGGAATATGATTAGCTAGAAATATAAATGAAAATTACAGAAATAACTGGTCAAAATGCATGATAAATTCTGTTCATAAAAAGAACTATTGGAAATCTCTTCTTACTATGATTAAGGAAAGGGAGGCTAAGAAAAGGTTCACATTACTAAAACATTTCTATAACTTTCGAGGCTTAAAAACAAAATTCAGCTACATTCTAATTTCAGGACCTTGAATGCAATAAGATGAATCATCAAGTCAGAAAAGCGAGAAACATTGATGCAGTTGCAGATTTCCTTAATTTAGCCTCCCTTTTATACCGTTCATCCCTTAGCATAGTTTATACAAGCAAGAAAGCCTTCTTTTAAACAGCAAAGGCTCTTCTTAAACTCAGCAAAATGCATAGCACATCCCATATTCATCTTGCTGCAAGATTAGATGGCAAGCATGAAAGTAGGTGAAACATAATCTTTATTTATTGGTGCCAAACTTCAGTTTTTAAAACTTGGTGACATGAAGTGTAAGATATTCATGAAAAAACTGAAATGCTGTAAAGTTTAAGATATGCCAAGGATCTTTGAGGTAGAAATGGAAGTGAAATTAAGAATAAAAAATGGTTCTGAATTGATGGATTTTCCTGTAGGTCAGAGTCTGTGAATGTTCATCTACATGATCAGTTCCTAAAATTCATCACTCTACATAGCTACTGCCTAGTGTTGTAAATGACAATGTTTTCCCCAGAAGACCTAAGAAGGGAAAGATGGAATATGGTGCAAACATTTTTTAGTTTACTGTTTTTCCTTCATATTTTATTTTGATATTTCTTTTCCCTGTCAAGCACTTAAAGCAACGTAACCTACCCAACCACCTCTATGTTTACTGTTTTTTAAACACAACAGGAATCTACATCATGCAACTATGGTTGTCTGGGGGCCAATTGGAATTATTTGCTCTGCAGACACAGGATAATAGTACATTTGCTTCCCACAACAATGGGTCCTGGAGCCATCACTGCAGGGGAGGGGGCTACTTGTTGCCCCCCATGAAAAGGGACCAGGGGGCTTTGTACTTGGCCCATGAAGCCAAGTGGGTTCATATACAGAGGGAAAGAGAGGAGGCTATTTAAGGGCCAGTTGCCCCTCCTGGGTCCAGTCTGGCCTGGATTGTGTAATATGAACTCCACTCTAAGATCATCAGTAGATTTTCAGCTGATTAAAAAAAATCTTGTTTAGTTTAATTGTATGATTTTAGTTGGCTGAATTATTAATGAATTAATTAAATGTATTCAAACTTATATTTGGGTAAAACCATTGTTCTAAAATAGGAAACGTACTTTGCTTTTAATTCATACATGGTTCAGTCACAGTTGGAATTGTTGATTCTTTCCCCATTGCAGTCAGAGGGAGAGCAGAGGAAAAAACTACAAAATGAAACACAGGGGGTTGGATATGGTGGTTATTCCAATGCACTTCCTGATCCTCTAGAAACCCTCCATGTTGTTGTCTTGATAAGTTGTTACTTAGTTACTTATTTCTGGTCTTACCTTGGTCAGGCTCCATGAATCAAACACTGTGACCCCTTTCGGTTCTAACTATGATTAAGAATATTGTCATCGCAGAAGCCTATTTGCTGTGCAATTGAGAACTTTTACGGAAACATTTATTTATTTATTTTTATTTAGGTATTTATATCCCGCCCTTCAGCCCTAATGGCTCTCAGGGCGGCTTACAATATTATTTTTAATCAGACAGTTCCCTGCCCTCAGGCTTAAAATCTAAAAGACACGAAAGAAAAGGAGAAGGGAATGATGGAGGGAAAGGGGATGAGGTCCAGTGGTAGTTCTCTCCCTCTAAGGCCTGGACCAAGGCAGATGGATTGGAGGGAGGGCTCTTCCTTCTTCCAGGCTAGTCCTGATGGAGCTGGACTTGCCTGGCCAACTCCCTCTCAGGCCGGCAGATGGCAGTTGTGGAGGGCGGAGTCTCCTTCCTTCAGGTTTAGTCCTGATGGAACTGGACTTGCCTGGCCAACTCCCTCTCAGGCCGGCGGATGGCAGTTGTGGAGGGCGGAGTCTCCTTCCTTCAGGCTTAGTCCTGATGGAGCTGGACTTGCCTGGCCAACTCCCTCTCAGCCGGCGGATGGGCAGTTGTGAGGGCGGAGTCTCCTTCCTTCAGGCTTAGTCCTGATGGAGCTGGACTTGCCTGGCCAACTCCCTCTCAGGCCGGCGGATGGCAGTTGTGGAGGGCGGAGTCCCTTCCTTCAGGCTTAGTCCTGATGGAGCTGGACTTGCCTGGCCAACTCCCTCTCAGGCCGGCGGATGGCAGTTGTGGAGGGCGGAGTCTCCTTCTCAGGCTTAGTCCGATGGAGCTGGACTTGCCTGGCCAACTCCCTCTCAGGCCGGCGGATGCAGTTGTGGAGGGCGGAGTCTCCTTCCTTCAGGCTTAGTCCTGATGGAGCTGGACTTGCCTGGCCAACTCCCTCTCAGGCCGGCGGATGGCAGTTGTGGAGGGCGGAGTCTCCTTCCTTCAGGCTTAGTCCTGTGGAGCTGGACTTGCCTGGCCAACCCCTCTCAGGCCGGCGGATGGCAGTTGTGGAGGGCGGAGGTCTCCTTCCTTCAGGCTAGTCCTGATGGAGCGGGACTGCCTGGCCAACTCCCTCTCAGGCGCGGATGGCAGTTGTGGAGGGCGGAGTCTCCTCTCCTTCAGGCTTAGTCCTGATGGAGCTGGACTTGCCTGGCCAACCTCCTCTCAGGCCGGCGGATGGCAGTTGTGGAGGGCGGAGTCTCCTTCCTTCAGGCTTAGTCCTGATGGAAGTGGACTTGCCTGGCCAACTCCCTCTCAGGCCGGCGGATGGCATTGTGGAGGGCGGAGTCTCCTTCCTTCAGGCTTAGTCCTGATGGAAGTGGACTTGCCTGGCCAACTCCCTCTCAGCGCCGGCGATGGCAGTTGTGGAGGGCGGAGTCTCCTTCCTTCAGGCTTAGTCCTGATGGAACTGGACTTGCCTGGCCAACTCCCTCTCCAGGCCGGCGGATGGCAGTTGTGGAGGGCGGAGTCTCCTTCCTTCAGCTTAGTCCTGATGGAAGTGGACTTGCCGGCCAACTCCCTCTCAGGCCGGCGGATGGCAGTTGTGGAGGGCGAGTCTCCTTCCTTCAGGCTTAGTCCTGATGGAACGTGGACTGCCTGGCCAACTCCCTCTCAGGCCGGCGGATGGCAGTTGTGGAGGGCGGAGTCTCCTTCCTTCAGGCTTAGTCCGATGGAACGGACTTGCCTGGCCAACTCCCTCTCAGCCGGCGGATGGCAGTTGTGGAGGGCGGAGTCTCCTTCCTTCAGGCTTAGTCCTGATGGAACTGGACTTGCCTGGCCAACTCCCTCTCAGGCCGGCAGATGGCAGTTGTCATTTCATGTGCTATAGTACTTTAGGTCCAGATGCAGTCACTAGTTTATATCATTTTCTGCCTATGGATCCTTTAGAATTAATGACAATTTTAATACTGACTTCAGGCTTGGGCCTTTGATAACCTGGAAATTATGCAATCCTCATATTTAATATTGCTTAACTGCCAGTGCATCTATATTGAGCTGTCTGTCACCAGAGCCAATTGCCCATCTGCAGTGAATAAATATGTATAGCTTCCATCTCATAACTTAACAATATATAGAGTAATAAGAGGGATTTTGAATACATAGAGAAATGTAGGGCTTTCATTCAAAATATATTTGAGAAGCAATTCACAGATTTAATTTTTTCAAAAGAAATATTTCTTCGTATTTCTAAATGTGGGGTGCATATACCAGAAATAGATAGTTTAAATGCTCTTAGACTGTTTTTAACTTTTAGAGAGCTGGATAAAATACCTGCAGATGTTATATGGATTGTCCAAAAATTCCACTCACAATTTGGATAACTTTTATCAATGGTGTATATCTGTGCAGACGTCCTACTCAGTTCCATGGGGTTTCCATATAGGTAACTTCTTAAAGGACTGAAGTTCTGAATCATTCTTCTGGAATTTGATGGTTCTTTTTCTGAGATTTACATGAACATCGGCTGCATCTGCACTGCAGAAATAATCCAGTCTAACACCACTTTAACTGCCATGGCTCAATTCTGGGAATTGTGGTTTGTTGTGGCACCAGAGCTTCTGATGGAGAAGGCTAAATATCTCACAAAACTGTAGTTCTCAGAATTCCTTAGTGTAGAGCCATAGCAGTTAAAATGGTGTCAAACTGGATTATTTCTGCAATGCAAATTCAGTTTTAGTAATCCCTGGACTGAAACATAATAGTGGAATATATAGATTATTGTGCAGAGTTAAGAAGATGTCTTTACTAGATGCTTCCACATAGCATCACTATTATTATAACAAAACCCATAATCCAGTAATACAAAGCATATGCATTATATGATGAAACTATGAAGTTTAGGGAATTTTATATTTAGCTCAATTAATAATAATAATAATAATAATAATAATAATAATAAATTTTATTTATGTTTCCCCACCTCTCCCATTGGATAGAAGCGGGGTTACAGACTATTAAAAACCATTACAAAACATCTTATAAAAGTATAAAAAATTTCAAATACAAACTCTATAATACACAGTCATACAGCATACGTATCCAGGGTAAGGCAGAGGGTCGGTGGCAACAAGGAAAGGCTTGACGAAAGAGAACGGTTTTAAGTCTCTTTTTGAATGTTTCCAGGGGGGTCATAAGATGGAGCTCCTGAGGAAGACTATTCCAGATCCACGGGGCTGCTATTGAAAAAGCCATCTGGGATGTGGAGACATATTTGGAAGATGGTGTTTCCAACAGATTCTTCCCGGACGTTCTGAGTGTGCGGGGTGGATCACATGGGGAGATGTGGTCCTTCAAGTAACTCGGGCCCAAGCCATGTAGGGCTTTATAGGTAATAACCAACACCTTGTATTGCGCTTGGAAGCGAATGGGCAGCCAGTGAAGACCTTTCAAGATAGGTGTTATATGGTCAAACCTAAATACACCAGTGACCAATCTGGCTGCCATGTTTTGTACTAACTGAAGCTTCCGGGCTTGGTACAAGGGTAGCCCCATGTAGAGCGTATTACAGAAATCTAAGTGAGAGGTTACCAGAGCATGTACCACAGTTTCAAGGTCCCTTTGACCAAGGTAGGGTCGCAGTTGGCGTATCAACTGAAGTTGATAGCAAGCACTTCTGACTGTCGCATCTACTTGAGATGTCAACTGCAGGGACGAGTCCAGAAGTACTCCTAAACAGCGAACTTGATCCTTCAGGGGAAGTGTGATCCCATTCAGGACAGGTGGATAAATTTCCTTCCCTGGCCTGGGGAACCTATCACCAGTACTTCCGTTTTCTCTGGATTCAGACTGAGTTTGTTTTCCCTCATCCAGCCCATTACCGACTCCAGACAGGCATTCAGAGGAGAGACGCCATCCTTAGTCACTGCGTCAGTCGGAGACACAGAGAAACATATTTGGGTGTCATCAGCGTACTGATAACATTGCGCTCCATGTCTCCGGATGATTTCTCCCAGCGGTTTCATGTAAATGTTAAACAAAGTGGGGGACAAAATAGCTCCCTGAGGGATGCCAGATGTCAGTTCCCTCTTAGAGGAGCAAGGGTCCCACAACTGCACTATCTGGAATCTGCCCAAGAGGTAGGAGTGGAACGACTGGAGCGCAGTGCCCCCGATACCCAACTCCCTCAGGCGTTCCAGAATGATACCATGGTCAATGGTTTCGAAAGCCGCTGAGATGTCCAAGAGCACCAACAAGGTCACACTTCCCCTGTCAATGCCCAGACGGAGATCATCGACCAAGGCGACCATGGCAGTCTCAACTCCATATCCCGCTCTGAAGCCGGTTTGAAATGGGTCCAGATAATCGGTTTCCTCCAAAACTGCTTGGAGTTGGAAGGCGACCGCTCCCTCGATCACCTTACTTAAGAATGGCAATAATGAGACTGAGTTATGTCTGAGTTACAAGCAGCCCGGGATACTGTCTCTATGTTTATGGAAGTGCGGAGGCAAAGAACTGCAGAGGCAGGATCTGTCTATTAACTAAATTTTATTAAAGAAATTAAACACACATACAGACTTCACACACTCTCACAGAAGCACACAAGAAGCTGAGAAATAATGGAGTTAGGCTGGAATAGAATTAGGCTTTCCAATGGAAAAGACTGCACCTAAAGGCTATTGCACCTCTTGAGGGATCAGGTGATGGGTTGTGGGACTCAGTCACTCCCAGCCAACCAAGGTTGGTGAGGGACTGGGGGAACTAGCAAAGGAAAAACTGGATGAATGTCCTCCAGCACTCCAAACTAGCCCACTGAGCTGAGAAAAGTTGGGGTTTAAATAGGGAATTTCTAGCCCATGGCAAAGTCCAGGTATTTCATTGGCCAATGGTCCAAAATGCATGAGGTAGCCCTTTTGGGAGATTTCCAAGGTGAGAATTGGGATGTAAATGAACTGATACCTGCTTTAGATAGCTTCCAAGACCTGATAGACAAGAGCAAATATCACCCAGAGACTTGTGTATTGTTTCTTGATGTGTGTCCAGGCAGGAACAATACAACACTAAAACTATTATCCCTCGATTGGCTTTCCTCATCCCTCTTGATAGGTGTGAGTGAATAACATCCCCTAGGCAACTCCAGAACTAGCCAATATGATCTCTAGCTTGAAATTCATGACTTCCACACATAGGATCATGGAGAGGTGAATCTCACACTATTTCTTGATATTAAAAAGGGAGAGATCTATATAGGGTAAAAATAATCAACAACATAGCTGGAACTATGATTCTGACACTTACTTGGGAATGAGCATCACTGGGCATGTGGAGGACACTTCTAGGTACACATTTTGCTTGCAAGAGTATTCATATTTAAGGACATTTTGATAATGGACAAGAAAAGGAATTTTCCTCCCCAATGCAAGTAGCCAAAATTAGTAACAACTTGCCTGTCAATGTTGCTCTCCACACACCTTTAAATTCTTATGCATCCCTGATCATGTTTATATGCTGTATAGAGATGAGGAAAGATGATCTCTTTATTTGATGCTGTACAATATGAAATGTGATTTGCGAGTCTTGTCTATAAAGACATGTGAATCTACACATGAGATCTCTGAGCACTATAACAAAGTGGAGAAAGATTAAACCTCAGCCTTTTTTGGACATTACTTATTTTTCCTAGCATGGAGTCCAGTTCTGACTATGGGGCATGCCATTGAGCATAATGTTTAACTTACAGTGCTTCAATATGATGTGCAAAGAGCAAGTAATTCCAGAAAGCAATTTGTTCATTTTGAATTTTTTCCAAAATGTACATAGCAATTTCCCTAAACCATTTATGCCATTGTTTGAAAGCCAGTTGAAAAGTGGTGGCATTTATGTACTACATAAGGCTTTTAGTCAAAGAGAATGCTTAAATGGTTTCTGCTAAAATGCTATTATTAAATGTGTTTTGGCTATTCAGAAAGTTTATGCTGTTTTGTGTAGTTGACTTTAATAGCAAGGCCATGTAGACAGTGGTGTAGTCAGCCCAACAGAAATTAAAACCCAACTAGTGATATCACATATGTCTGTGTTATCTTAATTGTTCATTGTCCATACTATTCTGAATTAAAATGATATAATGCAACATGTGCATGGCACTTTTAAAAATATATTAGTGTCCTGAACACAAAGGACATGTTTTAAAAGGTTTAAACCTTTTTAAAGGAAGAAGTATGCCTTCACTCCGTAGATGTTAGCTTGCATGCCTCATAGCGTATGTTGATGTCATGTCTCATTTGATGGTCTTAGCTACACACTCTTTCTTCCTGCCTCAATCAATCTTGCAGATACTGAGGTTTTTTGCTGCTCTTGTTGTTGTTCTTCATTTTGGTAGTTAATCAGTTTTTGTCTTTCTCCTCCATGTTTGAATAGCAATATGTACTATTTCCATATCTAGTCACCATGTATTTATCTCTCACCATGAGAAGATTTCTCTTTCCCAGGCCAAGTAGGAGTAGATCTTTCCTGCTCCTATTTGGGCCAGTTTCAAGGCAGATTGGGGTCAGAGCATGTGTTTGTTGTGGCCCCAATGCGTTGGCGGCAGGGGTGGCTTCAAGCCACCCCTTCTTGCTGGTCTGTTCCAGCTCTCAGTCTCTGTCATATTTTGCTGCTTTGTTGCTGTTACCCCCTCCATCATTTTATATTCTCTTTCTCAACTCTATTGCATTTACTCAGACTTCTCATGACATTCTCTAACACATTTGTTCTTACATTTTCAAGCTACATTTTCTTTCCACATTATTTTATCTCAGATTATTCATCTCTGCCATGCTCTGGCTGCCTCAATTTAAATTCTCATACTAGTTATTTTTTGATCCATGAAGGCTATCCAGCTGCATTTAAATCAATGGGATTTTGCCATTGACCTCAGCGTGCCATTGTGTGCAGGGTGCATACCTACACACTTCTTTTTGTTTTAGATTGCAATGAAGTCCTTTTAGGACTCCTAAAAGATACTTCTACTCACCTTTTTCTTTTTTTGGTTAAAGTTCCAAATTGGCAATTTACTGCTTTTAGCTATCATTCAGGGTTTCTTTCTGAAGTCTTAAAGTGAGTCCACACAGCAGTGAGTCAGAAAACTAGGCAAGAAAATCATAGCTATTTTACAGAGAAATGACATCCTGGCAGTTCTGCACCTCTGGACTCCACTAAACTTAGACAGTGTCTTCATGAGTTCATACTTGCTTACACATTTTATAGTGTGTGACATTAGATAATCATAGCTCAATTGACCACATGCTTGTGCAGTTATTTTATTTTTCTGTCACAAATATAAAGTGAATAATGACATATTATGAGATGTCTCTACTCATAGGTAAGTCTTGCTGGGTTCTCAGGCATGTGGATTGAAGATAGTATTTCCTGCAAATTCATGGTGCAGTTTATTATTGCTTCTGACAATTCAGGACATGCTTTTTTGATGAAGATATAATGTTAAAGACTAAACACATTTCTTTCATGAAAGACATGAGTGAATGGGAGCTGTTGTAATCCATAGAAGAGAAGAAAATTATGCTAAATTGTATGCTGAAATTCAGTCAGCCATGGAAATTACTCCTGTTTTTACTTCATATCCAAGGGAGTTGGTTGTACTCTCCCAGCTTCAGTTAATCCTTATGTAAAAAATGAGTCTATCAAAAGAAAAGCAACATGAATTTGATAATGTTTTTGTGTCTCTGTGGGTCAAATAGATTCACACGTAATAATGTGAATAAATTAGTGTATGTATGGGGGATTCTCATCCCATGACATGGCACTTGCTAAATGATCTCCAAAATTTTATATCCCCGATTGGCAAGAAATAGTAATAGGTCAATGCTTCCCAGATTAGGAGGCTTGTTCAATTTCAAAAATCCTAATAGGATTGAAAACCTAAGATTGCAAGAAAACTCAGGGAGAGGACTACTGTAGTTGTATCTGTTTAGGAACTGGGTGATTCACAAACAGTATAGTGTGTATGCCTAAAAAGTGTAGGAGTCATTCTAAATAAAGTTGTTAAATTAGTAGAGTAGAAGATCATAACGTTAGAAAAGGGGCATAGGTCTTAAAATTAACTGCCATGTGGTTTATGGACATAATTAAATTTGATTAAAACATGCATACTTGTGAACCATTTACAACCACTTTGGAATTGCACTGCAAATTTTAGATACATGGAGCTATTAGCCTCTGTGCCCTACTCAATCTTCATGCAAGAATATGTAACTGGAGAAAACCAGGAGAAAGACTTATAGAAGTCTAGAGAATAGACTTTTACTTCTGGAAATATGCTCTTGCTACAGGAAATAAATCTGCCGTTGAGCCTGACCAGGTTTAGAGTATGTCAGATGGAGTTTTGGATTATTCCCTTAAATCCAGTCCTATCTTTTACTTCATTATCTAAAGCCATACATTTATCATGCCTGGTTTGTGTCTATTTCTGTCTTTCCAGAATTTCACTTGCAAAGGCCGTTTACCTCCCACTACTTCTTTTCAACATTAAGAAACATTATTACTCCAAATATCAAGGCCTTCTACTATGTCTACGGCATGCTTTACAAGCTAGTTATAATGTTACTGATTGCCGTATAATAATAACCATATTGTAAATTTTCAAAAGTATAACAGATAAATGACAAATCCAGCTATTTGTTTCACAAGTTTGTGCTGCTGAAAGAGAAGTAATCTCAAACCATTTGTAGCTCTCTGAAAGGTGTTCTTCTTGCTCTGCTAGGTGCAATGATTTATTTTTTACAATGCCACATGGATTTAGGGTAAAACTGCAGGTTTATAACTAAACCTGCTATTTTTCCCAATTTGTGATTTTTTTGGGATTGATTCTGTGCCTGTTGGGTTTTCACCTTCTTCGCAGAGAGAATTTAAAATGTCAAAGTACCAAGGGTAAGTAAAAACAAAGGTGCCCAGCATTTTAAATTAAGAAACCACTATCTTTTTTTTTGTCTTTTCATGTAGTGTAATAATATCATACTGACTTTTGAACAACTGAAGATAGAAGGTGGGAGATGCAGAGATGTGTGTTTGTGTGTATGCCTGGATGTTTTTGTATAATTTTCAGTTTGAAATTGGTTCATGGGTTCTCCCCATAAATCTGCACTCACTTTGTTGTATCATGTTGGGTGCCTTCAAGCCATTTCTGACTTAAGGGAATACTAAGACAAACCTATCAAGGGGTTTTCAGGGGCTGAGAGTGTGTGACTTGCCCAGGGTTACCCAGAGAAAAACCCATACCAGTCCATCAAAATGATGGCCAGCAGCCACTGATTGAACTGCAATCTACAGAAATCAGGGTGTGGGAAATGGGGCAAGTACAGGCTCCTTTGACAATTTGCAGCTACTCACTGCTGATCTATGATTGCTGAGTTGACTTCCAGTATTCAGTGCATGGGGAACTGCTTTTTCCCTGAATAATACAGGATAGAAACTATGTATTCCATGAGATGCATGAAGTCCTTTCGACCAGGCTACACAGGTCCTTTGGAAGGGCCAGTGTAGCCATTGGTGCCCCTCACTAACAACCCTCCAAAGGCTCTAGCATCCCCAATGCCTTCTATTTGTTTTTCATCTTGAAAAAAAAAATATCCAAAGTGCAAAATATGCCCCTTTTGTTTCAAGGAGCTCTCCACCTTGCAACAGTCACACACCACAATAGCCCAAGAGGTAACTGGAAGTAATGCACAACATTTACAGTCATGCAGAATGGTGGTTGCAATTGCATGGTTGTGGTCCTGTGAAGATACAACGGACCAAAAAATCAGGTAATATTCTCTAAAAACAAAAACAAAACCCAGCTTCATTTATATACTGCTTCATACTGAATTAACAGTGTTTAAGTAGTTTAGAACTGTAAGCTAATTGCCCCAACAATCTGGATACTCATTTTAGCCACCTCGGAAGGATGCAAGACTGAGCCGAGCTTGAGCCCTTTCGCTGGTATTGAACTCACAACCTTATGGTTTTGAGTGAGTGGCTGCAGTATAGGCATTTAACTACTGCCCCACCAGGGCTCCTGGGGTTCCAGAGCTTGTCCACCCCTGACCTAATGGTAGTATGGCCTTCCATTCCATGCTACCTAAATAAAGACAGAACTTGTCTCTGCTACTCTTGCAACTAAATGTAACAACTGCACAGTGTGGCGAACTCTGACCACTCGAGATTCTTGAAAGTATGTTGTGGTCAAATAGAGACTAATTTCTTCCCAATTGCCAAATTGGCTACTATTTAAAAAATAAATAAAACTGCATGTAGACTACATTTGTGAAATCATATTTATCTGTATGTGCCAACAATATGTTGTTCCTCAATGGAATTTTTTTTGGTACCCTTTCATGAGAGAGCCTTGGGCATGTTTTAGGGCATGTCAGCATAGAACAAAGTTCATAGGTACTTCACCTGGAAAAACAACAGTAAACATATATGAAAAGCAATACATGAAACGGCATTACATGAATATTGCTATTTTGTAGTTAAAAGCCCATCCAAATGTCTTTTTAGTTATTCACTTATGTAAAAATTTATGAAACTACAAGAAAAATAAGTCTTAAATTGCTATTTACAAGGCTTGAAATCTAGACAAAATGCCTGGGGACAAATGTTAAAATATAATTATTATAACTCATTATTCAAAAATTGGTAGACAGGCAAACATATCATAGGCATTTCACAAAACTATAGGTATTCAACAGAAGTTCATCAGAACCTATAAATCTGTTTCTTTTTGTCTTCCTGCCTAAAGCCTTTCCTAGATATTGATAGCTATTGAACCTTCAGGAAATAGGAAGCACAATAAAATGAAATAATTATATTTTATAGTTTTGTTTTCACTGTAATAATATCTTTCATTTCAAAGCAGATGATGATGAATATGCATTTAGCATCTGTGTTTATTAACCCTATGTAGAGGAGAATCAGTATCACTAGACAAAAGCTTTATCATTCTAGAAAATCTCTATACATTCATTACACCTGAATTCATTATATGCTTTGACTACTGCAAAGGGATGACACAGCCAATATATAGGAGTGCCTGTAAAATGGATAAAACACATAAAAATGGTTTGTATTAGATTTTCAGAAATATATAAAAGCTCTAAGTCATTGGGTGGGATTTCCCTATCTGTGAATGATTGACTCTGACAGGATAATCTTAAGTGGTGTTGCATGAGAGTGACATGGCAGATTTGCCACCACAAAAGCGAAAGCACGGATAGCTCATGCAGAAAGGGGTTTGAAGTGGGTTGGCCATCTGTCTAACACATCATTCCCCATTGAAAACAATGTATATCTGAGGTGCTTGTATTTTCTTGGATGAATGGAAGGCTTTTCATAGTGGAGACAAAGCAAGCTCTTGCCCATCTATGAAACACCCCATTTCAGAAGCCTATGCTTGTTGGCTTTCTGTCTGTCAGAGATTCTACAGAAGTGGATCTCCACTATCACTTTCACTAGCAAAGTTTTTCTCTCTGCTAGTAGGGATAATAATAATAATAATAATAATAATAATAATAATAATAATACTTTTATTTCTATCCCGCTTTTTGTTAAAACAATCAAAGCAGCTGACAACATTTAAAACAGCAATTGCAGAAACCCAGCCACCAAATGAGTTTACAACATAAGGGGACTGGGGATGTATTCACACTACAGAAATAAAGCAGTTTGATACCTCTTTAACTACCAGACTTCATTCTATTGGGATTTGTTTGGTGAGGCACAAGAGCTCTCTAATGGACCAGCTTGACTACGGACTTTGTCAGATTGGCAAAAAATACGGGAGCATAGTGATATGCTCCCCTCAATATCACACAATATTGATGGGAGCATATTGCTGTGCTCCTGTATTTTTTGCCAGTCTGATAAAGTCCTGTCTCAACAAACTACAAATCCCAGGATTCCAAAGGGTTGAACTATAACAGTTAAAGTGGTGTCAAACTGCTTTATTTCTGCAGTGTGGAAGTGCCCTGGGACTGCTGTCTCAGAGGCCATACAGACCGCCCCAAAGGGGTGCAGGCCACCCTTTTACTGGCCAGATCGGGGCCGTGGCAACCTCATGCTGCGGCCCCAATCTGGCCTCTGGAGGGCACAAAAAGGAGCCACAAAAGGTGGCTCCTTTTTGCGACCTCCAAGGGGTGTCATAGCCATAGTGGTGCAGCTTTATGATGCCCCTTCAGCAGTGCATCATGTGGATACAACGGCAAGGTCATGCCATGATGATGTACACTATCTAGACCGGCACACACCAAATTGGCAATGTTAGAGGATGCTGCGCCCTGACTCTGCCCACAGTCCAGCACAAAGTTCCAGTCTGTATAGGACCTTATTTCCTAGATGAAAAGAAGTAAATAGGAATGTTACAGCATATCAGAATACAATAAAGACTTTCTAGAAAAGACTGACAAGAATGACATAAAGCTGGAACACCCAACAGTCAGATACATACACAATTATACTGACAAGTACGATTTATTTTATTTATTTTTTATGTCGTCAATTCTTTGTAAGGCTTTACAGTGCAATAATACATATATTTGCTTGGATGTAAGTCCCACTGTCTTGAAATCTAAAGGGACTCACTTCTTAATGGTTTTAGCAATAGACTGCAACCTTAATTTAATAAACTAAAATTTAGCACATGAATTTTAATGACCGATCATTCCTTTTGAGAAATCCTGTCCCAAATAAAGGCAACTGGAATAATTCTTTCACCCTCGACATATAACTAGGCCTTAAGATATTTGCCAGACTATTTCTGTATATTTAATAATTAACCAAGACATGAAATTATTTATAAAGGGGGCTTTTTCTAATCTACAGCTTCACAACTTTTTTTCTCCTAGCAGCTTTTATATAGCTTACAACATTTCTGGGTGAAAAGGCTAGCACTGGTTAGCTAGTGCTTAGGAAGCCTTGTCTGATTTATAAAGGTCATTGGCCTTTAACCATAGGCGAATCTCGTTAGTTGTACCATCACCATTACTTTTGTTATTGCTGTTATTTGATATTTTTTAAAAAAAAAGAAGAAGAGAAAGACTATTCTGAAGGACTCTGTATTTTTCAAAGATGAGTAGCAGAGATGATATCAGCAAGCACAGCTTTTTCTAGGAGAATCCTGGCAATACAAAGCAGGGGAGATAAGTGGCATCTATCATATGATATTCTTGCACCCATTTGTTTGCTTAATATTCAAGAACAAGGCAGTTTCCTGAATTGGTCCTCTGTATTCCTTCAGTTGTCCCATGCAGTCCTTGGCTTCTGTACTGAATCACTGGAGCATCTTCATTGTAATTTTTGGCCTTTGTGGTGGGCGGTGGGCAGAGTCAGGGTGCAGGATCCTCTCACTGGATGCCGTAACTCAGCCCTCAGGGCACTATTTTGGCGTGTTCCGGTCTACACGGCGTGTGCCATCATGGCACAACTTCGGCACTGCATCCATATGATGTAGCACCAAAGGGGTATCATAAAGCCGTGCACCGAAGGGGCATCACAAAGGAGTGCTTTTTTGCGGCTTGTTTTTGCACCCTCCAGAGACTGGATTGGAGCCACGGCATGAGGTTGCTGTGGCCCCGATCTGGCCAGTAAACTGCCCCTTTGGGGTGGTCTGTGTAGCCCTTTTCCCCAGTATAGTCTCATCCCCTTTCAGTTCACTTAAATGCAATTAGCACATATTTATCAAATTCACTACATATTTGTATCCATTTTGTCATAAAATACACATTTTAATAAACTCTTTAAGAGTTCCAAATTGTATTGGTTTTGTAGAAATAAATGATCTAATCAAAAACTGTATTGTTGTGCATTTGTCCAGGATGTATGACTCAGTTTGTTAAATAAAAAACAGTTTGGCATCTGAAGCATCCCCAATATAAGCATATTTTTATATTTGTATTTTTATATTTATATTTTTCCAACATCAATTTTTGTGTTGGCCCCTCTTTGGAAGGAAAAAAAAGATTAAAAGCAAAATGTGGAATTGTAGAGCTTCGGTTCATTGGGCTAAAATTATTTGGGAGTAGGTATTGCTGAACTTAATGGAACCTACTTCTGAGTAACATAGTCTTAGGTTTGTCGCGCTTGTGAATTTTGTGAGATTGTGAATTTACAAGAGCAATAACCATGTACTCTTTTAAATGGACAAAAAAATGATCCCAGAACTAGAAGCATTTTTAATGCAAGAAAATAGTAAAACAAGCCGATGTGATCAAATAAATGCTTAATCGTTAAAATGAAAAGGAAACCTCATCAGTTAAAATAAAATACGAATAAATATTCTGCAGTGACTATTTGCCAGGATTACTCGAAAGTGTTTGTTTTGCAGGGAAGAACCCCCCCCCCCCCCCACTAGAACCTATTTTAGGGAAGGACCTTCAGTTCACTTCAGTTTTCTCTGCTTGGCAGAATAACATTCCTACATCATTCTAGTGGCTGTTTTACATCATGTGGTTTTTGTCTTTTTGCTGTATTTCGCTTGTATCACAATCATTTTATATGAAGGGCATTTCACTTTCTTTACTCTTATATTGGACTGTAGGGAAAATAAGGTAAAGGGCACTCATTTTCATATGCTTTGTTACCCTGGTATAGTAAGAAATTACTTTATACAGTAATTAGGTTCATCTTTCAGCATGTAAATGAGCTCTGTCTTCCTTCCTGATATCTGTGAAATGGCTTTCTGGGAATACAGTAAGAAGAAGCTTTCAAAACATTGTGCCTTTCTTGAAATAATATTGATGTGCTTCAAAATAATGGAAAATCAAAATGTCAATAAAATATTTTTTTTTTTTACTATAAAATGGGGAAAGATTGTCAGTGTGTCAGCTATTATAAGCTTACAATTGCATGTTAGGATCTTATAGTCCTAGAAAAAATTATCAGCAGGACATCTTATAGAAATTGCTTTCTATGATTCAGAAATTCATCTTTTAATCATTTTTCCTCCCCTCCTTGTGCAGCTAAATGAATAATCAATATTATATTATAATTGTAAGAGGGTAGATCCAGTGAAGAACATAATCACCTTTTGTTGTTGTTCATAGAAAAGGGAAGGAATTAGATTGCCTCTGTTCCTAAACAATTGGTTCATTTTGTCTTCAAATGGGAGAAAATGCAGGAACAAAACTGCTGTTAACTATAAACATCAGAGAACATTTATTCATTGGATGGACTCTGAAGTCCAAAACTTTGTCCAGCAGAGCTCTTTTTTTGCTTTGAACTTCTGGCCTTGATGATTCCTTGAACAACAGTTTTCCCCAAGCTGTGAAAAAAGGAAGCCCATAATCTTTTCCCAGTTCTGAGTAATCTGGTGCTGGAAAGAAGAATAAAGAAAGTCTTGGCAACATCCAAGAATCTCAGACATTTTATACCAAAATTTATGATCATAAGACAGGCCTTTCCAGATTAACCTTTTTTGTTTACCAATATTATTTATATTATCATTTCAGTTTCCTTCCCCAGTGAAAAACACACCTTTTCCCCCCAAACCAAAACAGAACCTGGATCTCATTTTTTATTTTACCCAACCTTTAACAGGAATCCCTCCCCCTTTTTTACACACTTGTATTATTTAATCTCTTTTTAATTGGTTTTTATTTTGGGTTTTTATGATTGGGGGAGGGTCAGGTTATACTATTCCTTTTTAATTATGATTGTAATTTTAATTGTTTGATGTTTTAATACCTGTTGTAATCCGCCTTGATCCCCTATCGGGAAAAGGCGGAATATAAATATTATTATTATTATTATTATTATTATTATTATTATTTAAGATTGTATTTTGTGAGAAGAAATCTGACCAGATCTATACAGAGTCTGATCCCATGCCTGGCATAGTCTCAATCTGGCCGGGCAGGCAACTGTCCTATCTACTTGGCCCAGGCTTCATTATTAGTCCTGACACACACTGCTGATATGGAAAGGATTTTTTCATGTTAACTGGATTGTCATAAGGGGAGGTTGACAAGTTTAGTATTGTTTTCAGTCTTCTGTGAGATGTCATGTTTTCATGATGGATTTATGCTTTCTGCTTTCATGCAGAAAACAATGGATATTACACACTGTTGTCTATGCATTATTTTTTTTGGACGGAGGTTTACACAAATTCTGCTGAGAAAAGAAAAAAATGTAAATAACGATCAAAAAATATACAAAAGTTCTCACTGAGAAAATCTTCGAAATCATTGTACTTCACCTAAAATAAACAAACATTTACATCCCTAGGCAATATATTCAGGGCTGGCACTGTTGGCCATATAGCAAAGTACAATAACATCCAAAATCCACAAATCATAAGGCTATCACTGCTTTGTGGATTTTGGATGCTTTGTACATCCCTAGTCAAGACGTTGCTACTCAGGTTAATCATGGCCTGGAAGGCACATTGTAATTAGATTGCAAAAGGCTTATTTTCCTCCCCACTCCATCTACTTTATCTGGTGGATGTTTGTCTCATCTTTCTTAGCTGCAACCCTAATGTCCTGCAATTCTCTTCCCTTCCAGTTATTCCCATTTACAGATTTGCTCCTTATTCCAAATTCTGATCATGTTTCAGACAAAGTTAAATACTGTTAAGTCCCATTGATTTTAATGAGGTCTAAGCATTTGCTGAAATTCAAATCAATCAGACTTAACAAGGGGAAAAATGTTAGCAGACCAGTTAGCTTTTTTTTTTAAAAAAAATAAACCTACCATGAACAAGAAGGCAATATGTTTCTTACACTGCCTGGACAAAAATGGGGAAAAAATTCTAGACAGGAAGTCCTCATGTAGCATTATCTTGAATGTCAGTCTCTACATAGCACAAAATATCCTGCTGAGGGATGGGGGGAAGTGCCAGCCTCCATGAGATTTTTTTATCCATGTGCAAAGCACTGTTTCCCCTCCCTGTTTTCCCCAGTTTTCCTGGGAGAGATGGCAAAACACAATCTTTTTACTAACATTGCATTTTGCAAATACAGAATTTGATAATTTGTTGTTGTTGTTACTGTTGATGTTGTTGTTGAAAAAGGCTACCAAACTGAGATCAGTATTTGAAAACTGTGCAAAATCTCTTGTAATCTGAAGCATGCTTGAGATAAATTTTTGAAGATGTACATCCCAACACCAAACAGCAGGCAGAATAAAGCTGTGGGTGGGACAGAGGTGAAGAACGGATGGCAACGATGCCACCAGAATCTAGTGCCCCTCTTTTCAGGAGACACTGTTTGCAGAGAGATAGCCCAATAAGCCTTATGTTTTGTGGATATCAAAACCCGCCAGACAATATGTGAAAAGACACTGGGCAGGTGTAGCCTGTGTAACTTCCAGATAGAATCTGAATTCAGTCAGCCAATTTGCAAAGCCTGGAGCTTCCTGGCTTTGCAAATAGCCAGGTGAACTCGGATTATATCTAGAGGTTACATGAGCTGCACCCACCTGGCAGCATCAGTGGCAAATGTCCATGTGATAGGATCCAGATGGAGCCCGAATTAGAATTCAATTTGGGAGTGGTAAATTGATTTTTAAAACTGTGAAATAAGCCCCTTAGTCTCTGGTATGGCACACTAATGCTTTTTATCTCCACTCTTGATAGACACGTGAGTTGGCTTTCAAGGGTCAAAATGGAGTAAAAGAACATGCCAGCAGTGTGCATGTGGGTGTTTCATGAGCATAGATGTTGCCTTGGATAGGAATGAGCTGTAGCCCTGAGTATGTATATTTATCCAGGAAACATTATTATTTAGATTAAAGTATTGTTTTGCTTGTAACAAATTTGTATTTTAAATACCGCCACATGCCTCTGCATTATCTTTACTTTGTATGGTAAAATCCTATATTTGGCTAATCAGAAGTAAGTACCATTGGCTTTAGAGGGACTTACACTCAGGTAAAGACTCTCTGAAGATTATCGCACCGGGGTTAAGAAGTTCCCCGGTGCATTCTAACGAGGGCGAGCACGGAGTGTGATGGGAACCCGATGGGGCCCAGAATGCTAGTTTACTGCACACAGGAACGCCGCCACCGTGTGTTCCCATCGCGTTCCCATTGAGTTCCAGGGGACACCATTTCTGGGGACACTTTGAAACAGTTCCCAGAAATGGTGTCCCCTGGAACTCAATGGGAACGCAATGGGAACACACGGCGGCGGCGTTCCTGTGTGCAGTAAACTAGCGTTCTGGACCCCATCGGGTTCCCATCACGCTCTGTGCTCACCCTGGTTAGAATGCACCAGGGAACGTTTTAACCTCAGTGCGATAATCTTCTCTCTCTAGACCTCTTTTTGTTTTGGTGGGAAGAAAGCAGGAAGTCTGCCAACACTAGCAGAGAATCTCTGCCAAGCCATCCAGGCCCTGGCCCATTGGATTGCTCCAAAGCAGCAGTGCATTTGACTCTGCCCCCCTCCTATTTGATAATGAACATAATAATAATAATAATAATAATAATAATAATAATGACAACAACTCCTCCCTACCATCGGTTTGAAAAAAATACTGTGTGGTGGTGCTTCAAATGGAAAGAATATGCAAGAATAATGGAAAAAGGATGAAAATCATGTGGTTTTTGTGGTACTGGGAGACCCTGACACACTTCCAGACTAGAAACAGGTTAGATTAAACATCAATTGAGGAAATTTTACTCCTGAGCAGTCTTCTACAGCTGAGGAAACCTCCCTCAGTGCCCAGCATATTCTCTAGACTAAAGCAAAGCTGTGTCTTTACTTGTTAACCTACAAACTGTGAGTGAGTAACCTTACGTGAGTTAGGAAGTATACTGTCAAACTGGGGCCATACTGAAAGTACTGTATGTGGAATGCCAGGCTGGTTCAATTATAGATATACAGCACAGCCACATACCCTATTGCTGACGCCAGTGACAGAAGGTTTACCTGTTGTTTAGATAGCGTTGAAAATAACCCTTTACACATACTGATGTATCCACATAGAGTCCTGCACACAGCAATAAACATGATTTGGCAAGCCCCCCCCCCCCCCCGTCCATACACACACACTTCACAGAAAAGTGTTATGAACATGTATCAGTGTGCACTTTTCCCATGCCAACTGGACACTGGAATGACAATATGTTTTGGAGGGATAGTGCTCAGATAGACCCCCCCCCCCTTTCATGATCCTATATTTCATTAAAATATGGGGACTGTAATACTTAGTGGTTCAAACAGTTGCATGTAAAATTCAATCTAACTGGTTTGTTCTTAAAAAGTAATGACTGATGAAAATGTAAAGAAGGTAATGTTGAACGCCTGGTGTAGCATGCTCCACCTTACTCTTATTAGAAACATGATGTTCAGCACAGGTCACAAAGCAAGCAAGTGCCTCAGCATTCAGAAATATTGCTACAGTAAAAGTCTGACTGCCTGAACTAAATGAGAATAAGTGACCTGAAAACCTAAGATGAAGACCATATTTTGTGTACTGTGTATCTGATTCCACTGGAGAATACGAGTTTCCAAAGTGTCAGAGAAATTTCTTTTCAGGCTATTCCCAACGGAGGAAGTGGTTTAAACTTAGACTTCATAATGGTACTGACGATAGCAAAACTGGCAGATGTCAGAACATGTGACAAGGCAGGCCAAGCAGAACTACAGGAGAGCATCACTTATGAGAAGTTCAGTTAGAGACCAGCTTGTGTGATCATAAAGTTGAAACTGATAGCTCATTATTAAAATCTAGATACGGCTTCTCTATTAGTAGTACTCCTTGCTAAGTGAGCTTGTTTCTACTAAGTGTCAACTCTTTTTTCAAAAGGAAAAAAAAATGAGCTTTTGATAAGTTTCTAACAGTTGGAGGCTATTTGGATTCCAAACACTAAATTAATCACTTTTTAAATTTCTGTTTAACTTCCCCTGCATATTGCTTTGTTTATACTTATGATGAGTCATAAATGATTCTGAGGCAGAATGTATGATCAGACTTATTCAGTTAAACTATGGCCCTAAACAGACAGCCCCAAAGGCACAGCATCACACTGCCCCTTTCAGTGCCGAATCAGGGCCATGGCAACCATACACCATAGCCCCGATCTGGCACTTTGCCATCTCTAAAAGAAACAGCAAAATGCCGCTCCTTTTAGATTTGTCAAAAAGGTGCCCTTGCCACCACAGCAGCACTTTTCGGTGCTCCTTTCACTGTGTGGCGTATAAACGCCACATCAAAGGAGTGCCTTGATGCCACCTGTTATGCAGGAGGGCGGGCGAGTGGTGTGATGCTGACATGGGGTGTCATTGGGGTGTGCGTCATCCAAACATCATACCCCCACACTGCCCCCATGCCAGCGCTTCAAGCCGGTCTATGCAGTCCCTATCTGAAAAAATCCTTTGAAATCATGACAATGATACTATGCTTTCTAGACTATTAGGTAGTGTAACTGGAAGCAAGACTAAAGCTACAGAATAGGTGATTTATTGACAAATCTGCAAATTTTAAAGAGATTGAGTTAAGCACATGCACATGCAAATATTCAAATATCATGGGGAAAGTTTATAAGGAATATTTATATTTACTTTATATTACAGTAATAACTTTTTGATTCAAGCCTAGCTTTTATTTACAATGGCTGAAATGCAAAAGATAGACTAGACTATTTATGAAATATTTTGAGTTCATTTGGTTTATTTTTGAATATGTATTAAAGATAGCAGCTATTATGAGAATATAGGAGAAATGACCTAATTTGCTCAGCTGCAGTATTCCCCTTCCCCATTGGAAATAATGTGGTTGACTCCAAGGCTAAAAATGAACCAAAGCCAGCCATCATCAGGTATATCAACAGGATACATCAATGTTTAATTATTTCCCACCACCACTGCCACCTCTCAGTCAGCTGGGATACTGCTTCTGTCCTCCACATTCCTATACACTCATAATATAGCCATTTGATGAACTGAAGATAGGCAGCAAGGAAAGTGTGGGAGCGTGAAGGAGTTCTTCCCTTGCTTGTGACTGAAGTAGTCCTGTGGTAGCTACCCAGATACTAGCAGTCAGAGTCCTGATTATGAAGTTTATCCGTAGGCTGAGTATCTGCACCCAGAATGGTCAGGCAAATGCAGAGACATTTAACAACTCATATCAGTTCCTCATCCATCCATCCATCCATCCATCCATCCATCCATCCATTCAAAAAACAGTTTTACATAGCTGTTTGACAACATGTGAAGTGAAGTGCTGACTAAAGTTGTAACCATGCAGTGTTCTTTTCTCAAGAATGATTCTGGTTTCCATTTCTTCATAGAGAAATAAAAACAGTGAATGGTTCGTGTCTTACCCCAAGCTAAGTGTGCTACTGTTTTTGTAACTGAAGGGCTGTGCACACCAGCCATTAAGGCCAGCCTGGGGGTGGAGTCAGGACATGTCACAGCACTCCTCTGGTGCTGCGTCCACATGACACCGCATCAAAGGAGCACCTTAAAGCCATGGTGCTGCAGCTGTTTCACCCTTTCCAGGGCATAAAAAGCTGCTTTTTATGCCCTGGAAAGGCCAGATTGGGGCCGCAGCGTGTGGTTGCCACAGCATGCAGTTGTTGCTGCCCTGATCCAGCACAGCTGAAGTCAGCTGCAGGCTACCCTTTAGGGGTGGTCTGCACACACCTCTGAGTAAAGAAAGAGTCACCAGGTTGATGTGGAGGATACCGAGAAATTTCTGGTGCTTCTTCACTACTGTAACAGCTTGGAGGAGAAAGGAGAGGCAAGGTTTTTCCATTCTTTCATTTCTTCACTGAGCCACTCACCAGAAGTAGCTAGAAAACCAGGAGGAAAGGTCTGAAGTCTTCAAGGCAGGAAAGAGGAATAAGATTTGTACTTTTATCCATCGTGGATTAAAATCTGAACCGAAAAGCTCAGAGGATTATAATGTTTGCCTCCCATTTAGGACAAGAATTACAAGTCACCAGAGTTGTTATTCTGAGCTATGCAAGTAGGATCTTCCATGACATCTCTAGTTATATTTGCCGATTATACTTATTTATTTTACTTCTGGGTTAATAGACTATACTGCTCCTTCATGGCCATTTGGGCCTTGTAGCCCCAGAAGGATTGAGGGTAGGTAATACTCATCTTTATGATTAATTTAATTATTTCACAAAGATCTGGTTGCAGCATTTTTTTTCTGTATTCTCTTGGGTTCTTTATATTTATTTCTTTTGTTTACTTTATTTTGAGTGGCATTGGTTCATGAGTGTTCTGAATTTATTATTCTGGATTTGAGTAATCCCATTTGTTTCACAAACAGAATTGCCAGCTGCTTAAGTAATCAATTCCATTGCTTAGACAACAGAAATATATAGATTTTTACAGGGTGCACCAAGGAGGATTTATTTACTCTGAACAGGAGGCGCACTTTTATTTTGTGACTTTTTAAGAAACAAAACAGCATTGTTTTCAAAGAAGGGTATCTCGTAACCTTCTGAATTTCCAAAATGGAAAAAAAAGGAGAGTGTTCTGGGACACACTCCAAAAAATGTAAATGTGTATTATTAAGTACATTTTATCCCATTTTTCTTCCATTTTGGAAGTCCATTCTCATATGGAATCCTGTCCAGACTGACTAGATACAGCCCTATTTAGCTGCAGCAGATCTGTTGCCCCAGAATTGTTCTGCCTTCACCCTATACAATGGCTGTAGAGACAGAGAGATGTAATACTTATAAGTCTGTATGAACCAAGTCATACTCATTTTAAACACGCTCTTTTTGTCACATTGGATAGAGCCAGTGGCATAATTGGGGGTGCGGAGGGTGTAGACCAGTCATTTCCCCACCTCCAGATCTCTGGGCTTCCATGGACTCTCCCTGGGCCACACCTGCTCTCCCCTGGCCATGCTCACTTTCCCTGCGCCCACTCTGCTTGGGCCTCCCAGGCCACACCCACACCATGGAGGTGTAGCTCCAGCCCTCACAGATGTCCTTCTGGCCCCGACTTCTGGAAACCTCATTGGAAGTCTGGGACCAGAAATCCCTCCTGTCCCCTTCACCTGCTGTGGGGACACCAGTGGATAGCGCCTCACCTGATGACAATAATGGGGTTACTACTGCCTGATGACAACGTGTTCGTGTCTCCTGTCTTTCTGTAATACAGCTATGAGGGCTAGGGGATGCACATATGTGAGGGGGAACAGAAAGAAAACAGTGAATTTAGAAGTGGAATTACTGGGTTTGGAAGATATTTACACTTTCTCCCATCCACCAGAAATTTTGTAAGCCAAGTAACAGTTGCCTAAATCCACTCGTTAGCCTCAGGTGGAGTAGATCCATTACATAAATGTCGACTTATCAAGTTGCTATTGATTTTTGAATGGGGGAATGCAAATGTATTACATTGGGTTTATTGCTGAGGTCCACACAGACATTACAAGATCACAGAAATCAATGAGAGATTTTTCATTTGTAGAGTCTGAATGTCTACAGGAAAGCTGAAAAAAGACGTTTTCTGCAATTTGCTTTTATTTTGTTTCATCAATAACCAAGCAAGAATCCTTGGGTAGTCTGTCATCACATCAACAAACAAACAAACATTTAGGAACTCATCTACATAAAACAATAATTCTATTAAGGGATATAGTACAATCAGTTTTAGATATAGGTAAATTTTAAATCAACTGTGATGCTTGGTTACTGTGTCCTTTTTGTTTTGTTTTGATTATGCCTTTTCTTATCTTTTTTCTTTTCTGTTTGCATTGGTTTGTTGTTATCATTTATTGTCATTAATAAAATGTTTATTTTTTAAAGTTCCTATGAATTCAGTAAGGCAGTATGATGTAGTGGTTTGAATGTTGGATTAGGACTCTGGAGATGAAGGTTTATATCCAGGCTTAGCCATGGGAATCCACTGGAAAAATTGCACATTCTCAGCTGCAGAAGAAGGCCATGGTAAACCCTCTCTGAACAACTTTACCAAGGAAACCCCACTGTAGGTTCACCATAAATCAGAAGCAATATGAAGGTGCACAACAGTAACATTGATCCAGTGGGTCTAATACCAGTAGAGAGCAATGAGTAAATGTAGCTCATTATTTCTCCTCATTAGGTACACTAGTTGGTTCTAATGTCACTCTGGAAGTGGCCACAGTTAACATGCATCCCTAGTGCTGCAAGTTTGTGACTCACTGCTATAACGTATGGAAGACATTTCATACTAACATGACATGCATTCCTCTCCACTCATGTAGTATTATTTGAAGACAAAGGGAGGAAAGGCACAAGGTGATAATGGGCTGAAACAGACAGCCCTGAAGAGGCAGCTTGAAGCCACCCCTTTGACTGCCAGGCTGGGACTGCAGCAACTGCATACCATGCTTCCAACCCGACTTTTTGTTGGTACAAAAAGAAGCCGTAAAATGCCACTAATTTTTCAGCTGATAAAAAGAAAGCTTTTCCACCACCACAACAACTTTGCAGTACTCCTGTGTGACGTATAAACACTGTGCCTCCGGAGCACTGCAAAGCTGCCCTCTGCCATGCTCTGATGCTGCCCCCAAGCCAGCACAAAGGGGCGGTCTGTTTTGCCCCTATTTAGTCTGTTTTCTTTAATACAAGCAGCAGAAAGAATGTTTCTGGTGTGGACTTTAAGGAATAAATTCTACATTGTTAAACTATGTTTAACTGTTCAATATGTAGTAATATAGTTGGATGACATTACTGAGAATACACAGATATTTTTAATGGTTTTCTTCTGTTTCTGGTTTCACAATTTTTTAAAAAAAATCATAAATGAACTCATTCAAGATTGGCATATGTTCTTAGAGTTTTATTTTTTTTAAAAAAATCAACAAAACAAAACGGTGACATCTATTGTTCCTTTAAGACTTGTTCTGACTCTTTCAGGGCCCAGTTCTTCTCACTAATTATAGACCATTAAGTGTGACTGGAGGTGTGCATGATGGCCCATTTATGAGCATAATAGTAAGTTAGATTTTTGCAGAAATCAACCTGTGAAAACTATTATATAGAATTTGCATGGCTAGGAAAATGTGTAATAACTTGGATTACTTGGCGTTCTGCTTTCTATTTTCAAGCATAAAAATCTATGGTGTTCAACACAGGCAAGTATAAAAGAAAACTTACCAACCACTTGCAACTACAGAGGCTGTGTGGTTATTTACTGCAACTTCTTCTAAACTGTGATAAAATTGGAAAGACTTATTGGCTGGCAAGTAGGATATTAATAAAACATAGAAAGATTATATCATGGACAATGACTGCCCATGTATTAAGAATCATCATTCTCCATTCTGCCACCAGATTGTGTGTGCCAAATATGCAATATGCTTGCTTTCCAATTTTAGGTTCATATTATGGTAGATAGAATATAATCCAATATCACCTTGTTTTTCTTTCTATTTATCTTTTTTATAAAAGTAATAAATTATTTCATAAAGCAGGGGTATTTTCTGTTCAGGAGGTTCTTGAGACATTTACAAATAGGAACAGCTGAGCAACCTTTTAAAGCAGAGCCTTGTCATTAATCTACTCTTTCCTTTCCCCACTGTCGCAACACATTTATATTAAAATAGATGATCTTAGATGCTATCTAGAGAATAAGAAACTGCATGCAAGATTTACTTTCATTTTGAATGGGATCATAGACTGTGAAAAAAATGTTTCCTCTGCTTCAAGCTGATCCTTGTCATTACACATCTTAGTTATACTTCTAGATTAGTTTTAGACAAGTTTTCTTGTTGTACAGTGGCTTAGTTCTGGTTTGTTTTGGAAAGGGCAAGGCAAGAAACCAAGGAGACTGATCCAAGCATGGAGGACATTTTCGGTGCAGAATCCTGCATATAGCCTACATCAAGATATTGGATGAAGTGTATTATCTTTTGCACCTTTGATATTAAGTTCACTATTAGTTTCAACTATCTCAAGTTTATAAAAATGTGTGGTCCTTATTTGATAGACAGTGTGGACAGAACCAAACTACACCCAGTTTAGCCATAATATTGAAACCAGGTGAAAGGTAATTGTAAGTAATTTCCAACATCCTTAGGCTGGGAGGGTTTGGGTTCATCACAGTTTCAGCCAGCTCAATGTTCTGTGCTCAGATCTTTATCCGTTTTGAACACTTAGGATTGTGTCCAAGCCCACTGAGTATTTTCACTGTTTTAAAACAATAATTGCTTTCATTTCTGACATGTGACAAGATGCTCACCACAAAGACCAAAGTGGTCTTTTTAAAAAAGAAAGAGGAATGTTTATGAATGAACTAGAAAGAACTGAAATCACATGTAGCTCTGTTCCACCACACTTTGAGCACTCTCTTCTCCTTTGACAGGATGTTTCACACAGTTTGTTTAGCACAAGAGTGAGAATGTTGTGGCTCTCCAGATGTTGCTGAATGACAACTTCCAGCATCCTTCACCACTGATACGTCTGTAAGGGTAGCTGGCAATGGTAGCTCAGCAATATCTGAAGGGCAACTTAGTTCA
>NC_056524.1:56318042-56458286 GCF_019175285.1 Sceloporus undulatus | reverse complement strand
TATTATTATTATTATTATTATTATTATTATTATTATTATTATTATTATTATTTATATAGCGCTGTAGATTTGCACAGCACTATATATCATTGATTTATCATTGATTTATCAAGTGGCCAAATGTAGGTGTGTCTGGAGAGTCTTATCTTTGTGAAGTCCAATTAACGAATTTCAGATCAATATTCAGAACACAACTTAGTTATACTCATATGTCTGAATAAAAAAAATAGGGCAGAAAAATAAGGAAAAGTCATGTGAGTGATGGTGACACCAAGTCTATATGCTGCAAAACTGTATCTTGAGAAGTATGCTTAAGGCGGGATACATATAATCATGACCACACAGAATCACAAAGTCAGAACAGACCACAAGGTCCATCCAGTCCAAACCTCTGACATGCAGGAACACACAACTAAAGCATTTCCAAAAGATGGCCATCTAACCTCTATTTAGAGACCTCAAAAGAGGAGGAGTCCAGTTTCCTCCCAATGCAGTCTATTCCACTGTCAAACTGCTCTTTGTAATGATTAGGTTGAATTACTTTTCTTGTAATTTAAATCCAGTGGTTCATGTCTTACTCTCTGGAAGAGCAGAAAACAACTTTGCTCCATTTTCTATATGGTATCCAGTCAGACATTTAAAGATGGCTATCATCTCCAGATCCATAACCTGGACTTTCTTTCCATGACTTTTGCTATATTAGGAGTTTATTGCTCAGCATTTTAAACTGGCTCCAGCCTCCCAGACTGGAGCGGGGACGCGGGATGGAGGTGGGAATTATTTATCGCTCACTAAATCACCACTGAACCACCAGCCACTATCAGTCTGAATCCCAGCCATGCTCTGCCAGCACTTTTTAGAAGTTGGAAAGCTTTCTGACTTCTAACAAGTGCTGGCAGAGCATGGCTTGGACCCAGTTAGGACCCAAGTTGATGTCAGCCAACAGTTCAACAGCAATTTAGTGAGCGATAATCCCTGCCTTCATCCCATGTCCTGACTCCAGCCCAGGAGGCTGGAGCCGGTTTAAAATGCTGAACGATAAACTCCTAAATCACCGTCCTCTAAACACATTCCAGATTGCCAATAGCCTTCTCAAACTGTAATAATAAATAATAATAAATTATTTATTTATAGTCTGCCCAATCACAAAGAATCCGGGCGGGTTACAGGAATAAAAGTATATACAGAATACAATTTTAAAAATTCAACATTAGCCCCTTTCCACTCCCCAAATCCCCCTCGCTCCCTCCATGATGAGAGATGGCAGTTGTTGCCATGGAGGGAGGGCTCAGTCTCTTAAGGGTGTGTTAACTGTGATGTCCAGAACTGGACACAGTATTCCAGGTAAGGTTTGCTCTCACTTGGCCATAATGGTTTAGTAAAAAGTTGATTAAAGGGTGAACAGAAGAAAGAAGAAAGATTGAGATATGTCTTGTTAAGAAACATTAACACCAAATTAAGGGATCTAGGTTTACTATTCACCTTGTTTTATATACAAAGGGCCCCAAAATAGCTTTTTGCACAAGGAAAGGAGCAAAGTAGAAAGGTCTCACATGCCCCATGTAAGGAGAGCTGGGGACAATAAGTTGAGCCTTTTTGAACAACAGACTCTAGATTCAGTTGACCAAATTATGGTTCATTTTTCCAACCTTCCACTCTGCCAGTCCCAATAGCTGTGACCAAGAGGGATTTCTGGATTGCCACCTTTTCCCCAAAAGGTATCTGCTAGCTGGTACACAGAATCAGATCCACTCTATGCATACTACACACAGACCCTGGTTTTAGGCAGCAAACAAACAAACAAAACACAAGTATTTACCTGGCACACATTTTCAATTAACTTCATTTCCCAAAATTAAATGTAATCCTTTTAAACCACATTATTTCACCACCAAGAGAAGATATATTTGAATGTCAACCTCTTGAGCATTTTAGGTTTTGTGAATTCTTCCTTGTTGTGTAGCTTATACATTCATTTTATGTGCAATTAGTACAAATAATAACCTTGACTGACTCATTAATGTAGGTACTTGTAAATAATCACAATTGTTTTGTTTTGAAGAACAATTAATTTTGTGCATGTTAATCTAAATGAATTTTTTTGAGTAGCCTCCTTTCAGTCTCCTGTTCCTTTTCTTTGTTAGAAAAATGAGAAACATGTCCATGTATACATTAATATAAATGTAAAAAACCATGAAAGCTCTTTTTGATTCTGAACTTTACACTTGATTGTAGCTTTTAAAAAAATCTCTTTTCTATGTAATATACCAGACACTAACATTGGCTAGTAATGTCTATTACTTCTAATTGTTTCCTTTGCATTTCACAATCCATTATATAATCCATTATAAATGAAGGAAAGATTAAAACCCATCTCATTCTTTCTGCCAAGACCACGTTTTCAGTACTGGACCCAAAACGTCTTGGAAGGTCTTATATTTATTTCAGTTACCCTCCAGAGAATCATTCCCAAATTTCTTTTAGGTTCCATTCTACAGTGCATAGGGACCTATGCACATTTTTATCATTGCTGTATCTCTCTGCTTTAGCAGTTGTGAGGTGTGTAAGCACCCAGTGGAAACTGGCAGAACTATAGTAGGTAATGAAGATCCTGAATGCTGTAACTGAAAGTGTGATATCAGCTCTACCTGCACCCTACATCCCTCTTAGACACGATAAGGCCCTCTTTACAAAGTAAAAGATAAAAACAGATTGACACCATCAACCCACTAAAAGATTTTTGCCACATAATTTATAAGCCAAAGGCCTTCTTGAATAAAAAAGGATCTGCCTGTCATTAGTGTTGGCCTGGTATCACTCCGTGTGTGTGTGGGGTGCTTCTGGGAGGAAGCAGTGGCAAAAAGGGTATGCTCAGTGCCTTGCTGTTGTGGCAGAGATTCCTTGTGAGGAAGCTTCCACCACCACCACCGCAAGGCGGGAGTGAGTCACTCGGACCTCTTCCTTGCTGCAGCAGTGGAAGTCTCCTTGTGAGGATTTCTCTGTTGCCATGGCAAAGCCAGGAGTGAGTAGCTTGGACCTCTCCTTTGTCATGGTGGTGGCAGTCTTCTCAGAGGCTTCTGCCCCCACGGCAAAGCTGGGAGGGGTGCAATGGGAGGAGAGGCCATCTGGGTGTCACCCCTCTTCTGGGATGTCACCTGTCATGGACCACATCTACCACACACTCCTAGTGATGCCATGGCTGCCTGTCTGGCAAAAGGAAAGGAGAGAAGGAGCTATGCACACCTCCAGTGGTACTGAGAAGGCCCTGTCTTATGTCCTCATCAAACATGACTGTGATCATGGTGGGACTCAGAGAAAGCCTTCCCCTGAAGACAAAAGGGGAAAAAACCCCTAATCACCCTTTATTCACTTGGCTTTTCTCAGAAAATAAAACTATATTTGTTGTGTCTACCACATGTACTTAAAGACATATGTACAACTAATATTTTAAAATACAAATGTGTTGCCATTTTCCTTTAGTACAGAAAATGAATTGCTAAATTCTACATAACAAATTAAACAGTCATTATTTTCACAGGTAAAGCTGTGATTCAACTGACCCTTTTAACAATTAACCCTACATTAAGGATATATAAAATGTGCAATATAATGTAAGATTTCTGTCCTTCTTAAGTCATGAGTTAATAATTCTGGCAAAAAGTCAAATCTTCTGTCAAGATGGACTAGTAAAATATGTAAAATTTAGTTAAATGCAAAATGAGAGAGGTTTCTTATTAAAGAAATATTGATTTACCTTGTTACTTTAATTACTTTATAATGTTCCACATTTAAAACTAAAACGTGATGAGCTGGGCACATGGCAGAACAGTAAAAACACTTTTATTTATTTCAAAGCATAATCTTCATAACTTCTTCATAATACTTTACCCCTTTCTTTATGACTGTGTTCATGCAGGACATTTAAACACATGGTAGGAATGGGGGGGGGATCACTGTTACCTAAATTCTCTGTCAATGAAAACCCTATTGGAAAGAATAATACAGAGGTGAAATTTTTGCAGTTTTTGCTGGATATTTGCACATCCCATTTTCCTTTATTTCCTGAAAACAAATCTAGCTGTCAGAGACATTGAACATATTTTGAGGTAAGAGTGAGGTTGAGTGAACAATTGAAAGTCAGTATACATTTGATGAAAGATTTATTTACTTACTTGATTTATAGCCTGCCTTTCTCCTAGGGCAGGGAAGAAAGATGGCTTACAAGATAATTTAAACATTTCCAATAAAAACACATAGTAAATGATATATAATAAAATTGAATTAAACTAATCCATTAAAATATGGATTGAAATTGTTTAAAAACAACAGACTAATAATAAATAAGAAGTAATATATTTTTAAAAGTTCATCACATCCCCTTTAAAATGTCAGTTCATATCAGGCAGGCAGTTCCTTCTTGAACTGAAAAATCGTTGCTTTCTAATGGAGGGACAAAAGGAGAGAACTAGTCTAACCACCACTTCTGAGTATTCCTTGCCATAGAAAACCTATAAAGTTCATGGGATTGCAATAAGATGACAGGCAACCTGTCAACATACAGAGTGAGAAAAAAAGAAAGAATGCTAATTGAGTGGGATGAAGATTGTGGCCATGAAAGGCGTTGAGCTGCTTCAATATTTTGTTTTTAAAGCTTTACCGGTGAATTACTTGCCTGCAACAAAGCAGATGGCAGACAGTTGTACATTCAACAAGACTAAGCAAAATAGTCTTAGCCTGCTAATATGCTAATAGCCTGCTGTAAATTGCAGCTGTCTATATGTAACAGAGATAGCCCATGATAATTTGTTGCCTGAGGCAGAGCACCAAATATCGCCTTCTATAACCCAACCAAGCCAAGAACAGTTATAAGGTGAAAGTTTTACAAACACTGGGGGGGGGGTAGTTCTGTCATCATTTTCACCTCTTAAAATAAAAGCAAAGGAAATAGTAATAATCACTCTGACATCCAGATTCAAGTGCCTGAGGCAACTGCCTCACTGCCTAATGGCAGGGCTGGCTTTGGCAAATGTTCACTTCAGACCTCTAACAAGAATGATCTCTCCTTTAGCTAGCATCCTGCTGGGAAAGAAACAAAAGGGAATGACAGAAAAGAAGGGAGAGAAATAAATGGTTGCAAGACAGGGGTAATCCTGTTTAGTTTTGTTCTGGTTTTGCTTACTACCACCATGCAACACCAAACAGATTGCCTTGAAAACAATGAAGTCCCCAGTGGGGGGGGGGAGCTTCTCCATACTTTGTTAAAAAGCATCAATCAGATTAAGACCAGTGCAGGAGCAACACCCATCTCTGAAATAGAATATTCAGTAACCTCAAGAGTGGTGTGGAGTAACGTTCACTGTGAATAACCCTTTCAATTGCACTAGACAAAATCAAAACCTACACCAATATGGTGTAGTGATTTCAACATTGGACTAGTACTGTACTCCAGAGACCAGGGCTTGATTCCTTGCTTAGTTATGGAAATTCACTGGGTGACGTTGAGCAAGTCATACACTCTCAACCACAGAAAACCCTGTGATAGGTTCACCTTAGGGTTGCCATAAGTCGGAAGTGACTTAAAGGCACACAGCAACAATAACAACAAAAACAACAACAAAACCCCAAGCTTTTGTGTAGATGACAAGATAAATGTTATGTATATATCTGAGAAACGACTTAACAGTATTTATGTGTGCATGGGTGGGGGGAGTACCTGCAACACTATTCAGCATGATGAAAACGTTGGTGTCAATAGAAATAAATATTCCCTGAAATGTATCATAAACATGTCTGTTTAAAAACTGATCTACCTAA
Source organism: Sceloporus undulatus (assembly GCF_019175285.1). NCBI lineage: Eukaryota > Metazoa > Chordata > Lepidosauria > Squamata > Phrynosomatidae > Sceloporus > Sceloporus undulatus. The sequence continues at coordinate 56,452,472 of NC_056524.1, read as the reverse complement.
GTGATGAATGTTTTCAATAAATTAAGTTGATTATCTGGTATATTATTGCATTTTATTTAAAAATGAATTATGACTTTGCCAATTTGTGTGGTGCAATAATTTCAACTGGAAGGAAAATTGCCGGTTCAGATTAATTCTGACATGGTTTATAATGGTTTGTTTGTTGCTGTATAGGCTCTGAAGTTTCAGGTTTGCAGCTTGGTCATGATCCTGGGTTCAGATTCGAGCATAGATAACCAGGTTTCAGGGGTGACCAGGAGCGTGTTAGCACAGTAAAAATTGAGGCGCCAGCTGCGCCCATTTCTGGAGATGTCAGATATGGCTATGATGACACATGACTTGATTGCTTTTCATTTATGCATGGAGTACTGTTCTGCACTTTAAAAACTGTTTGCATACTTCAGTGGATCCAAAATAGTGTGGCCAGACTGCAGGCTGAGGCTGGTTACAGGGATTATGTTAAAGCAGCCTTACTTGCTTCTGGTCCATATCCAGGCATAATTCAAGATGCAGGTTATGACCTTTAAAACCCTACATACTTTTGCCCACACTATCTAAGAGTCAGAATCTCCTTGTACAAACTGGCCAAGTTTGTTTGTCTTTAGGAAGGGCTTTCTCTCAGTCCCATAATAATCACAGGCAAGTTAGATGGAGGTACAGGAGAGTGGCTCATCTTAGGTTGTGGTACCCCCTTCCATGGGAGATCCCAGTGGCCTCCTCCTTGCTCTGTTTGCACCAACAGGTAAATACTTTATTATTATCATTATTATTTTTATTGATGCAGGAATTTGATTGATTTTTAGTCATAAAGCAGAATACTAGTAAATGTGGTATGTTGTTACCACATTTAGTACTATTAAACATATTGTACTCTATTAAATGTATTTTAAAATGTTTTGAACTACAATACACTCTCCCCTTATACGGGGATCTGTTCCAGATCCCTCCGCGTAAGGGGAATTCCACGTGTGCTGGAGCCCGATTGGAAGTAATGGGGCTTGTGCCAGCAGCGCGCAGTGGCACAGTGGCATGCGTGCACCATGGGTGTGCACCCCACTACTTCTTCCAGGGTGTATGGTGGGCTCTTCCGGTGCGGCTTTCAGTGTATGCTGACATGGGTGCGGTATTTGCTTTTTAACTGTACTGTTTAATTGTTCTTTAATTTTTGTAATATAACATGTTAGTCAGCATCTATTCTAAATTATTGTAAGCCATCTTGAGTCCCTTGGTTGGAGAAAGATGGGATATAAAACAAACAAACAAACAAATAATGTAATTATCATGTTGAAAAACAAAAACATAATCGTGTGAGATTATGCCTGAGATTCTGCATTAGGAGATATACATGTGTCACACAGATCCATTTCCCTGATTATGACATCTTTGCAGTGTGTCCAGCAACAGGAAAATAGCTGGTCTCACCATACACTTACTCTCCAGTGGCATAAAAATGCCATGTTGGAGAGAGAGGGGAAGCTGCATCATTTAAAAGGTGGATTTGAGAGAGATCCCAATGCTCTCTGTAAATAATTCAAACCTTTAAAAAAAAAAGGGGGTCACTACAGAAAGTTAGATTTATGCTATCATAACACACTAACAAGGATGCTACCAGTTTTCACACAATTTTAGGAATGAATGAGAGTCCCGTGCATAAATTTGAATTTTATAATCTGAAAATGTTGTAGTATGTATTTGAGATCAAGAACAAGATTCTTATTTCTGAAATGGTGTTTTAGGATAGGCAGGCTCTTCTGAGTATCCCAATGGTAAAACATTCTATGCCCTAATGTACAAATGCCCTCCAATATCATTATGCCTCAGAAGGAGGAGAGGAGGAGTTGTTTTATGCTTATATAGGTATAGACTCTCCTCCAAAATTCAAACAACTTAAATGCAAATAGTCTTGAAACAGCAATGAACATCTAGCCACTACTGGTTTTGATTCTGTTTTCAATTTTATGTATTTCTGGACCTTGTGCATGCACACTACACAACATTCACACTGGGATTCCATGGCTCCATTCTAAGGAATACTTGAATTTTCAGGTTTGGGGTAAATACTTAGAATTCTCTGCCGGAAAGCTGCAATGTATCACCAAACTATAACCCACAAGATGCAACCATAGCAATTAAAGTGGAACCATAATGCTATAAATATAGTGTCAAATGGCCACGTGATGGTGGAATATTGTCCAATGCTTATGCTAGTGTTTCTGGCAAACAATATTTATTATGTTAAGGCTATTTTTTTTTTCTAGAATATGTCACATTTACCATGAATGTGGTGATTGTTTTGGTTGTGAATGCCACAAGAGATTGTTCCCTATCTCAACAACTTTTAGACTTTCTTAACACATAAACAAATTGTGTAGACTAAATATAAATGTAATATAGAGTCAAACACACCTATTCCATTCTCTACATCCCATTGCATTTTGACATTGAGCAGCAAGATATAAATGGGAGTCTTAATCATATTAACTTCAACCTGAGTAGAAATTCATTTAATAGAGGATCCAATATTTGTTTGTTTGTTTGCAGCAGAAGTGCTCAATTTAAATATTTTTCCTCAGCCTTCTCATGAATTTCTGTGATGCTGTGGCAAAGCCACAGGAAAAAACATTGCTTTTTTCTATTGCCAACTTAGCGAACTCAGCAGATGTGAGGACCTCTGGGAAATACAAAAATAGCCAGAGGATTTTTCATATGCCCTTTAGAACAGTATGTTGCTCATCCCTGCTCTATAGGTTTAAAGAAATACAGTTGTCCTGTGTGTAATAGATGTAGAATTGCACTTTTAACCTATGGAATGATATCCACTTCTGTATGACATCTTTAATGTGGACAGGATCCTTGGAGAGGTAAAATCCACAACATGTGTCTTGGACCCTTGTCCTTCTTGGCTTATTAAATGGGCTAGCGGGGGGGGGGGTGCTGTATGAGTGGGTAAAGGAAGTAGTCAATGTCTCTTTACAACAAGGCAGAATTCCATCCTGCCTAAAGGAGGCAGTTGTGCGGTCTTGGTTAAAAAAGCCATCATTGGCTCCCACAGTAATGAATAATTATTGGCCAGTGTCCAACCTATCATTTCTGGGCAAGGTTTTAGAACATGTGGTGGCTTCCCAACTCCAGGGTTTTCTGGATGAAATGGATTATCTAAATCCATTTCAATCTGATTTCAGGCCTGGCCATAGAACAGAGACAGCATTGGTCACCTCGGTGGATGACCTAAGCAGGGAACTGTACAGGGAACTGGACCTCTCAGCGATACCATCAACCATAGTATCCTTCTGGATTGCTTCTCTGGGATGGGACTTGGGGGCACTGCTTTACAGTGGCTCCATTCCTTCCTGGAGGGGCAAATCCAAAAAGTGGTGCTAGGGGACTCCTGCTCGATCCCCTAGCCATTGGCCTGTGGGGTCCCTCAGGGTTCTGTGTTGTCCCCTATGCTGTTTAGCATATACATGAAGCTGCTGAGAGAGGTCGTTCAGAGTTTTTGGGTGCAGTGTCATCAATATGTCAATGACACTCTACTACTCCTTTGCACCTCAATCCAACAAGGCTGTCCTGGTCCTAAACCAGTGTCTGTCATCAATAATGGTGAGAATAATGGCAAATAAATTGAAACTTAATCCAGATAAGACAGAGGTGCTCCTGGTCAGTCAGAAGGCAGATCAAAGAATAGGGATCCAGCCTGTGTTAGATGGGGTCACACTCCCCCTGAAGAAACAGGTTTGAAGTTTTGGAGTACTCCTGGACTCAGCTTTGAACCTGGAAGTCCAGGTCTCTGCAGTGACCAGGAGTGCTTTTGCACATTTAAAACGTGTGTGCCAAGTGCACCTGTTCCTTGAGATGCTGGATCTGGCCTCAGTGGTACATGCCTTGGTTACATCATGTTTGGACTACTGTAATGCACTGTACATGGGGCTGCCTTTGAAGAGTGTTCAGAAACTTCAGCTGGTCCAAAGAGCTGCAGCCAGGCTGTAGAGATCACACAATGCCCCTGTTAAAACAGCTCCACTGGCTGCCAGTCTGTTTCTGGGCACCATTCAGTGCTGGTGATGACCTATAAAGCCCTATATGGCTATTTGCCAAACCGTTTCTCACTATATGAGCCAGCCCAGGGTCTGAGATCTCAGGGGAGGCCCTTTTCTCCATCCCACTACCATCACAAGCACGGTTGGTGGGGACATGAGAGAGGGCCTTTTCCATGGCTGCCGCTAGATTGTGAAACTCCCTGCCCAGGGAAACCAAGATGGCCCCTTTTTTGTTATCCTTCCGCCGGAAAGCTAAGATCTAATTGTTTAGACAGGCTTTTAAAACAGAAAGGTTTTAAGGGAGGTGACAGGGTGCTGTTATATTGTTTTAATGTATTTTAAGCATTTTAATCTTTTAAATTGGAATTTAGTATTGAATTTGTTTTAATTATTGTAGAAATTTAATTCTGTTTTAATATACTATTTTTGTATGTTTTTAACTGTATGGTATTTTTTAATGTTGTGAGCTGCCCTGAGTCCCAGTCTTGGGAGAAGGGCAGGATAATAATAATAATAATAATAATAATAATAATAATAATAATAATGTATAATTGCAATTTTTTAGTCACACAGTTTTATGGAAATTCCACATGACATTGTCATTCAGTTCCAATATGTCCATGTTTTCCCATTGCTGGTGCTCCTTACTACAGAAAATCTGTTAATGAATAGAATCATTAAGACGCCAGGGGAAGGCTAGGGGGTCTCACTGGCTTTGAGGGGCACACAGAGAGTGACCAATGGCCACATATGGGCCTAGGGATGTGATTGCACTTGCCTTTTCTATCACCTGACTGATCTGAAGACAAAAAAGCAAGCAGGGAAAAATCAAATGGGGTCATTTTGTGATTTGTGAAATTGACAGGATCCAATTATCTAGACAAGATGAAATCTAAATAAGTTGCACCCCATTCTATAGCCATATTTGCATAAAAGTAGGGTTAGTTTGCTTTGGACACTTTTCTTCAATTTTTTTAAATAAAATCTTTGAAATTCTACTCTTTTGAAATCTGTAAACCTGAGTCTATATCTACCATCTACACTAGGATAATAACATTCTTTGTAGCTGCACTCTGACTGTGTAATTCCCTGCTAACGGAGGTCAAGCTGTCTCCATCACTTCTCAATTTCAGGTGGCCTTTGTTCCTCAAAATAGGGTTGGCTGCTCTATTTTTTATTTTTTTTAATTTGGTGTGATTTTAGAACTATTCCTAAACAGGAATTTTTAAATGTTTTTAATCATGTCAGCACTGTTTTAAGTAAACAAATGACAATGAGAATTGCCTGCTGCAAACTGTCAGAGGAAGGATGTGTATAGTTGGCAGTAACAATTGATGAAGGAAAATAAACAAGGCAAACAGTTGAATTGTTCACTAACACCTTTACTTGTAGATTTCATTGGAAAAACAGTGATTTCTAGGAGCCATCTGTCTGGAAGTATTTCTGATCAGAACAATTGTCGTATTTCCTAGCTATCCAGGAAAACATATTTTAGCATTTGTTGTGTTTTTTAATTGCAACCAAGCCAGCTTCCAGGGTGCCATCCCATCCCATCCCTTTTTCTTTTCTTTTCCTTTCCTCTTTCTTTCTTTTTTTGGGGGGAAGATCAGGGGTCAATGATGCTCGCCACAAGATCACTTTGTTTTGAAGAATAATTATTCTTACTCTTTCAATCACCAGTTACATTTCTGACGTATAAACAAGTCAATGTTTGGTCTGTTTCTGGCAGGATGACTGACTTCTGATTCACTTAACACCCTACTTTGCTTTGTTATATACAAAGAATTTGCATTTTAACTAAAATTTTCTTCCAGATCTATTGTTACATGGATTTTATGTTAACTGGAGACATAGGGGCTTTACAGACTGGCTGAAAGGGGCAGCCTGCAGCCACGCTTTGTCTGGCTGGATTGGGGCCAAGGCAACCTCATGCAATGGCTCTGATCTGGCCTCTGGAGGGTGTCATAGCTGCGACAGCATGGCTATATGGCACCCCTTTGGCCCAGCATCATCTGGATCCAGTGCTGTAGTCGTGTTATGATGCCTTGTGCTGTCTGGAATGGCGTGCAGCATCATGATGCCCTGGGGAAGTCAGAGTGTCTGTCCAGCATCTGGACACTGCGCCTTGACTCCGCTCACAGGCCAGCACAAATTGCCAGTCTGTACAGGGCCAAAGTTGTTGTTAGTTGCCATCAGGTCAGCCTCAACTTATTGTAACCCTATGAATGTAAGACCTCCAAGACACCTGTCATCCCTACTCAAGTCCTACAAACTCAGGGCTATGTTTTCCTTGATAGAGTCCACTTGTATCCATCCACCTGTTATACAATCTTCTTTTTTTCCTACTGCCTTCCACCTTACCAAACAGTATTGTCTTTTCTAATAGTCATGTTGTTTTTTTAATATGTTCAAAGTACTATAGTCTCCATTTTATTAAATTTGGCTTTTAGAGATTTGTTCCAGGACCCATGTATTTGACTTTTTGGTAGTCAATGGTATCAGCACAAACTGTGATTATTTTTACTGCTTTCAGATATCTAAATCTTTAGTAAAGAATTATATGCACATACAGTATCAGTGCATGCAGGCAGCTGTGCTGTAGTGTATTTGGGGCACATGGGACACTAGATGTGCAACCAAAGTGATTTTGACTTTTACTGTAACTGGCTGGAGATGGACTTCACTGTAAGCATCCACTATTTGTGATTTCTATAGGAAAAGGAAAACTTCACTTTCTGTATGCAGAAATTAGTAGCAGATTTTTTATTAGCTTCAGCAGCCTTCAAAGTGAAATTGAAAACACTGCCATAAGTTTCTTTAACTAAGAAAAACTAAACCTTTATTCTATATTGTGTCTTAAGGGAGTGAAATAGTGTTTATTCTGCTGAATGCCTACACTACTGGCACCATAGCACATTATTCAAGGTCTCCTGCATAATTTTTTTATCAATTCTTGACAGCTGTGCTCTAACCTGCTTAGTGATTCTTGACAGTAACTTCTGCTTTGTCTGAGCAAAGTAAGCATTTTGCTTCACTTGTACTCTTCATCTCTAGATGTTTGTGACTGGTAAAAACACTTGACTGCAAATTATTTAACTCTTTCTGTGATCTAACCCCCCTCCCACATGCACACCTTTGTATATGTTAATATTGAAAAGTTTTCAGCTCCAACTGTCATTTTTTTCTCCATTTGAACACAGATATGTATGCAGTCAAAAATACATTTAGAGCTACCTGAGTAATTGCCTGTATATTCTTCAGCTGCTAAGCATTTGCCAGTAAAAACTACAAATAATGTTGAGCAAAAGGGAGCTGCCTAGCTTCCAGGCCAGGTTCAGACATATCTGTAAGGTACTGGTGGGCAGATAAAATATGTTTGGCAAGATTATTGAAGAATTTCACATTTGTACTGGATGCATTTCAACTTTAAAATGTTATTTTGGAGGAATAAATGTGATCGTATAAGATTTGTGCATTTCGGTAGTGATGCAGTATATTGCTGTAAGAGTAGCAGGAGGCCAAATGGAACATAGCAACAGGATTGTGCATAATTTGGCAGGCTATAAGTTACTGCAGCCCTGGGGCACCAGAATCTGACATGCATTCACATTTTTACAGTGTGTGCAGAAGTTGAAGCATTATATTAATAAGTTTCCTACATTCTCCTTACATTTAACAAGTTTTAAATTCCTCTTGAAGCTTCCTTGGAAGTGTTGTGGGAGTTTTTCTCTCTCTTCTCTCTCTTTCTCTGTGTTGTAAAAGAATAAGCAACGAAACTAGAATTATCTTTATGTCTTTAAATAACTAGGGCTGTATGGGTCATATAAATCTAATAAGGATACACACAAGATTTTCATTTTTGTATGTTTTGAAAAAAAATGTTTAACTTTTTTACCGTCATTCAGCTACTGAAAAATAGAGCACTATTGAGTAGATGTTGTCATCTGAGTAAGGCTAAATGTCATAATTTTTAAAATCAGCTACCTTGTTTATCAGCTGGTATAGAAATAGAGACCATGTTTTATGTTATAAGACACACACTACTAACATTAGCAAATGTTTTTGTAAAGCAAATGTATTTTATTTAAGCACAAAGAATAGCATCTCATATTGCTGTTATTGATTCATAACCTAGAGTTACAAATCCATAACTCCACATGTTCAGTACTATCTATTCAAAATCATAGCACCATTGCCACAATTGTAAATGCCCTCTCCCAACCTACCTTAACAGGCAGTGATAAAGACATATTTAGTGATGAAATTCTTCTGGAGATTAGGGTGCAACAGGTTGACATGTCCATCCCCCTCCCACCTGTGGGAAAGCTAAAACAATTGGAAGCAGAAACCCTATAACAAATCTTCATTCCAGCCTAACTCACTGGTGGAAAGAGGATAGAAAAATCATCCTGCTGCACCCCAATTCCCAGCAGTGCTGACTTTCATTGTGCAGTGCTATTAAGGAAGCTTTGGGAGGTTTGGTCAAGAGATGCTATTCAGTTAAGCATACATAGTAGCATAACTTATGCTCAAAACACACTGCAGAAATGATCCAATTTGAGACTGCTTTAACTGCTCTGGCCAAATTCTGGAAACTGCAGTTTTGTGAGACATTTAGCCTTCTCTGTCAGAGAACTCTGGGGCCACAATAAACTACAGTTCCCAGGATTCCTTAGCACTGAGCCAGGACAGTTAAAGTGGTCTCAAATTGGTTATTTCTGCAGCGTGTTTTGGACCTTTGTTATGTAGAATTCAGAGACAAAGCCATGTCATTCTGGAATATCAGTATACAAGGGGATCTTGTAGTACCTTTGAAACAGATAGAAGTTGTAGCATAAGCTTTCATAGACTTGCATCTGAGGAAGTAGACTAAGGACCTTATCACACTGACAAAAAACCACACTGCTACCCAATGGGATACAGTCACCTTTTGGGTTACTACCAGGAATTATTGCATGCAATTTGCTGTGGATGCTGCTGGGTGAGTGCAACCTGGCTGCATTCTGGGTCCCAGGCGTGCTTCAGAGGCTGCTTTTCAAAGTCAGAAAGCTCCCAGCTTGGAAAAGTGGCCTCCAAAGCAGCCTGGGACCCAGGATGCAGCTGGGTTGCAATCATCCAACGGCATCAACAGCAAATGTGTGACAATACCTGATAGCAACCAAAAGGCTTGCAAATCCCATGGGGAGCAGTCAGGTTATTTGTCATGTATAAGGTCCAGAGTCCCTCAAAATCTTTCCTGCGACAACTTCTTCTACATTTTAGTCTTAAAAGGGTACATGAATCCACTTACCTAGTTAGTCTGCCATCTCATCTATAAAGGAAGCAAGGATGCTACATATAGTATCTGAACTAGTGCTATACATAATAGAGGCACTATACTTACAGAATACAGAGGCTCTTGTACTACATATCACACTACACTGTTATAGCACTGTTATTCTACATTAGCTGGTAGGGTTGCTCTGTGAATTTAGTGTAGTTTAGTGAGACCTAAGAGTTTTCTGGCTGAGAATTCAAATGCACCTTCCTAAACCACGCATCCTAGGATTCCACAAGAGGCAGCCATAGCAGTTAAAAGATGAGTCCTCCTTTGCCATCGATGTCATCCGGCCTCAGAGAAGAAAAGCCGTGCCAGCTCCATCAGACTTGGCCCAAACAAAGAGGAGAGCCCCCCTGCCAGTCCATCTGCCTCTGGTCCAGGCCTCAGAGGGAGAAGAAATGTTGGATCGATCCCCTTCTCCCTACCGCATTCCCTTCTTTTTGTGTTGTGTCTTTTTAGACTGTAAACCTGAGGGAGGAACCATCTGATTAAAAAGATTATATGTACAGTGGCGTGTAAATTTATAGTGTATATAAATAAAGCTTATAAAATAATAATATAATAATAATAGTGTGTAGATATTGGTTCTACATACCCTCTAGTTGATGTCTTTTCAGAAATATATTAATCGAACCCTATTTTAATATGATTTCATTGGCACACTCAGAAAACTTTTTTGAGGCATCAGTGGGAAGGCATTGTTCATCTCTGTTGATTTCAGATATACCTTATAACTGATCCTTTATCCATCTGCAACCAAAGAAGAGGGACAATAATACTTACAAGAAGAAGAATAGAAGAAAGGGGAAGATACCAGTGTGGCTGTTGACAATCTCCAGGATGTGATGCGAGCCTAGCAGGATCTTGATTGAGCCTGCAGTTTTTCAACTAAATCCCAAATGGCCATGGATGGCTGGATCAAGGAGGCTTGCTGGTCACAATTTTATGCTGTTCATTGCTAGCTTGTAATGATTGCCAGTTCAAGCGTTTTTTTCCCCCTCTGTGGGCCAGAAGGAAGTTGCTATCACTTCTTCAGTTTATCAGATACTAACGGTCTAATTAAATAGGCGCAGTAACTTTGCTCTAATGACAAAACAATATATTCAGGAATTATTCATATATCGACGATCCTATGAATGAATTCAAGAGGAAATACCACATGACATGACTTGCTTATGTAAGAGGAAGAACAAGTGCACGTAACTGTTTAAAAGAGGGAAAACCACCTACGGAGTTATAATTCTAATATATAAGCTATTAAATATTATAGAATTTGGGCATGTGTGCTAATGGTCTGTGAAAATATCAAACTGTGGCCAGCACATCCTGCACGGGTACCTGTAGGTCACATTGGTTGGCTGGATAACAGGTAATCACAGAAAGATGGATGCCCTGTGGACAGGGGGTTTAAGGTCCAGGAATGGCTTATGTACTTATCCTAGGGGCAAGTTGCATAGGCTTTTGGATTTCTCTCGCCAACAGGAGCCCAAATAGCTCAATGCTAAAGAGTGTCTGCTACTAGCTCACATGTATGAGCTACAGCATCCTGGACAGGTAAGTCTGCACATTGCCATGGCGATCAGGAAGCACTCCTGCGTTGAGGCTCTTTTCCATCTTTTAGGTTGTTTGGAGGACGTTCAGCAGTGCTGGAGCCAGGTGTGAAAATCGCCTTATCAGATTAGGGGAGATCCCATGGGAAAACGGAGTTAAACGTAATTTAAAGAACATTAGAATTTAAACATAATTTGCAAAGCTGGGAGTTTTATCATGCTAGGGAGCTGCCCAAGTGAAAAACACAAAGTTAATCAGAATGCAAGGCAGAGAAAAATGGCATCTTTTTTACTTTCGAGTTGTTCCAAAAGTAAAAAATGCCAGTTTTCTCTGTTTTACATTCAGATTAACTCACGTATTTCATGTTAACGGTGATGTCGTGTGATAAACTTTGGGCATTTCCGAGTTTGCTTTGCTTTAAATCTGTTTAATTCCCATTTCCCAGGGAATCTTGCTAGTGTGATAACTCATAGTAGGATCTGCAAAAATAGAGCCAAATACGGACCTTCTACCATGTAGGAAACCTACTACATGCAACTATAACTCTGGTGTGAAGATCAGAAAGATCAGTTATATAATAACACGTGTTCTAGGTGTTCCTTTGATAATAAGATCTATGGTCCCATTCAAACTTATCTGTAAACCGGTTTGTGATTCACTTTCGCTCTGTGTTGGTAATCGATTCCAAAATGTATTCCATTATGAAGCAGATTTCATTATCCCCTTGTAATCACTTCTTTTTTGGCATGATTGTTGTCCCCACTAGTTTGCACTGTTAAGGAAAAAGCAACATGGGATATACAGTGACTGAATAAAACATGTATGTGAGATCAGGGTGACTCAGCAAAAGCAATTAGAAGCCACACAGGTGTAAAAGGTAGTAGTTAACAAGTCCTAAATGCCAAGGACAGAAATGTAAAGTGGATAATTGAAGACACCTGAAATTGTTAAAGGGTCAAGGTGAGATGATGAAATCATTAATTATGGGATGAACCAAGAAAACCAATGAAAATGGTTGTACAGCCCACTGGGTGGAAACAGACAAGAGTGGGTGGTATCTTGCAATGACTATAATAATGGCTATGAATCCCAATGTATTTTGTGGAGTAGTTGTGGATAGGTTTTGGATAGTTTGGAGCTGTATATGTAGAATAAAATAGATCTTTTAAAAGACTACTGAGTTGTCTGGTGTCGGGTCAAGCTACAAGAGCCAGCTGGATCCGAAGAAGGTGAAGACTTCTGTGGAAGCAAGAGTGAGAAGGCTGGAGAGTTGTCAGGGCTCAGCCATTCTCTGTACTCTGCTGCTTTTGAGCAAAGCTTTAACCACTGGCCAAAACTGGTCAGTGCGGTGCGTAACAGGTGGTGAGTTGAGCCAGAGGTGAAGACTACAACCCCATCATCCCACATGCACCACTTCAAAATGCATGTCACCATCAGTGGCATAAGGCAGCCCGGCTTGGAACTACTTTAAAAAAAGATAGAAGATTTGATATTGGTTTTGCAACTACTTGCCTCACTGAACTGCTGTCTGCCCGATCACCTGGCTTGCTGCCTGGTAATGCAAGCAGTTACAACAGTCAATGAATCGAATCTTCTATCATTTTTTTAATGTTTACCCTAGGTCACACCTCAAGCACAAAGGCGGTGCGGAGGGAATGGGGGATCTACCAAAAACTGAGGAGTGATGGAAAACACCCCTTTGCCATTAGTTCCTCCCTCCAGAATAATGCGACTCAGTCCATCGTTCCCACTTGTTGAACAGCTTCGGAATCATTTTTTTTTCAAAGAACTGCCAAAGAACTAGAGGGGGGCCTGCATTTGCCTCTTCATCCAGTTGAAACCGATTGAAAAAGTAGAGTCGGAATCAGTTTCAAATTGGAACAACGGTCAAATAACCCAATCAGAATTTGCTTAAATTCAACAATGTTCCATTTCACCTGGAGGAGTGACCAGTGGGGTTCCAGAGGGTTTGCCTGGGTTTAGTGCTATCCAACACTTCACCATGACTTGGATGACAGAATTAAGGGCATACTTATCAAATTTGCAGATGACACCAGATTAGAAGGAATAGCTAACACTCCAGAGGAGAGGATCAAAATTCAAAATGATCTGAAATAAACGGAACTGGACCAAAGCTAACAAATGATATGCACACAGAAAAATGTAAAGTACTGCACTAGGGCAGAAAAATGAATCATAGATATAGGATGGGGAATATCTGGCTTAAGGAGACTACATGTGAAAGGGATCTAGGAGTCCAAATAGACTACAAGTTGAACATGATTCAACAGTGTGATAAGGCAGCTAAAAAGACCACTGCAATTTTAGGCTTCTCAAGAGAATATATGTCTAGATCAGGAAGTAATAGTGCCACTCTATTCTGCCTTGGTCAGGCCCACTGGAATACTGCGTCCAGTTCTGGGCACCACAATTCAAAAAGGACATTGAGAAACTGGAGTTGTCCAAAGGAGGGCAACTAAATGGTGAAAGGTTCTGGAAACCATGCCCTATGAGGAAACGACTTAGGAACTGGGGATGGTTTAGCCTGGAAGAAAGAATTAGAGGGTGATATGATACCCCTGTTATAATATAATTGAACAGATGTCATATTGATGAGGGAGCAGGCTAGTTTTCTACTGCTCCAGGAGAAACGGACCTGGAACAATGGATGCATCTACAGGATTCCACCTACAGTAAATCATTAGGAGGAACTTCATGACAGTAGGGCTGTCCGACAGTGGAACAAACCCCTCGGAGTGTGGTGGAGTCTCCTTCGCTTGGAGGTCGTTAAACAGAGGCTGGATGCTCCCATCTGTTGGAGAATGCTTTGAGTGAGAGTTCCTGTATGGCAGAAAGAGATTGGACTGGATGGCCCTTGTGGTCCCTTCCACTACTCAACTTACGATTCTATGATAGTGGGAAGCTATGTAATTGAGGGCTAGGTTATCCAAAGACTACTTTCTGCTGTAATACTGCTTTGGGGTCCTTACATTCTGTAGTGGATCATGGAGAAAGGCTCTCTTCTAGTGTAGTTCCCACAATGTAAAACAGTATTTTCAATTAATTTGTTGGGTTCCCAGCATTGGATATTTTCATCAAGGCATGATCATGTTCATTTTCCCTAAAGGTTAAGTCGGTCTGTTCTCTCTATTTTAGCCAGAGTAAAAATCCCTGCTCAGCTATGAAACCTGTTGGGCTAACCTAGCACAATTCACATTGAATTTGGAAGGAAGAACAATGACAAACCTGCCGTGAATGAACTTGCCAAGAAAACCCCTATGTGGTAGGGATGTCCTGAAGTCAGTTGAGTTGAATGCATACATTAATAATACCGCAAATATATGAATTTTATTACCCTTATTGATTTATCCTTTATGATTTGTTATCTACTGTCTTATTTTGTTTTTTTTCATTGTTAAGTTGGGATTCCGTTTTAAAATAAAAATCAGTATGTTAAAAGTTAGAAATAAATAAATAAAGAAATATGTAATATGTACTTATGTACAGTGTATATAGTGTGTTCAATTTGTACAATACTTGGTAAATATTCTTGAGTGCTTTAGTAAAATGATTTTATATTGGATCTTTTGTTCTTTTGTCTGTTCTAACTTAATTTAGAGACCTGTGAGGATTCTTATAAACTTTATTGAGGAGAGACATTGTGTCTCCTGTGGATGCAATGGCTTGAGTTGCCCTAAGACTGAATAATAAAGTTTAACAATAATACTTCTTGAATAATGAAAAACAGGTGAATGCTTTTCTCTCTTACCAACAATGGGTCTACTATAAAGTGCAATGGATACTGGGCCACAGGTAATGTATTTAAGGACACGATAATGCCTACAATTGAGCATCTCTAACAAAAGAATGTCAGAAAATTGATTGTTTGTATTTCCAGATTAAAATGCAGGACAAACATTACAGTATGTTCTTGCAACCTGACCCACTTTTTAAAACAACTGTCAGATTGAAAGGATCAGAAAGCAGCCCATGACATAAAGACTGTCCACTGGCTGAGTGTATCTTCAAGCATCATAACAGAAAATGGAACTTTCCCAGTGCACTTTAAATTAAAAAATTGATTAATAATACATCATTTGTAATGAATTTTCATGGTTTGGGGAGCTATGTTTCCCTCAATTATTTAACAATGCAAAATGTAGGAAACTCACATACAAACCAGCAACACGGAGCTGATCCATGAACAATTTCCAAAACAAAATGTAAATGAACCTGATTCTGAACTTTATATTTTGTGTTCTCAAAACTGTCAACATATGGCTAACCCAAAGTTTTTGATAATGTTTTGGGGCATTTGACGCATAATGTGGGGGTGCACTATTCTGGTCTTTAGATGTACATGGGGAGGGGTGGAGCAGTCACATGTGTTCTCCTCTCTCTGTGCACTGACTCTACTGATGAACTTTGCAATATGCAGCACGAAGAAGTGTGTGTATCTGTGTCTGTGTCTTTGTGTATCCTAACATCCTTAGAATGTTCCCCAAGATCAAAATGTTAATACAAGGCAGGGTACCCAATGGAAATGGGCTTCTACTCATATGCAGCTCAATGGGTTTAGAATCCTACTTCAAACCTCTGTACTGAATGTTGGAATGACAGAACAAGAACTAGTATCCAAAAGATGTGGTGGTGATCCGTGGTGCTTGTCTCCATCAGAATGGAAAACATACTAATTTGAACTACATTTCCAAAATATCCAGACATCATGGGCTCATGGTAGTAGAGAAAAGGCTGATAAATCAGGAAGTCCAAGTTTCTGGTCACAGAGTCCTGTACCACATTCAGCTGAACAGGGTTACATTTCCATTTTAGAGTATCTCTAGTAATATAAAGTATTGCAGGTAAGGGGTAGTGATTGAGCATCTCTGTTTCCTTCATGTCAAGTTTGTAATAGCTAAAGAGGGCGGCTGTCTCACACCCAACAATAATCTGAGGAAGGGACTGCAAGTAAACATGTCACAAGCTGTAATAGTTTGTTGGCATTGTATGCATGGCCAGTAGACAAATATTTTGATTGAAGATTTAGGAGCAAGACATTGCTTTATTTGTGATAGATGGATGTTGTTCATATAAACAAGTAGATTGACAGAGTAGCAAAATAAGGAGTTGGTTGCATTGTTGGTTCATCTATCATAACTCCATATATAAATCTCAATGCCTGTCTCTCCTAAATGAAGTTTTGGCTATGCAAACTTTCCTTTCTTTATTTGAATCTGGCATGATCACATTCTTTTCTTTAGCTAATTATATATATATATATATATAAGATATATATATATATATATAATTTTTACATAAGTAATGTATAAGGCTAGATATGCTTTGATTTGGATTTCCTGCATGGCAGGGTTGGACTTGGATGGCCCAGTGGTCTCTCCAACTCTAAACATTCTATGATTCTATGATTCATGATTAGGAATGGCATGTGATAGGATCATATTTGGTGATACTGTAAAATTGCTTGCTCCGTTCTAGTGGGCACCTTAGGCATTTGGCTCAATGATCTTAAAAAATATCCATGCAATTAGGAGGCTGAATTCTTGATTCCATGAGCATGGAGCTTTCTAAACTATTAAAGCCTTTCAAATCTTCATGGTGAAAATGCAAAGATCCCAAGTGCCTTCTGCAAAAAGGGGAAATTTGGGATGGGACTTACATTGTGATGAAGCTTCCCACTTCACACTTAAACTTTTAAACAGTTTTCAAAGAAGATTCAAATGTTGACATAATACAAGCACAGTCATAAGCAGGGAAATGGGGAGCAAACTTTAAAGGGAAAATGATGGAGGGAGGGGACTTCCCAGTACACGCAATTTAGTCCATAATATTTTCCCTAGACTTCAAGTGTTATCCCTGAAATTACTACTATGTAGCAGAGATATTATCAGCTCTTTTTTCTCATCCTAATAGAAGCTCTCATTATAGTAAATTACAAAGAGCACAATGACATGTATTATTTGACTGCTGGACTGAAAGTTTTTGTTGTGAGAGGAAGTGGAGAATTGCCACCTCCCTGAGGGGTAGATAGTGGGATTTAGCTAACACCAAGACATACAGCTCAGAGCCCTTTGAATTGGTACTTAATGGTTACCCCTTGTGTCCTGTGAGATCTAAATAATGGGGCATTCATTTGATATCATGTGGTGCCACTGATCGTAATGGCCTCATCATTATTAATGGGGTTGTAGCAGGGTGGTTGAAAGACCAGTTGTAGAATACACAAAGTAGAGGGATTTTGCAAGGAAATATTTAAATTAGCATCAAGAAAAAGTATCCACCACATTCTGCATAACTATTAGAATGCCGTCTGACAAATAATGGCAGTGCATTCCACAAGACTCACCTTCCAGAATAATGTTAGGGGTCTCAATTGTCCAGAACAACTGGGCAAGATGCTTTAAAAATCCACTCTGAGAGTACCTCCTTTCTGAGTATTCTGACTTAAAGTAATGTTGGGATTATTATAATAAGAGAGGCAAGAGTAAATTTTCAACCCAGGGATATTTCTGTGGGGTGTTTCCTGTCTATTTCAATGCACAGTTGAACATTGTAATTTTTTATAGCTGTTGCATCAGCGTGTTCATATTGTATTCAAATATTTCTCTTCAGTTTAGCAAAGAGGTTTAGTTCAAGATTCATCATGTTTCCCAGCCTCCCCTTGCTTTGCAATCCCAGGTACGTATTCTGATCCATATTACCTAGGAGTGCTGATAAATCTAAAGCAAGTTTATATGTTGATAGCCAAATTTAGATTGTTAATAAAAACATTCAAATTGTTAACATATTTAGATTATATAAGGTATCACCATAATGTGCATTTGGATTTTCTGTATTTTGCTGCTTGACAAAACAGCTGCGCCCATATGGAGATATGTGTAATATTCAACAATCTATCTATCTAAACAATATCAGTCAGCTGTGCATGAAATGGATAAGAAATACATCCCACAAAAATTCTTTGTGATGAAATTTGCTTTGTTTTCTTATATAATAATCCCATTTATCCATATCTGTCCCAGGAGTAGCGGTGTTTGTCACATAGCAAAATCCAAAATACACAATTACGGTGATAACTTTATATGACTCTGAATATAGTAACAATTGAACAGCAATCCAAAGTTGGCTATCAAACCGAAACTTGGTACACTAAACTTGCTACAGTATCTTTTGTCCTTAGGACAGTTCTGAATTTTATGAGCAGAGCTTGGAAAATTTGCATTTTGGACTAGAATGTCCAGAATCCACCAGCCCATGTGTTTGAGACACCATACTAGATGGGGGAATTTCAAAGATGTACTGTAAAAAACTTTTCAAGACAATTATTTCAGTACTTAAGTTGGGTAATCATTGGTGTTTAAAACCATGGTTAAATGTATGTAGATAGCAAAACTTCCATATGGGTGCCTGTTAAAAACTGGAAGCAGTGTGGAGGGAAATTACAATGCAATAAACAAAGGATGCCATCTAGAGTAGAGACTATTTTTAGTATTTTTCTTTTTATCTCATGTTATATTGGCATAACAGACTGAAGCTAGCCTGAGTAAATGAATGTGTACTGTTAGGTTTATAATCCCACTATTTAAATATAGTCCTACCCAAGAAGATATACTCCAGTTTACAAACGGTACAGTCCTAAACAAATGTATTCCTAGTACATTGTTTAGGACTGACATCCTAATTAATAGATTACTCTCCGGTTTGGGGTAGACTTCCGGTTTGTAGGATATACTTTTGTTGTTACCTTTACTAGAACATCAATATCCACACCAAGCTTAGTGCCAAGGAAAGACATATGCTTTGGATTTAACAAACCTGAGCCCAGAACTTGTTTTATGTACCAAAACGGAACAGAGCTCACTGTCTTTTGACACTCAAAAATAATTCCATGGTTATGTCATGTTTTCTTTATTTTCATCAATATGATACATGGTGTGTACATCTGTGTGAAGAGGGAGTAGAAATCATGGCAAAAGTCACCATCGCTGATTTCAATACCACACGTACTTCCATGAGATGGTTATAAATAAATTTCAGCCTTGGGCTTATCTGAAAATAAGCACTTACCTGAAATTAAAACATGGTAATAATAATAGTTTTTCATTTGTATTTTTCCTGGCCTCTCCCGATGGATCGGGGTGGGATACAGTCTGTTAACACATATACAATCAATATAAAAATAATTTAAAATACATCAATAAAACTAATACAATTAATCTTAAAACTGAGTCCGTGCGAGTGGTAATGCAGTAAATTCATCCAATGGTCTGAAGGTGACTCTTACACAAGGTTAGGTGGAAAACTGCTGGAAGAGATCCATCTGAAGTGCCTCTTGAACAATCCAAGAGGTAATAAGATGGATCTCCTCACAGAGATCATTCCACAATTTTGGAGCAGCTAGTGTAAAGGCCTCTGGGAGGTTAATATGAGCTTAGTTGTAACATGTTCAACATGTTTTCTCAGTTATTCTGAGAGTGTGGATCGGATTGTGTAGGGAGAAGCATTCCTGCAAGTAAACTCGGGCCCAAGCCAGTAGGGCTTTAAAGGTAATAACCAACACCTTTTGCACCTGGAAGGAATCGGCAGCCCAGTGAAGAGATTTTAAACAAGTGTTATATGGTCCAAACATGGATGAATCAGTGACCAACTGGGCTGCGGGATTTTGAACCAATTGAAGCTCTGAACTTGATTCAAGGGTAGCCCCATGTAGAGCACATACGACATCTAAATGAGAGATTACCTGTGTGTACCATGCTTCCAAGTCCTTTTGGTCCAGTAGGGATGCAGTGGGCGTATCAACCAAAGTTGGTACCAAGCACATCCTGGCTGGCCGCATCCACTTGAGATGACAAACCTCAAGTCCAGGAGTACTCCCAAACGCAAACTTGGTCCTTTAGGGGAAGTGTGACCCCATCCAGGACTGGTTGACAAATCTCCATCCTTGGACTTGGGTACCTATCGCAAGTAACCTCCATTTTCTTCGTGGATTCAGCCTGAGTTTGTTTTCCCTCATCCAGCCCATTACGATCCAAGACAGGCATCCAGAGGAGAGATGCCACTTTAGTCACTGCAGCAGTTGGAGACATAGGGGGTTACAAACCGCCATAAAGTATGCGCTCCGCGCGTACTGGGTTAGGAAGGGCCGTATTAGGGTAGGAAGGTTCTCTACCTTCCTGAGCCCTTCCTCCCAGTACGCGCGGAGCCGTACTTTTTTGCGGTGCCATCCACATGGGCGCCGCCATGCTGACGTACTGGACGCTGTGCGTCCAGACGTGTCGCGGCGGAAGTGACTGTCGCGAGGGCGCACTCCACCCCCTCGCGGCGCCACTTTCCGCGTTCAAAAAAGGAGCGGCATTTCGCGCTCCTTTTTTGCTGCGCAGGGAAGCCTCGCGGTCTGACAGCTGGGGCTTCCGCGGCAGAGAAGGGCGGCGGCGGGAAAACGGCCCCTTGAGGGCCGTTTGTAACCCGCCATAGAGAAATAAATTTGGGTGTCATCAGTGTACTGATAAACACCGTGCCCCTGATATCCCAGTGGCTTCATGTAAATGTTAAACAGCATGGGGGACAGAATGGTGCCTTGAGGAATGCCAGATGTCAGCTCTCTTTTAGAAGAGCATCTGTCCCCTAGCAACCATCTGGAATCTGCCCGAGAGGTAGGAACGGAGACACTGGAGTGCGGTGCCCCCAATACCCATTCCCTCAGTGTTCCAGAAGGATCAGCAAGCTTACACTGAAATAGTCCTACAGGAAAGGGAACAGCAATTGTTGTGGAGTGGATAATCAATAATTATAGCAGAGACGTGTCTCATATTTAAACAATAACCTCTGTATTAAACAATATGAATTGATAACCAAACATTAGAACAATTGTATCATCTATGACATGGTACTGTGTCCTTGTAATTGTCTCAGAAGGTCCAAGACAATGTAATGAAGCGCGGCAGCAACTCAGTCCCATCAGCAAAAGCACAAATCATCAGGGGTACTTGCAGAAATAAGGCATGAGAAATAGGCATGTGCGTTCTTTCCAGGTAGCAGGGCAACAACTCAGTCCCATAAGTCAAAATGCACAAATCATCATAGGCACATTGCAGCAATAAGGCATGAGGACGGCTACTCCGGAGTGTTAGGGCCTTTTCGACCCTTGGATGGTCTTCCTCAGCAATTCCAGAGTATTCTATGTCCGGATTGATACTGGACATTATGTCATATTTCCACGCTCCAAACAGTTTGGCTTGACTGATAAAACATTTGCTCAGTGACTGGTGTTCCAGAAGGATACCATGTTCTATGGCATCGAAGGCCGCTGAGATGTCCTAAGAACACCAAGTGGATCACACTTCCCTGCGATCCAATACCCAGACGAGATAATTGACTAAGGTGACCATGGGCAGTCTCAACATCCATACCGCCATGAAGCCAGTTTGGAAATGGGTCTAGATAATCAGCTTCCTCCAAGAGACGAGTTGGAGTTGGAAAGGCAACCTGCCCTCAGTCACCTTGTTCCAAGAATGGTAGAAGGGATACCAGTCTATAATTATTTTCTTACCAGGGGTCTAGGGAGGGTTTTTTTTCAAAAGTAGTTTGACCACGGCTTGTTTTAGTTGTTCTGGAAATTTACCTTCCCAAAGATGCATATATAGATTGTAGTAGTGTCTTCACTGCATCATTCCCTGGGCGGTCAAACATGACGGCAGGGATCGAGAAGGATATGTTTTCCTCCTTACACTTCCAAGAAGCTTGTTCACATTCATCGGTATTTATAAACTCAAACAGTTAACATAGTCCACAGAGTCACTGGACACCTCCTTACTGTCTCTGTTTTTAATGCCCACGTACAGATCACCTCTTATCGAGGGATTTTATCTGCTGCCCTGAGAATTAATATAAAATTTTAAGGCTGGAATCCTAAGCAAATTTACAGGAGAGTAAGCCCTTTGAATGTAGTGGAATGAAGCAGTGAATCTCAATTATGAGATTATTGTTGTCCAAATAGTTTCCAAATTTAAACTGTGATAATTAAAGTGCAATTAAGGTTAAGAGCCTGGCAGCCTTTCCTGTTTATAATAAGGCTGCCAAACCATGGCAAGGCTTTAGTAAACTTTGAAATGAACCATTATCAGTCTTCACAGATTCCATTTATGTTGCCAAACAATTTTAAAATGCTTTGTAAACACCATTAAAAGAAAAGACTGGACTTATACTGCTGGCATAATGAACGCCATCTTTATTTTTCTTTTGCTCATTCTTATCTCCTATTGGATCTGGTGCATGGGGGGAGACCTCAGGAGGGAGGGAGATTAATTAGCCCAAAGAGAGTACTAGTTATCTACATTAAAATGTTTTTAGCTGTGACTTGGCTGGTCAGACAAAGGGTATCTCCACACTTGGAAATAAACCAGTTTGAAACCACTTTAACTACCATGAGTCTATCCTACAGAATTTTGGGGTTTTGTAGTTTGGTGAAGCACCAGACCAAGTTAATACTTTATCACACACAAATCCCAGGATCCACAGGTGGAGCCATGGCTATTAGAGGTGGTTCAAACGGCTTTAATTCTGCCAGTGTAGATAAGCTGCTAGTCATATTGAGAACAGGCCCACTGAAATCTGTGGAACCAAGAAGGCATGATTACAGATAATAAGACATTTACTGATGTCTGAATTCAACTTACCTATTTCCCCCCAGCAAAACCAGAAATTTGTATATGCCTAGGTAACATATATGGAAAAAGGAACTTGGGTATAGCAGGGCAGTGCTTCAGCTAAGACACAGGTTTGATGAAATATAATTATTAATCATCCATATTGTACCACAGATTAATTTGAAAACCAGTGATGGTTTTTGGAAGTTTGGCTGCAATCCTGTTCCGTACATTTTGTTGATGTAACAAACCATTACACTAGCAGAGTGCACTTTTAATCAAATATCCGTGGCCACAAAGCAAGAAGGGAAGATTCCATCAGGAATGGAAAGATAGAAGAGGGAGGCTTTCTATAGGTGGGTACTTCATATCTATGGCAAAAAGATAGTGCCAAGAAAATGCAGCCATGAACAGAAAAAAACATTTGTGGGCTAGCCTGTCCCACCCTGATCATATTTCTTTCAAATACCCTTTAAATCTCAGAAGTTGCTACTTGTTAAAAGTAGCATCATCATCAAGAGAAGGCTGCCAGTTTCTAAATAACCAATTTATACCTAAAGTGCCCTTCTGAGAATGGAGAGAGCCGGCAAAACTAAAAGGGTGGCTTGCAAAATTGATTGTGCTATATTGGCAATTATTTTTGTAAACCAATGTTTTCCAGTATGTTTTTAGCTGTGAGCACAATCACTACACAAAAGCCAGCAGTGGAGAATAGGCTACATTGGGCCAATATCATTTTTCTGCTGCTATGACCATTATAATATGTCTTCCTTTATGAATGCAGTGCCCTTTGGCCTTTTTATTTCTCTGCTCCCAACAATGACAACATCGTTATGTGACTATCATTACCTAGTAGCATCTCAGTCTGTTGTTCCCTCCAAAATAACAACAACAACCACAAACAACAACAATAACTGAGGAAATTAGAATGTCAGAGTCTTGTCTCTAAAACACTGGGGCAAAACTCCTGACACAGACAGTAAACTAAGATAGACAGACAGACAGACAGATTGAAGTGACATGCAGTGCCTGAGCCAGAGGGGTGAAACTCCTCTGCAGCCGCAGCCACAGCCATCTGTGTTGACAAGACAGACCTGGCAGTACCAGCCCCAGTGGAGCATCACAAGAGACACTCTGAACATTTATATCTAAAACACTGAGCCTTGAAACAGCACCTGTGGAGGCTGCCAGGCCATAAATAGTCCACACACCTCCCTCATGAAGTTGTTGCTGCTGACAACTGACCTTGTAGAAGCAACATTTAGGAGGTGCCAAGCTATTTATACTGCCTAAATCTTAGACCTTACTTTGTTTATTGACTACATGCTTGGATGTCCCTGTGGACTATTGCCCTGAATTATGGCGGGACTGAGTATGACTTCGGCTGAACTGCTTTGCTGCTTTTACCCTTTCTCTTGCTGATGAGCCCTGCTTCTCCCTCAATTTCTCTTGAGCTTTGTATCTTCACACCACCTCCCTTCTGAGGATCCCAATTGTGTTTGAGACTTCTCTAAACAATCGTTTACAATGTCTGGCAAGGAATTTGGGAATAAAGCAATGGAAAGATAGAAGAGGAGGTTTTCTATAGGTGGGTACTTCATATATATGGCAAAAAGATAGTGCCCAAGAAATGCAGCCAGGAACAGAAAAAAACAACAATTTTTCCACCCGTTTGGGCCTAGCCTGTCACCCTGATCATATTCTTTTCAAATACCCTTTAAATCTCAGAAGTTGCTACTTGTTAAAAGATTGTTTCTAAAAGCCTTTTCATAGCCCTGCAATATACATATTTCAAAAGTGCACCCTAAAATATCTGTTTTCAAGCCATACCAATGTCGTCTCATAGCAGCAGGTGTGACTGTTGTAGAAAAAGTTGAATTCACTGTTGTGGGCCATGAGGAAAGGAATGCAAAACAAACCTACCAATAAACTACCAATATCATAATGACAGTACATAAACCTATAGTTTAAACAAACTTTGAATATTGTATATACCATCCTTGTCACTGCATGTCAAAAGATAATCTGTGCATGGAGAAGGGGTAAACCAACGTGATCCCAACTAAGGAAACTAACTAGGACTTTGACCTGACCCAGATAGGGTTGTGTTCTTACCTCCCAGATGTACCTAAAGTTGTGAGATTTGTGGAACCTGAAGCTCAAACAATGTATAGCACACCCTAAGCCATAGTGTGCCATTGTTGTTTCTTGTGGTGTGACTTCAAGTCATTTCCAATTTATAGTGCCTCTTTAAGTCATGGAGTTTTCTTGCGAGATTTGTTCAGAGAAGGTTTGCCATTGCCTTCCCCTGAGGCTGAGAGCATTTCTAAAGAGTGGGATATAAATACAATACATAAATAAAAATGTGACTTGCCTAAGGTCACCCAGTGGGTTTCATGGCCGACTGAGGAATTGAATCCTTGTTTTCAGTGTCACAGTCCAACACTCAAACCACATGCTATATATTCAGAGACATGTTGTTGCTACTAGGGATTGTGATGAATATTCACAAAATATTTCATTCTCAACAAGAGAGGCCAACAGAGAACTGTGAACAAAAAGGGTTGGAAATATCTCACCATCATCCATGTAAAAAGAAATACCATTCCGTTTCTTGTTTTCATACACAAGAATGAGACTAGCTAGAATTTACAATTGTGTTGTTTTTAATACATCAGTTCCTGTATACATCCTTGTAAAATGAACAGACATCTCCCTCTCAACACAGCACTTATATTTGAAATTTATTAAAAGCGTAGAAGGTTGTAGCTTACCTGGATATTTCCTTCATTGATAGAATAAACTTTTTAAAGAAAAGATTACATAAATATATTTTTCACTGTCAGCATATGGGCCATAATTTGCATAGTACTTAACAATCTGTTAATAGAAAGTCTAGATTGGTCCTAAACACTGATTAAGTGATGCCCCAAAATAAATGTTAACAGTGAGACCATAGCATATATGTATATGATTTTTATAGTTACAGGTCATGATTCTTCTCTATTTTTATGCTTTTATCTAAGAACACTTTTTTTTTATTTGTGTGTAGACCTTTGGGCATAACATAGAGCCATTTATGCACTGAAGGAGAAATAACATCTAATCTATGCAGCTCATTGGCCTTTTTGACCTTCTGTAAGAGAACTCTAGGGGAAAGTACTATGTGGAAAGTGATGCATAACTTGCCACTATATGAGTTCTAAGACAGTTTAGTACCTTTATTTGCTGTGCTCCAAAATTTTGGTTGCAGCTTAATCTCAGGGTTAAGCTACATTGCTACATTAAATATGTAGCATGCAGCTGAAAGCCTTCTATTCTGTTTTATTCCAAGCTAATGAGGGCAGGTGGGAAAATTTTAAATGCTTCCCCGCCCCATAATGAATTGCTTGTTCTTAAATTCACCTGTCTCCTATGAGAAATTTGTAAAAACTCCAGATTCTCCCATGGACACTTGTGGAATTTCATTTTGTTTTTTTAGCCCACATAGATGAAAAAAAATAATAGATAGGATGAGCAACTGTAAAGGGGCAGACTTAACTCTTCCTTACCTGTATGTGGTAGCCCTAGTACAGATCAAGGCCCTACTGCACATACTTTGGTGTAAGAAAGGAACTGAGTTTCAGATACACGGCATTTCTAACGTATGATGAATTTTAGTCCTCACTTGAGTAGGGATATATGCATTAATTAATTTTGCTTTTTTCACATGCTTGCCCCACTAAATTTCAAATAATAGCAACATTTGAAAGGTTTCTGTTTTAATAAAACTGATTCCAAATAAAACACTTATCCATGTCCACTATCCATATTCAGTAAGTAAAACCGTTCCCAGTAAATGGAGGATTGTGTTGTATATTAGCTGGTTATAAGAAAGAAGAGGTGGCAAGGCTAATTAAGCACCAAAATATATCTAAATATGCAACAATCCAAACCCAGACTTTTAAAAACTGAGCACTCAGTGATCCCAATTTGGATGAACAATTTTTTTGATCTGCCTGCAACCACCCATTTTCTCACTGGATTAGGGTCAGGGCAGCCTCACCAGCAGCCGTGCTGCCCCAATCCGCTATTTTTCAGAAGTGGCAAAATGCTGCTTCTCTATGGTGTGGAAAAGGGCTGTACTCGGGGCTTCATGCCCCCAGACACCCCGGGAGCCTCGGGATTGTTCTTATGGCTGTGTGGTTGCCGCAGGAATGATCTGGTCCCAAAAAGCTCTGTTTCAGAGCTCCTTTCCACGTCACTGGAAAAGTGCGATAAACACCCTCCAGCAGTGCAGCGACGTCACACATACACTATGCTGTTTGGATGTGGTGCACGCGTGACATCTCTGATGCGTGCGACATGTGGGTGGGGCCGCGCAATCATGACAGCCCCCACATGTACCAGGTTAGGGAGCTTGTGGTTGGTACGCACTCCCTAATCCTAGTATCGGTGTGAGTACGCCGCTTTATGGCAGTCTATGAGGACATTGTTGCATATTAAAATTTCTTGTAAAAAAATTAACCATGCAGCCTTACATTTGAGACGATTTCAACTGCATACAGTTGTAATGTTCCATGACATAAAAAAAGTAAGGGATTGTGTTCTTGCCTCCTGTGTGTACCTACACTTGTGAGATTTGTGGAAACTGAAGCTCATAAAATCCTAAATCATAGCATGCCATTGTTGTTTGTTGTTGTGTGCCTTCAGAGTGATTTCCAACTTATGGTAAACCTAAGGTGAACCTATCATAAATAAAATAATAAAATCTTTATTTTTATCCCGCCCTTCCAGAAAGATCAGGGCGGCTAACAAAAGTGCAACGAATGCACACACATCATGGAGTTTTCTTGGCGAGATTTGTTCAGAGGTGGTTTGCCATTGTCTTCCCCTGAGGCTGAGAGCATGTGATTTGCCCAGGGTGGGTTTCATGGCTGAGCTGGGAATCGAACCCTGGACTCGAGAGTCATAGCCCAACGCTCAGCCACTACACCATATTATGTACAGATATCATGGATTACAAAAAAGACAAATCAATGGGACAAATCAATCCTGAACTCTACCCAGAAGCAAAATGACTAAACTAAGGCTACCAAACCTTCAGCAAATAATGAGATGGCATGATAACACTCAATGAAATAGAAGGAAGTTGGGAAAGAGGAAGACCACATTACAAGCGGATAGAAACAAGAATGGATGCAATGGCAGGGTGTCTTGGAAATCTCCTATTCATTGGGTCAGCATAAGTCAAAGTCAATTTGTTAATAATTAACAACAACATAGTCTACACTGTGGGCTCTTCTTATCTGTGGGCATAGTTTACATATACCTATGCAGTAGGCTCTTATTTTTAAACTGATAGTTAAAAACGTAAATCCTTATTGGATGGCAAATTACTACTGTGAGTATACAATAAAATAAAGAAGGGAGTCACCTGCAACAGTTACGTCAATTGCTCTTGCAAAACCAACATATCTTGGGGATGATCTGTTGGCCATTGCCCTCTTGAAATCTGTTGACCAAAACAAAATGGCCCCTTGAAGTTTGGGAAGAAGATGGAGACATGAGCTCACCTCTGCTCTTGCTCTCATATTTTATTTTGCAATCCCGGAACATATTCAGGATAGCTGAAGCAGATAAGCTGCATCAGTTTTACAATTCCATGGAGTAATGTAGTGGGAAATTTTATCTCCCAATACATTTTTCTTTTGTGTCCCGCTTACTAAATTGTAAGCCTGAGGGCAAGAACTGTCTTGTTGTTGATCATGGTGCATTGTTACAGGAACTTTTTCATAATGCAAAACAGGGCAATAAAAATTTACCGTTACTGTTCTAAGCATATAATAAAGAATATTTATAAATATAATGTAAAGTAACAATAAAACAAGGTGATTCCACAATGTAAAGCAGAACCATGGTGTAATATTAGAAAGTGTGATGACTAATTTGCAATAGGTTGACAGGGATACATTGTCTAATATATAAGCTTCAAAGCTGGAAATGTGGTGGAAGGATTAACAACAAAGAAACAAAAATGAGATATTTGTATATATGATATATAGTATATAATAGAACAATATTTTGCTGATCTTTTGTTATGTAGGGTTTTTATTGTTTATAAATCTGTTATAAATTTAAAAAATCAATAAATGTAGAAATTAAAACATGTAGAGGACCAAAGGTTGTGACCATTGGCACAGGGTGATGAAAGTGGAGTGGGGGATGCACAAATTATGTCTTAACTACCATATTTTCCAGCGTATAAGACGACTGGGTGTATAAGACAACCCCCAACTTCCATATATTCCAGTTAAAATATAGAGTTTGGGATATAGTCGCCATATAACACTACCCCTCTTCCAACACACACCAAATAAAAATAAAAAAAAACATCAGATTTGATTTCAATATGGTAATTTTAATTCAAATGCTTATGTTATTTATTTATTTATTTATTTCCCGCTCTTTTCCCAGGACTGGGACTCAGAGCAGCTTCACAGCAATTAAAACAAACAAACAAACAAACAAAAAGTACAATTAAAACATTTTAAAAATAAATAGATAAATGACATGCATTAAACAGAATGATTAAACTAGTCCAACATTCCTGCCTGTTCTTAAAGTGATTCCTTAAATGCCTGTTTGAACAGGTAGGTCTTCACTTGCCGAAGGAAAGCCATCAAGGAAGGAGCCGTTCTTATCTCCCTGGGCATGGAGTTCCAGAGTCTAGGGGCAGCCGCTGAGAAGGCCCTCTCTCGTGTCCCCACCAACGTGTTTGTGAAGGTGTTGGGATGGAGAGAAGGGCTTCTCCAGAGGATCTCAGAGTCCGGGCAGGTTCATACCAGGAGAAACAGTCTGCCAAATAATGTGGACCTGAGCCATGTAGGGCTTTGTAGGATATAACCAGTACCTTGAATTGTGCCCGGGAACAAACTGGCAGCCAATGAATCTGTTTCAACAGGGGAGTTGTATGGGCTCTGTTATGCAGGTACTTAGCAGGAAAATTTGTTGTATACAAAGCCTGCTTGGATTGGTCAGCTCTCCCTGCCTGCACTGCCCTCCCTGTCTCCAAGAGTGTCAGAACGGTAGTGCAAACATGGCTCTTTTTTCCATACCCCAGGGGTTCCAGACGCCTGCAGCTTGCTCCGCCCTAAACTTACACCCCCCTCATCTCATCATCGGGACCGCATTAAGTCACTTCTTTCCATGAATCCTCATGAATGGATTTTCTTCTACTGTACTTGTACAGTGCCGCCCTTGCTGGTTTCATACAGTTGCCGCATACGGTGGGGATGTGGCCGTGGCCATTTTTGAGCCCCCCCCCTCACCATATGCGGCAACTGCAGATTCTCCAGTCCGGCTTGGACATTTCAGCACCTGCCCTATAAGACAACCTCCGGCGTATAAGATGACCCCTGACTTTTGAGAAGATTTTCCTGGGTTAAAAAATAGTTTTATACACCAGAAAATACAGTAACTATTAAAAAAGATATGCAGTGCTATTTTTTTATCATATTCAATTGATGCACAGTTAACCCTATATATCCAAAGATTCTGTATCCATGGATTCAACCAACCAGAGTTTGAAAATATTCAGACAAAAAAAAAAAATTCCTTAAAAGCAAACCTTGTTTTTGCCGTTTTATATGAGGGAGGACTTTTTTCTGTGTTAATGTATATAATGGGATTTGAGCATCCACATATTTTCATATCCATGGGGAGTCGTGGAACCAAACCCCAGTAGATACCAAGGACCTATTGTATTTCCCTTGGCTATGATAAATAAGCGCTCTACTGTTCTCACCATTCATGATAGGAACAATGAGATCTGTTTCTATATCTTATATACAGTAACTGCTACCAGCATTTTTATTCTTTTAATCTTTTATTTGATGATGTAGTTGTAGTCTTCTATTGAATGGTATGTATAGCTTACAGAAAATGAAGATATAACAACAGAAACCAAAGCACCATTTTATTTTAAACCCTCTTCAATGCTGTTCCCTGAATGACTGTTGCTTTAAGATAGCCCTTATTTTCACTATTACTTGTGAATCATCATCCTAATGAAGGCAATTTAAATATACACCATATTGAACTGTAAGGTGCATTTTCATATACTGAGCAACATCTACAAGCAAATTGATTTCTGATTCATTATCTCCTGTCCTTGAGCAACATTATTATTGTAAAAAGGAACGTATTCCTTTTCACATTGTAAATATGTACTATGAAATTATATATTTAATTAATTCACATACACGTAGAGAAAATGAGGTTCATGTATCTGAAAATGGAATCTGACAAAATATGTTTTTAAATAGGAAAATAAATGGATCCTTTCCTGTGAAGGTCCCAATAATAGAGAAAAAGAACCATTGACTTGTTTGTATATTTTTACATTATTTACTATGAAGCTATTTATCACCTGCCCAATGCCAAAAGATCTGAAGGCAGAATGCAATAAAATAAATTTAGACAATTTTTTAAACAAGTTACCACGTTACTAATAGGACAATTTTAAGCAAGTTTAAACAATTTAAAAACATGTACATATATTAATTGGATGAAAATATGGGATTCCTGAAATTTTAATAAAAAGCTATATTTTTACATGATGCTAAAATGAGGCCAGCACACCACAATTGGGAAGTCACAGCAGAAAATATCCTCTTGTATGTCTTCCCCCAGTGTATTGCCCCTACAGATGGGACACAAAGGAAGAGCCCTCCAGCAGAGAGGTGCTCCTTCAAGTATCAAGGTACTAATCCAACATCATGTTGCCATGTATATTGGCAGCTATACATATGATGCTCCAGTCAGCAGTCCAGTAGCTGTAGCTTCCAAGTCATTTTAAAGGGCAGCCCTACATAGAGCACATTGCAGAAGTATAATTTGTAGTTACCAATGCATCAGTTGCTCTGGTGAGGCTATATTCCCCAAGGGAAAAAAAAACCCTGCTATTGTTGTTAGCTGCCCTCAAGTTAACCCAGTCTCATGGCAACCCTGTGGATGAGACTTCTCCAAGACACC
Source organism: Sceloporus undulatus (assembly GCF_019175285.1). Lineage (NCBI taxonomy): Eukaryota > Metazoa > Chordata > Lepidosauria > Squamata > Phrynosomatidae > Sceloporus > Sceloporus undulatus. Next base: position 56,420,886 of record NC_056524.1, on the reverse strand, counting down.
TTGTGCTCCACTGCTCTGCTCAGTTCCTGCAGGATCAGTTCCGTTACCTCTATGACTGAGTCCAGCCATCTAAGCATCATTGTCTTTTCTAATGATTCATGTCATACCTTCTCATGTAACATGGCCAAAGTACAACAGCCTCAATTTAGTTATCCATGCTTCCAGGGAGAGTTTGGGCTTGATCTGTTAAAAGATCCATTTGTTTGTCTTTTTGGCTTCCCGTGGTATCCTCAGCACTCTCTTCCAGCAGCTCATCTCAAATTAGTTTATTTTCTTTCTATCTGCTTTTTTCACTGTCCAGCTCTCACATTTATGCATGGTAGTGGGAAATACAATGGCTTGGACAATTCTCACTTTAGAGTTCAGAGTTATATCTTTACATTTTAGAATCTTGTCCAGTTCTTTCATAGCTGCTCTTCCTGTCTCTAGTCTTCTTCTAATTTCTTGTCTGTAGTCTGCATTCTGATTGATGTTTGATCCAAGATATGGGAACGCTTCAACTATTCTAATGTTATACAGGATGAATTCTTGTAGGTCTTCCATGGTCATTTTCTTAATGTTCAGCATTAACCCTACCTTGGCACTTTCTTCCTTGACCTTCTGCAGTAATTGATCTAGTTGGTTTCTGCTAGTAGTGTTGTGTCATCTGCATATCTTAGGTTATTAATGTTCTTTCTCCAATCTTCACCCCTCCTTCCCTTGCTTCTAAGCCTGCATTGTGTAAAATATTTTCTGCATACATGTTGAATAAATAGAGTAGTAGTATGCAGCCTTACCTGACCCCTTTGCCAATTGGGAACCTTTCTGTTTCTCTATTCATTTCCAGTGGTGGCCTCTTGTCTTGAGTAGAGGTTACACATCAGAACAATCAAATGTAGTGGTACTCCCATTTCTGTGACAGTATTCCATAGCTTCTCATGATCAAAGACTTTGCTGTAGACAATGAAGCATCTGTAAATTTTCTTTTGGAATTTGCAAAAGACTGTATCTGGCAGACAAGCCAAAGTTGCCTCTAAAATGTCCTGTGTCATGGCAATCACCTGAACCTTCAGTAACTGAGGTGGATCTATGAATACTCCCAAACTACAAATTTTTACTCCCACAATCCCATCCACGACAGGACCTTTCCCAGTTCCTTAATCTAATAATATAATAAATAATTTTTTTTATTTTTATACCGCCCTTCCATAGATCAGGGCGGTTCACAGCAAATATCAGGAACACAACAAATACATTCAGGTTAAAAACAGATTACACACAACAGAATAAAACCCCCGTTAGCCAGTCCTCTTTGCCACAGAGGGGGTTTTATTCTGTTGTGTGTAATCTAGAACCATCAGTGCACAGAGCCTTATTTTACCCGAAGTCAGCTTCAGTCTATTGGCCTTAATCATTATAGCATCCAGTCACTGGTTCAGCTTCTGAACAGCTCCAATATTCTGATAGGAAGTAGAAGTAGGACTGAACTTCTATTGATACTAAACAGCATGAGGAACAGAATAGAACCTTGAGACACACCATAATCTAATATCCTGGAAGCTGAACAGTAATCTCTCCATATCACTCTCCAGAATTTCCCCTGTAGATAAGAGTGGAATGATCATAACATGGTCCTCTTCCACAAAGCCAGTCTGGTAAGATCACTAGTATCCAAAGCCCCTGAAAAAACCTGGAAGATGAATAATAATAATAATAATATAATAATAAAGTTTTATTTATAGCCCACCCAATCACGAAGAATCCAGGTGGGTTACAACAATAAAATACATAAATTACAATGAAGTTAAAAATCAAACCCTAGACCTAACCCCCCCCCCCCCCATACCCGGTACTAAAACAGAATTAAACAATAATAGTATAAAACAAATTTAAAAACATCAAAAACATTTAAAAAGGCAGAAACATAGGCGGGGAAGAATAGACAAATGAGGGGACAGTATCTCTATATCTGGGGAGGGTAACTAAGTTGGAAAGGCCTGCTGGAAGAGATCCATCTTGAGTGCTTTCTTAGAAGCTGTCAGAGTGGAAATGTGACGGATCTCCTCCGGCAGGTCGTTCCATAGTTTAGGAGCAGTAGTAGAGAAGGCCCTCTGGGAAACTGATGTTAACCTAGATTTTTTTGGCTGTAGTAGATTTCTTCCAGAGGACCTTAGTGTGCAGGGCGGACAATAGAGAAGAAGGTGTTCCCTCAAGTACTCTGGGCCCAAGCCATGTAGGGCTTTAAAGGTGATCACCAACACCTTGTACTTTGCCTGGAAACTAATAGGCAGCCAGTGCAGGGACTTCAAGACCGGTGTTATATGGTCGTTCCTAGAAGTTCCCGTGATCAATCCCGTGAATAGGGTAGCATTCCTTCTGTATTTCACCTGAAATAAGCCATCAATAAGGGCAAATAAAGATGTTTCAAAACCATATCCTGGCCTGAAATCAGACTGAAATTTGTCCAGTTAACCTAGAAGCCACACTCATTCAAGCACTTCTTCTAAAAAGCAGGTATCAGCAAGGGGGAGTTTGCATTGTGTGTAGCCTCTGTTCATGTGTAAACAATAGCATTATGGTAAATTTAGAAGTTCAGGTATTCATTATAAGCATTTCCATACACATCATGCCCTAAAAGAAAGTCCAACAGTGCAGTCAACTGTCATGATTTCTATTCCTGCACCTCCTCACCTGCATACATACATATACATACCAATGAATAGCAGTACTTAGCATACTATCAAAATGAAAATAATCACTTAAAAGTCATAGAATACTGAGAAAAAGAAGTGAGGAGGGTGGCAAGAGGAATGGCAGATTAAGAGGAATGGTGGGGCACTGCAGCCATTCACAAACCTTAAGGTTGCAAGTTCAATACCAGCCAGGGCTCAGGCTTGACTCAGGCTCGCATCCTTCTGAGGTCACTAACATGCATACCCAGCTTGGTGGAGGCAATTAGTTTACAGTTGTAAACTGCTTAGAGACTACTTAGGTGGTATGAAGGGGTATATAAATGAAGCTGCTATTGCTATTGCTATTTATCATCACAGCTAATTTGAAAAAAAATGTCCTGGCACTTCAACTCTGAAAACTCTGACACCAGTACAACACTGGGTGTGAGCCTAAATATCTGAGAATCAAACACAGGAACAGGAAGCATGTGTGATATTGTCAACCATGTACTCATTGTATGATATGTTAGGGCTCTTATAACATGCCCACCCATATATGAGTGACAGAACAACATTCAGCATTGGTAAAGAAGATGTATTCACAAAGAGGAAAGAAACAAGTAAGTCCTCCTTTCCTGTCTAAATTTGGCAGGAATGACTGGGTGAGGGGAAAAAAATGACAGCTGATAGCAGTAAAAGCAAATGCTTGCCATGTGTTTGTAAACCAGTTATCAAGCCTGCCACACATAATATGTTTGGAAGTGTTTTTTACAGATACCGAACATTTCCCATTTCATAGATCACACAATTTGAAAAACCACCAAAACAGAACAAGGGGCACTGCTCTTATGTTTTCAGATCACGGCATGACTGAACAGCCACTGAACATTTGCTTAGCTCTGCGCAGAGCATTGCAAAGCAACTTGCCTTGTTTCTCATTGTTCTTTCTCTGAGAGCAGCACATCAATTATTTAAGCAATAAGACACAACAGACTGCACAGGCAGTGCTGATTAGCGCTTAACCTGGGTGTTTGTCTCATTCATCCATCACGTGCAGAGTCTGCTTTAATCAATACTAATGAAACTCTGAATTTTCTTATAAGGATTTCACTCTTATTGCAATCTAAAAAGAGGGGTACTTACCAAAAAATAATAATAATATTTTTTGTCCTGTCGTGATCTGAATATTTACATATTCAGCTTGCAGTGGGTGGGTGGAAAAATTCTGGATACCAAAGCTCCATCTGGTACTCAACATGGCTCCAAAAACACTACATACATTAGTGTGCACCTGGGAGTAAACATCATTGAACAGTGGGATTATTTCTGATTAGACATGAATAGGATTCCTCTGTAAAACACTTTCCACTAAAGTGATACATATAACCTCTTTAAACCACCATCTCCCCTACTACAACCAGAACTAGAAAAACATAGGTACATTTTGTTTTATCTGCTTAGTTGATATGCCTGTTCTCATGGAGAAACAGTGGCAGAGAAATAATAATAATAATAATAATAATAATAATAATAATAATAATATTTATTTATATAACCACCTTTCCAAAGGATTAAGGCAGTTTACAGAAATACATAACTAATACATAATACACACAAAACTAAAATTCCATCCCCTTATCCCTTAACTAAAATTCAATCATCAAATTACAATATAAATTAATTTTTTTACAAAAAATAGATAAGCTTAAAATAAACAAAGTTAAAATTTAATTAAGATTTAAAATAGGTAGGCATAGGAGAGACATTTGGGATGAACAGAAGGTGGCCTACATTTATGACTCTGGTTATCTGATCTCTGGAATTGCCTTATGACAACACTCCTGCCTTTGCCCTGCTCCTGCTCCCTCCTTAGTTTAAAAAATGATTTAACTAAGGGGGCTTATCACCTGGCTTTTAAATTCGGTTTACCTCTATCTGGGTTAAAGCTTAATTTGGGCAACATCCTGATGTTATCAAAAGGTTTTTGTCACCTAATTTGCCTCCTGAATGCAGCCCAGGTGCATCCCCACTTCGAGGAGTGGTCCACACAGCTCTTTTCAGATTTGGGAGTTTTCCAGCTTAAGAAAATGGCTGCTGGACTGATCCTGGAAGCGGGGATGTACCCAGACTGTATTCAGGTGGCAAATTCAGCAGTAAAAACCTTCTGATAATATCAGGATGCTGCCTGAATTAAAATATAACCTAGGAGAGGTAAGCCAAATTAATAAGCCAAGCAATAAACTCTTAAACCTCAACCCCTGTTTTTCACACTGGATAAAAGAAGGGGCAATCATGTTTACTTTGGAGGTTAATTCACTCTTGCCGGGCTTTTAGCTCTTACCACTTGGAAACATGACCTGTTGAGAAAACAGGGGATTAAATACAAAGCAATATCGGAACATAAAGATGTTAAGCTAATTGTTTTAATTTTGAAAATGTACACAAGCCATGCTATCCCTTTTCACCACCAAAACTGCCTATGTGCTCTTTCCAGTGTACATTGTTACTTCCCTGGAACCCAGACCCCTAGAAGTTGGGCCCCACCTTAAGTGGGAGTCCTTAATTTAAAATGAAAAAGTAGCTCTTTATTGTGGTTCCTTTTCTTTTCAACAAGAAGTAACTCCAGTAGACAGTAGCTGAGGCAAAGATTACACAGGTAAAGTTAGTTAACTCCCAGAATATACCAGCAAGTATGGGCACTCTCCAAGTTATCTGGTGGTTTTGAGAATATTATTTATAAACTAACAGCATCAGCAACAACAACAAGCTATCCCAAGTTCTGAGCAGAAGCTGCTTCACCTTGCCTCATCATATCCTGCTACTGGGTGGAGGAAGCTACACTTACTTATCTACAGTTGTATGTCTTCAAGTTGTCTTACACTTATGGTGACCCTGAAGGCTAACCTATCATGGGATATTATTATTATTATTATTATTATTATTATTATTATTATTATTATACTTTATTTATATAGCTCTGTAAATTTACACAGCACTGTACATACAGAAAATAAAATTGATAAAAATGAAACCTGCCAATGGTGTACATTCTACAGAATACATATTATTATTATTATTAACCTTTATTTATAAAGCGCTGTAAATTTACACAGTGCTGTACATATACATATAAATACATATATATATATATATATATATATATATATATATATATATATATACACATATAAAATACATATAAAACAATAAATAGTAATACAAGATAGAATTAGATAAATTAAGGAGGCAACAGATTGAGAACATCAGAGATCAGATAAAATAAAATATCAGATAATAATCGGATAAGCAGTCACCCCTGGGAACGCTTCCCTGAACAATATAGTCTTCAACTCAGTTTTGAAACTGGTTAAAAAGTGATGGCCTGTGCTCATGGAGGAAGGAGGTTCCAGAAGTGAGGAGCAGCAAGTGAAAAGGGATGATTTTTTTCCCAGTATTGTAGAGAAAAAAAATCTACAGGCTGGATCTGAGGGATACACGACAGAGAAGAATCAAAAATGAAGCCAAGACTGCGGGCTTCCTGGACCGGTCAAATAGAGATGTCGTCAACAGAAAAGGAGTATTGAAGGGTGGACTTAGGTGGAAAGACAAGAAGCTCCATCTTGGACATGTTGAGCTTCAAACGCCAATGGCGCATCCACTGAGAGACAGCTGTGAGACAAGATGAAACTTGCTGTTCAAGCCCTGGAGAAAGGTCAGGGGTGGAAACATACAGCTGAGTGTCATCAGCATACAGATGATAGGAAAAACCAAAAGAACTGATGAGTTTTCTTAGGGACAATGTGTAAAGAGAGAACAGTAAGGGACCCAAAACAGAGCCCTGGGGAACTCCAATAGATGGGAACAGAGGACGAAGTCTGACCACCTGTGACCACTGCAAAAGATCTATCTGACAAATAAGATTTAAACCAATCAAGAACAGAGTCTAAGAACCTGAGTTCAGAAAGTATATCAACTAGGAGACAGTGATCCATGGTGTCGAAGGCTGCAAACAAATCAAGAAGAATGAGAACAGAGTAATGACCGTTCATCTTGGATTACAAAAAAATTGTTCGAGATCTTTGTGAGGGTCATCTCTGTAGAGTGCCATGGGCAGAATCTGGACTGAAAGAGATCTAGAATGGAGTTGGCTTCAAAAAACTCAAGTCAGCGAGAATAAATGACCCATTCCAAAACCTTAGAAAGAAAAGGAAGAAGAGAAATTGGACGATAGCTAGACAAAGAAGAGAAGTCAAGAGAAGTTTTTTTCAGGATTGGGGAAATGAGAGCATGTTTAAAGTCTGAAGGGAAGGAGCCTGTAGAGAGAGAGAGAGAGAGATTAAAGATACAGAGAAGCAAGGGCAGAAAAGAAGGGGCTATAGTGATTAGAAGACAAGAGAGAGTTGGATCAAGAGAACAGGTTGCAGGTTTGGAAGAGTTCAGCAGCTTAGAGAGTTCATCCAAAGAAACAGGAGGAAACACAGGCCCCATACAGACAGGCCAAAATAAAGCTGCTTCGGGTCACTTTGGAAGTATGCTGTTTAAATGATGCATGCATCCTAAGAGTCTGGAAGCCGTGCCAAAGTCATGCTCCAGTGCTAAGGGCAGGAGTGTGGCTTTGGCGTGGCTTCCGGCCTCTTAGGATGCATGCAGCATTTAAACAGCATACCTCCAAAGTGACCCAAAGCAGCTTTATTTTGGCCTGTCTGTATGGGTCCACAGAGATTTTTGTGGTTGAATAATGGTAGAAGACAAATCAGGAAGAACTATCTCAGATTGAATAGAGGTTCTCTTAGTGATGAAATAGTTGGAAAAATCGGTAAGGGAAAATAATGAAGAGACAGGGGAGAGGAAAGTTTTAGCAAAGTGTTGAAGCAGGAGAACAAACGCTGCGGGCACCTCTTGTTGGCGCAGATCAATAATTGGTAATAATTCTGTTTTGCCATGGAAGGATAAAAGGATGAATTTATAATGAATAAAATCGGCCCACTCCCTGGACTTTTTCCAAAAACATTCAGCCACTCGAGAGCAGGACAGGAGGAACCTAACAATGGGAGTAAGCCAGGGCTGAGGCCTAGTCATAGAGGAAGAAGCACGTACAGATACAGGGACAAAGCTGTCAAGAGTTGAAGAAAGAGTGGAATTAAAGACATAGTTGAGTCAGTAGAGTCCCCAAGAGATAGAGAAGAGAGAGATAAATTCAAGGACTGACAGAGATGGTCACAATTAACAAACTAAAGATCACGAAAATAGTGTTGAACGGTATGACGAGGAGGTAAGAGTAAGAGTAAAAGAGATTAAATGATGATCATACGATGGAAAATAAGATGTCAAGTAGTCAGAAATGACACACTTAGCAGCAAGAACAAGGTCAAGGCAGTGACCGAAAGAATGGGTTGAAGAGTTAGAATGAGGTTAAAGACCAAAAGATGCTAAAAAGGAGCTAAAGCGACACATTGAAGGATTCTTGGGATCATCAAGGTGGATATTAAAGTCACCTAGGATCAAAGTGGGGACTGCATTCAATAGAAAAAATGTCAGCCATGAAAGGAACTGGGCAGCAGAACCAGGAGGGTGATAGATGACTGCAACCCGCAACCATAAAGGAAAAAAGAGTCTAGTAGAGTGAGACTCAAACGAAGAGAAACAATAGCTGTGGGGGGGGGGAGAACTTGAGACTGGCAGGAATTAGACAGTAAGATACCGACCCCTCTTCCTCAACCCTCAGGGCAGCCTGTGTGAGTTAAAGAAAGACCGGCAAAAGAGAGGGCAATGGAGGTAGCAGCGTCATGGGCCGGGAGCCAGATTTCAGTAAGAGCAAGAAGATTAAATGATCTAGAAAGAAAAAGATTGTGAATTTCTGTTGCATTCGGAGCAACAGAGTGACAGTTCCAGAATAAACAAAAGAATGGAAGCTGGGAGATAGGAAGAGGTCGAATAGGGATCAGAGTAGGAGAAATGCGTGGAGCCATGGGAAGGAAAGGATTCTCTATCCAATAATCAACACGAGAGAATTTAACAATGACAAGAGCAGAATAATAAAAGTTGACAGAGCTTGATAACATTTCCTGAACACCACAAGACACGAGGGATCTAATAGATCCACAGGGTGGCTTTGGAAGCCTCTGTCTGACGTCCCAGCTGCTGAGGATGGTGGAAGGAGGGTCTCTGCTGCCCTGGGAGAGGATGTTGCAGCACTTCAGCCCTGCTTTTATACTCACAGGGACACAGCTGGGTGTGGCAAGGCAGTTGGAAGTAGGCCAAAGGTTCCAGGGAAAAGGTCTAGAGTAATTGCAGCTTCAGGAACTCAGCTTGCCTTTGCAGCAGATGGTCTCCTCAGCCCCGTTTTTCTTGGCAAGATTTGTTCAGAGGGAGTTTGATTTCTCCGAAGTCACCCAGTGAGTTTTCATGGCCGAGAACAGTTTCAAACCCAATCTCATAGTCCAGCACTCAAACCACTACACCATGCTGACTCTCACTTACCTATATATTCTCTTTCTCTTTCTCCTGGGTTTAAAATATCCCAATTTTCCCCTCGTGATACTATGCTTTTTCCTTTCCTTTCCTTTTTTCAAAAGGGCAATATCTCCAACACCAACAGACTGGTTGTCTCCTCTTGAGAAAGGTGAAACACTGTTGCTTGGCACATGTGCCAGAGGTTCAGACAGCTGGATAGCAGAACTGATTAAAAAAAGAAAGAGGATGAGGAAAGCAATCAATCCTTAGCAATCTTGGACACAGAGAAAACAGCACCAGAAAAAATGAGGAGGAAGGCAGCAATTTGGTCCATAGTTGCTGGTGCAGCAGTGACAGTGATGACAGAATTGTTACTTTTTCTTCCTCCTATTAAAAGGAATAAAGTGAGACAACAGAGACCTGGACCTTACTGCTAGAAGGGCAACTGCCAGTCCCTGCATGGAACTAACACTGCTAGCAGTAGGTCCCAGGCTGTTCTCATCATTCCTCACACCCCACAAGAGGGGAAGTGGGGAGGAAGAGAAGGATGCAACATTCATCATCATGGTCACTGCTGTTCACCCACAACACCATATTGCTAAGGGCCAAGTCACTTCTCTCCTCCTCATTTTCACTGCTCTTTCCTCCACCCAGAAAGGTGCTTAGTAAGGGACAAGTCCCCACCTTCCTCTTCCTCTTTGCTGTTTCCTCTTTCTTGGAGCCATCACAAACCATACTGAATGGCAGTACTTCAAGAGAAGTTGCCCAGCCTGGTGGTGCTTCTGCTCCAGCCCAGACAAGCCCTACACTGCTCCTCCAGCAATGAGGTATCTGAGGAGGAACAGCTAGCATTTGGGCAGGGCTTGGAGGGAGAGGGATGAGAAGATGGGACACAATAGCAGAAATAGCAATAGTGGGGGTGGATGCTTCAAGAGCATCTGTTGTTCTTGAGAGGGAGGGAGTATGGTGGGCCCAGTTTTCAACTGTGAAACATTGGAGGGTATGCCCCACTAGAGCTGATAAGCACTAATAATACAGTGATTGTAGCCAGAACTCTTTTTGGCCATCTCTGCCCTGAACCTATCCTTCCATTATCTCTCCCAGCAACTCAGGAAATGGATCAACCTCTCTGGTTAATGGAGTTCAGCATTTTCTCACTCTGTATAGTCAAGTGTGGTCTGAGTGGAAATGCCTGATTTTACTGGCAGACAATATGTTTCCACTCTGAATTCAGAGTGTTGGTAATGACATTTAAAGGTCTAAATGCTTTGGGACCTTGCTACTAGAAGAGTGTCTTTCCCTACATATATCTGCCTGAGGGCAATATGCTGTGAGAGGACATGGGAGAGGGCCACCTCTGCTGTGACATCCAATTGTGGAACACTCTTCTTTTGGAGGTCTGACTGGCCGCAACATTGCCATCATTCAGGCATCAAGTACAGATGTGGCTGTTCACTGAAGTCTTGGGGCCTAAATGGCTTTATATAATCCTTGCTACAGGTGTGCTTCAAGCCACCTGGCAATTTATGGCAAATCCATGAATTTCATAGGATTTTCTTAAGCAAGGAATACTCAAGAGACAGTTTTATCAGTTCCTTCCTTCTGAAATTTAGTATACAGAACCTGGTATTCATTGGCAGTCTCCCAGGACTGACCTTACTTAGCTTCCAAGATCAGACAGGATCAGTTAGTGTATTTAGGCCAACCTCAAAGGTATACAGTTTCAAATCATTTTAAGCTATTTTAACCAGTTTTAATCTGCATTTTTAAACTGATTACATTGTTCAATATATATTTTAGCATTAAAATGCATTTTATTTTCCCACCATTTAAATCAGTCAGATTGGTTTTACTGTATGCTACCCTGAGAACTTTTGATAAAGGGCAAGATATAAATATCTGGAAAAAAATCATTGGTAAGAATAGCATTGTTGGAAAACCTAACTACCCAGGCCTCAGGTCTCATTTGGACATTGCTTAGATACAGGGGCAGTGGTGGATTACTGCAAATCCACCTGGACCAGCTTCTCCGTGTTAAATGGGAGCCCTGTCCAAAACCAAACTAGGGCCTGGGACAGACCGCCTGAAAAGGATGGCCTATCGGTGGCCGTTTTTCCTCCAGAGGAAAGCCGCAGCCACCAAACCGCGTGGCTTCACAAAGGAAGAAAAATAACCTGCAAAAAGCGGGTTCTTTTTCCACCATGCCAATTACATCCAAGTGCCCAATGGTGACGTAATTAGCATGGTGCAACGTGCGAACGCTATGCATCTGTTACGTCATAATGGCAGCCCCTGTATACATGGGGCGCCGCCATTATGGCGTCACCAGTACATGCTAGAGTTAGGAACTTGAGGTTGCTGCACGATCCCTAACCCTAGCTATCCCACCACCATACTGCAAAAGGGCCATCTCCTTTTTGAAACTCCGGTGTAAGTATCTGTTCTTTCCTACTCAAGGAGAAATCAGTGTAGCGAGAGTGGATAGCAAGAGATTAGTTAACTCTTCATTGATCCTCTCTTCTGAACCTTTGTAAGAGGGACTACTGCATGGAGATCTTGAGAATCAAGAATGAAAACATCATAAACCAGTGACATTATAATAAGACTAAGGGGCAAAACAGACAGGCAGGAAAAAGTGGCTTGAAACTGCCTTTTCCAAAGCCTCATTCAAATCCCACCAACCACACTGACTGCTCCCCAGGCAGCTGGAGTGCATATGTCATGACCACATGGCACAGCTTGTCTTGGATTACAATCCTAGAATTTAGGGGAATAGGAATTAGCTCAGATTAAGGCTGGTTTACTCAGCCAGGGATCTATCTCTATGTTTATGGAGATGCAGATACAATGAGGACCACAGAGGCAAACTCTCAATGAATTGTTCTGGGGCAAAGTCCAGGGGGATCAGTGACCAACTAGCTAACCTTTTGATATATATGGGTGGCACTTTGATGTAGATTCTTCCAAGGGTCAATCATATATATCAGAAGGTGCAAATGGACACATGCCTGCATCCAATGGCCTTCTGGACCAGGCAGACTGGGATAACTGGGATGTTTATTTCCACTGGACCCATCCTATGGTTTTATGGCTCAGCCCTTTTCTCACTTCCTCCATGTAAAGGAGCCCTGGTGGTGCAGTGGTTAAATGACTTTACTGCAGCCATTCACTCAAAACCACAAGGTTGTGAGTTCAAGACCAGCAAAAGGGCCCAAGCTCGACTCAGGCTTGCATCCTTCCGAGGTCACTAAAATGAGTACCCAGACTGTTGGGGGCAAATTAGCTTACTTGCTAATTAGCCTACTTGCTGTTCACCGCTATGATCTTTGGAATAGCGGTATATAAATAAAACAAATTATTATTATTATTATTCTCCTTGGTGACTCTTGAGCTAGTCTATGTGATGCTCCCATCAGCATCCGATGACTTCCACTCAGGATTATCAAGGCAGACTATTAATTCTGATATCAAATACGGAAGCGTAAGAGAGGTCTGGTAACTATATAACACTGGGAACCTGCCCACATTCACTTGTGCAGCACTTCACCTGGACAGAGCATCAGAGCAGAAGTGTGCCCATGCAGATGCCAGCAAGGTACAGTCACCCTCCCTTCACTCCATCTTTGACTATTTGTTTTGTGTATATTGTACTCATCTCCAAGATGAGTACACTTTCTCCTGTGGGCATTGCCACCCATACCATTTGGGTATGGCAGCTCCATCCCTTTTGAATGTGCTCCTATGATGTGGTGTTTACATTCACAAATAGGGTTAGGGTTTGGAAAAAGCACCCCTTTAGAGCTCTCCTGGCATTGGTGCATTTATAGAAACATGTGAAGGTGAGCATGGGAAGAAGCAGAAAAATCCAGCTCCTTTTTAATCTGGCTTTTCTCCCCATAGCATGACTTGGGTGTGCTTTTCTGCCAGCTTCAAGGCATGCATAATCTAAATGCCCTGCCTTGAAGCCTGCTGGAAACCTGTTTATTTTGACTGTCTGTTGTACTCCTAAGTTACAAAAAGAAACCTTCTTGTATTCTACCTTTTTTTTAAATGAGGAAGGAAATGACTTCTTGTTTTCCTAAACAAATTTTAAAATTTGAGGTAATAAGGCCTGGTCATATTTAGGACTTTATTGTACCAGGCACTATAATTGTGTTAGTCTAGGAAATGTAAATATACCCGGTTGGGGACACTCATTATTGCACAGCTCTTCCAAATCACCATGGTGTTGTTTCTGTCCTGGCCTATGCCTTCCTCATGCTGGCTTCCATATTCTCTTCCATATGCCTAACTCTTCCCAGCATGCCTTTCAGCCTGTATTTTGTTTTTATTTTTCATGCAATTGTACAACCATGGCAACTCATTAAGTAGAAAAAAAGAAACTGGGGAAAAAAACAGAAAAGAAAAGAAAAACAGCCTGCTTGGGAATAGCAAAGGGGAGAGGAGCAGAACCACATCCTCTTCCACCACATTACTGCCTGTCTATTAGAACCACTTCAGAGGAACTTTTACACCTGCATCAACAGTGTAAAAACAGTGTCATTGGGGGCATTGATGAGTTTTTCTTGCAAAGGAGAAAAAAAATGCTCTAGCCATGAATGGACTATAGATAAAGCACTTGACAGACACAGTATTGCACAATAGTGTATGTCCACAGATGCTACTATCTAAATCCACTTTTATCACCTTGTGTGATAAAATCCTTAGTCAGAAGGAAAACTAGCTACAGGAGAACAGTCAGAATCTTTTTTTTTCTATTTTCAAACCTCCCTGTACTCATTTGTACTTGCCAGGCAATGCCATTTTAAGACAAGAGGTGGCCAGTGGCTTCCAGACCAATTTGGTGATATATGTGATCCTGGTTTTAGCCTGAACTTTAAGGAGCTATCCAAAGGGTAGGTTCACTACTTTTGATAGTGTCTTTAAAGTTCTGACTGAAACCCAGAGTAGGTTCATTACTGAGTGATGGGGTGCCAAGGTGGGACTAGGAGCCATGAGCTGACACAGTTTAAGACTACAGTTGTCTTTTTTTTCCCCTGACATCTTTATGCTTCATTAAATTGAACACAGAACTGGGAGCTTTGGATTCAAGATATTTTAAGTTTCATAGAAACATTCTTCCTGTGTTTGTGTGAATTGTTTTAGCCAACAGGGTGAGGCAAGAGCAAGATGAATATGCTAGTTAAAATGAATAGAGTGTCTTGGTGCAGAACATTTCTGTATAAGGGAAGCAAACTTGAGCAGTGTTTTTCAGTTGGAAAAGTAATTTGGGGATGTATTTTATCCTACAGATCTGTTCTAGTTTGCATTTCTAGTGGGATTTTTCCACTCTCTGAAAAAACCCAAATACTGTAGTGTTGTAATTTTCCATTTGTTTGTGCTTTAATATTTCTCTCACACACTGTCTCCAGCCCCCTTTCTCTCTGCTGCTAATGCTGTTGTTTAGGCAGTAGAACCTGTAAGCAATCTAATGAGAAACCTTTTGAATAATGTCTTCTTGAGCATGTGCAGAGGTGTATGCCAGCTATGAAGAAAATGTGTAGATGGATGTTTCTAATTTTAATGGTGCCTTTGAGCTAAGAACACTTTCACTGCTCATCAGACTGAAGGACCATCATGTTAATATAGTCTTCTGTATGCTATCACATTCTTTCCAATCCATTTCACAAGGAAATTGTGCATTGTTAGAAAGATACTGTTTGCATGGCTTGGTACTTCACTGTCACACTATTAACCTTCAAATATAATGTATATAACTGACATACAATGTGGAGGGAAATCAAATCAAGCCATTCTTAGATTTTTGTTGTTGTTTTCTGCCTTATGTCCTTTAATTAAGAAGCTTTTAATTTGACTGACAAAGTGCAGAGGACAACTGTATAGCCACATTACAGAAATACCCTGAGAGGAGAGCTTCCTCCCCCACGAGTCATCATGTTGGGTTTCAATAATGTTCCTTCCCTCAATAAATATGTTCTTATAATCAGATATTAACCTATATATTAGCCTTTGGTAGAATAAAATGGCATTTACATACACCCTCAGAGTAATACTAAATCTCTCCAAACAAGATCATTGCTTGCCTAGGAGAAACTGTAGGCTGGGGCCTGCCATTCTGCTATCATTCTTTTATAAGCTAAATTAAATATTAATTTAAGCAATGGAAATATGCATGCCCTTTATATTAGAAGTCACTGCTTTTACCAAGATAAAAAAGGCTTTAGTGTAAAGTGTGCGTCGGCATGTTTTTTTCCCCCCTCCCAGATAAAAGCTCCATAATCCCAATTCACAGAAATAATTGATTGTTTTATTTTTCAGCAATCTATGAGTCTGAGATCCTTAGAGAGGAAATGATTTGCTGGAAAATCCAGTTTTGAATACACATCTTTCGGGAGAAACAAAGGCTATCTCCTCAATTGTGTATCTCATTTTAAAGTAATGTGGGAGTGGAAGGAGCTTGCAATATCTTGCATTTGCTTTTGCCATTTTGACAGTGTATTTCTGTTGTTTTATTTTTTTAAAAAATAATAATAATCCAGGAACAAATTTCTTCTTCCAGAAGTTTACAATGCTATAATTTTTTTAAAGAAAAGGTATCTACAATTTTAAAAACAAAAGAATGTTCAAGAGATGTGATTTCCTATAGATTTCATTGTACATGGCACTTCATTTACAAGGGATACCTGTATAAAACTTTCATGCTTTATTTTGCTCAGCTGAAGACAGGCCAGGGAAATGGTGTTGTTTCTTCTGGAAAGTGAAGCAGAGATGCATGTCATTTGTGAAGATAAACACTGAGGCCTTGATACATAACCAAAGACAGTGGAAAATAAAACACCTCCCACAAACCTCTTTAACAACTCTACTCTGCTGAATAGCACTCTTTTCTCAGTACTCATCACACTACCAGTTCTAGCACTATGATCCCACAATAACTGCCATGGCTGCATTCTATGGAATACTGGGGTTTGTAGTTTGCCAAAACATAAAAAGAGCTCTCTGGGTGAGGATACTTCATGAAACTAAGGCCAAAATAAAGCTGCTTTGGGTCACTTTGGAGGTATGCTGTTTAAATTATGCATGCATGCAATAATGTTCCTTCCCTCAATAAATATGTTCTTATAATCAGATATTAAGTCGGGTAACCGTGCCAAAGCCACACTGCAGTCCTAAGGACTAGAGCGTGGCTTTGGTGAGACTTCTGGACTCTTAGGATTCATGCATTATTTCAACAGCATACCTCCAAAGTGACCCAAAGCAACTTTATTTTGGCCTGTCTGTACAGGCCCTAAGTATCTCAAGATTTCATAGGATGGGCCAATGCTGCTTAAAGTGGAATAACTGTATGAAAAGATACTCAAAGTCTATTGAATACTTTTGGAAAAACTGCTGTGAAGTTAAATCAGTTGCCTGGTAGAATATTCATGCCTCTGAAAGAGAGAGCTTCACTGTGGGGGGATACAGATGGGCAGAAAGGAGCATTGAGATGCCGCCCCTTTCTGCCCTGGATCATTGCTGCGGCAACCACATGGGCACGGCAATGATCTGCCCCAAAAAGGAGCTGCAAAAAGCAGCTCCTTGTCGTGCCGCTGCCAAGTGCTCTGGAGTGGCACGGTGATGTCTCTTGTGTGTGCCTCCTTTGAACACGGCACACAAGGTATGTTGTTGGTGCATGCAGTGTGTGGATGTGTGCGTGCCCAAAATGGTGCTGGGAGAAAGTGGAGCATGTGGACGCTCAGTGCTCCCAGCTGTAATTTCAGACCCAGGTCACCACAAAACGGCAGTCTGTACAGCGCCTGTGTCATCTCTTGCTTCACTGCTGTCCAACTGGCATTAGTACAGGTAAAAAAAGAGAAAATAGGTATACCAACAGTAGAAAAAAGCTACTGTATTTTCTGGCATATAAGACTTACTTTTTCACCCAGGAAAATCTTCTCAAAAGTTGAGGGTCGTCTTATACGCCGGGTGTCATCATATAGGGCAGGTGGAAAAATTTCCGAGCCAGACTGGAGAATCTGCGGTCGCCGCATATAGTGGGGGGAGCTAAAAAACGGCCATGGACGCACCCCCACCATATGCGGCAATCGTATGAAAGCAGCTATCATTCTGATAGTCTTGGAGACAGGGAGGGCTGGGCAGGCAGGGAGAGCTGAACAGTCCAAGCAGGCTTTCTATACATCAAGGTTTCCTGCTAAGTACCTGCATGTCATAAGCATTTGAATTAAAATTACTATATTGAAATCAAATCTGATGTTTTTTTAATGTTTATTTGGTGTGCGTTGGAAGAGGGGTAGTCTTATATGGTGAGTATATCCCAAACACTATATTTTAACTGGAAAAGTTGGGGGTTGTATTATACGCCCAGTCGTCTTATATGCCGGAAAATACGGTAGTTAAGTTCATAACAGAAAAGGACTGTTGTGGTTGGGGGTTGCTGTGGCCAGGCGGCTCTCTGGGGTCGGGTGTAAGCCTGCGCATCTGTGCACCATCCCAGAGAAGCCGCCTACGGACTGTACATCCCAACAATTGCGCAACTGCGCACCTGTGCAGTTTTGTGGAGGGCGATAGAGGCGAGTCCCTGCTGGCTATATAGCAGCAGAGAATGATTGTGTATCTTTGTATCTTTCCTCTGCTGCTGAATTGCATTGTGGGGGAGGTGAGTGGTTATGGATATGGGGAGTGCTCAGGTTGGGGAGGTGGCGGGTGATGTTTTTGGTGTGAGTGGGGCTCCTATTGGAGTAGTGTGGGGCAGGGGGAGGTATGGCGGTAGGAGAGTGGAGTCGCATTATAAGGGAAGGCGAGATCGATGCTTAATATCTATCTCTCCTTCCATCCACTCTCCTAACCAAAGAAATCTAAGGGTCAATCCAACCGTACCACAAACCCTGTCTCTGCTCCTGTGCAATGCCAGGTCCGTAGAAAACAAGACCCACATACTGTATGATCTATTGGATGATAGGAGTTGTGACCTGGCGTGCATTACTGAGACCTGGCTTGGGCCTGAAGGGGATGCTGTGTGGGCATAGGCCCTCCCTGCCGGGTACTCAGTCAAGGACCAGACCAGGTTAGGTGGGCGGGGGGGTGTTGCCTTGATTCATAAGAACATCCTGCCCTTAATCAGGAACCATGTCTGGCAAACTATCCATATCGAATGTATCTACCTGACCCTGAAAGCCAGAGACAGTTTAGGGATTCTGTTGGTCTACCGGCTACCCCGTGCGCTAACAGACTCCCTGGCCGAGCTGACACAGCTGGTCTCGGAGCTGGTGTTGGAGTCCCCGAGGCTTCTTGTCCTAGGGGACCTCAACATCCCCTTCGAGGCCAGCCATAGTCCAACTGGTGCGGCTCGGGAGTTCATGGCTACCATGACTGCCATGGGCCTGTCTCAACTGGTCATGGGGCCTACGCATTCAGCTGGTAATACGCTTGATATGGTCTTTTGCACGGACATGGAGATACCGTGGTCGGAGGTAACAAATATCTCTGCCTTGTCATGGATGGATAATTTCCTGGTAGAGGTTATAATCAAGGCATCTACCCAGATCCCTCCCAGGGTGGTGGACCCATTAGGATGGTCCACCCTCGAAGGCTCATGGAACCCAAAAGGTTCCAAGAAGCCCTAGAGGGGTATATGGTTGGAACTGACGGCGATTCTGTTGATGCCCTGACTACCACCTGGGATACTGATCTCTCCAGGGCTATATACTGTATCACTCCCAAGCGTCCTCTCAGACCTGCTTCCAAAAAATGACCCTGGTATACGGAAGATCTCAGGGAAAGGAAGTGGGTTCTGCGACGACTAGAGCGCAAATGGCGAAGACACCAGGACTTAGCCGACAAGGCACTCCTGGACTCTCTTTTGGAGGACTACAGAGTGGCGATAAGTGCAGCAAAGAACTCGTTCTATACTGCGCGTATCGCGTCAGCGGAGTCGCGTCCGGCAGAGCTGTTCAGGGTAGTGAGGGAGCTTACCCAGCTACCCTCCTCCCTGAATTCTATTTTGGAACCATCCAAGGCCTGCTGCGATGAGTTTAACAACTTCTTCGTGGATAAAACCTCTCGGATAAGGGCTGATCTCGACGCCAGTATTTTTTCAGGAACCAGAGTAGAGGTCTCCAGAGCTTCCGTGGACTCAATTGTACTGGATCATTTTGAGTCTGTGAGTACCGAGGAAGTGGACAAGATCCTTATAAGTGTTAGGAAGACAACTTGCTCTCTCGATCCCTGTACCTTGTGGCTAGTGGCTCGGGGGGAGCGGCTGTAACCACCATGTTGCGCTGCATAATCAATGCATCATTCAGGGAAGGGCGTTTTCCATCCACCTTAAAACTGGCCATAGTAAAACCGCTGCTAAAAAAGCCCTCCCTAGACCCCTTGATGCATAATAATTATCAGCCTGTTTCGCTGCTGCCTTTTTTGGGGAAGGTGATCGAGAGGGCAGTTCCAATACAGCCTTGGATGATACTGATTTTCTAGATTTTCTAGACCCATTTCAAACCGGCTTCCAGGCAGGCTGTGGAGCTGAGACTGCCATGGTCGCCCTGGTCGATGATTTCCGTCAGGGCATGGACGGGGGATAGCGTGTCCCTGTTGGTGCTCTTAGACATCTCAGCGGCTTTCGATACCATTGACCATGATATCCTTCTGGAACGCCTGAAGGAGTTAGGTATCGGGGCACTGCGCTCCAGTGGTTCCGTTCCTACCTCTCGGGCAGGTTCCAGATGGTGCAGCTGGGGACGTGTGCTCCGATAAGAGGGCACTTACATCTGGTGTCCCTCAAGGAGCCATTCTGTCCCCCATGCTATTCAACATTTACATGAAACCGCTGGGAGAGATCATCTGGAGACACGGGGCGCGGTGTTATCAGTACGCTGATGACACCCAAATATGTTTCTCTGTGTCCCCGACTGATGCAGTGACCAAGGATGGCATCTCCCCTCTAAATGCCTGTCTGGAGTCAGTAATGGGCTGGATGAGGGAAAACAGACTCAGTTTGAATCCAGAGAAAACGGAAGTGCTCGTGATAGGTTCCCCGGGCCCGGGGATGGATATTTGTCCACCTGTCCTGAACGGGATCACGCTCCCCTTGAAGGACTCCGTCCACAGCCTGGGGGTGCTCCTGGACTCGTCGCTCCACCTTACATCTCAGGTGGATGCAACGGTCAGGAGCACCTGTTATCAGCTTCGGCTGATACGCCAGCTGCGACCCTACCTGGGCCGGGGGGACCTTGAAACGGTGGTACATGCTCTGGTGACCTCTCGGTTGGATTTCTGTAATGTGCTCTACATGGGGCAACCCTTGTACCATACTCAGAAGCTACAATTGGTTCAGAACACGGCAGCTAGACTGGTCACTGGATTCTCCAGGGCCAGTCACATAACACCTGTGTTGAAAGACCTACATTGGCTGCCTATTCGCAATACAAGGTGTTGGTTATTACCTATAAAGCCCTAAATGGCTTGGGCCCAGGGTACTTGGAGGACCGCCTCTCCCCATACAATCCGCCCCGCGCTCTCAGGTCAGCCGGGAAGCAACTGTTGAGAGTTCCAGATGCAAAATATTCTGCAACAGCACAGAGGGCGTTCTCTGTCTCAGCCCCGCAGCTCTGGAACTCTCTTCCCGGCGAGCTCTGCACGGCCGCCTCCCTTGACCTATTCAGGAAGGGGTTACAAACCTTCCTTTTTCAACAAGCTTTCTCCTAATCGATGTAATATCTGCTCCCCCTCCATCGCACTTGCACTTTAAGCTAGTTATGTGAGTTTTTTAATCTGTAATTTTTAACTTGTTTTTATTGCTGTTTTATCATTGTAATTGTTTGCTATGGAATTGTACATCTATGTACTTTGTAACCCGCCTTGATCTACCAAGGAAAGGTGGGCTATAAATAAAGATTTTATTATTATTTATTATAATCCTAGAACCAATTTTAATAGTGTGTTAAATAGTGTGAAGGGGATCATATAGTCCAATTGCAAATTGAAACTTGGAACTTCAACATGTATTTCCAGACCTACAAAGTTATAGTAACATAGAAATAAAGGCAGACCTGGATTGTGTTGTGATATAGAGCCCCTCTGTTGAGCCAGTTGACAAAGACATTACCAGGAGCTGATAGAGAATGGCAGAGCAGTATAATTTATCCCATCCACATTGCATTTGATTTGATTCCTGGTTTGGGACCCAATTTGACTGAGACCACTGAGGATTCAGCCTGCTTTATAACTTGAAATCCAAGTCTTCAAGTGTCTCATTGATCACCAATGGGAAATCTAATGTACTGTTAATGTTTTTATTTGTTTGTTTAAACAAGAGCTATGGAGTTTAAATTAAATTAATATTTAATTTAGCTTATAAAAGAATGATAGGAGAATGGCAGGCCCAGCCTATCTTCTAGGCAAGCAACAACCCTTCAGTGCAGATTACTTCATCATGTGTAACTGATCTGTGATGGTCTGATTGTTCTGTATTTTAAATACCAATCAAAAGGGAACCAAACATAAATGCAAAGTCCATACTCTTGTTTAATTCTGCATGCAGGTTTTTAAAAAGATTGCTTTTTAGCTACTTGATGTAATATGAAAAAACAAAAAATCCAGAAAGGCTGCAAATTAAGGTTGCAGGTCAGGATTCAAGCAAAGCAAAGTCAGGCTACCAAATTATTTCCCATTATTAAGCCAATAAATCAGAAACGTGTTGATGGATGTTAGTGCTGTGGCACTGTCTCTGCCTTGTGAAAAAAATGTTTAACAGATTCAGGTGATCAATGCTGTTAGAGCCTCTCGCACAGAAAATGACAAACAACACTGTTAAGGAATGCCTGGTAGAGAACAACAGACATTATTACATGCACCAAAACAACTTCCCAAGTTGGTCTCTGTGCCTGTTAGCTCTAGTTGAAAGGAAAATCAACAAGTCTGCCTCCAACCCTTCATGAAAAGAAGGCAAAATGGGCAGAGGAGCTAATGGATTTTTCAGAGTGAATCCAGGCCAGGCTGCAGCATAAACCTGATTGAAAGGCTCTGAAGCAGAAGAAAATATTGGATATGGGTTGTATTGAATTATTAATAGATACTATGAAAGTGGTCTAATTAGATCTAAGAAGCTCCACTTTTTATTAATGGACTGATGAAAACAAAGATAACCCTTCACAAGTTATCATGAAGTAGGAATCTTTTAACAAAGACTAAGACCTGTCAATGCTAAATAGCACTCAAGTATATTTATTATCTTGAACTCCCTTTTTAAAAATGAACTGTTCAGGTGGCAACCAGAGCTATATTCACATTTCAAAATGAATGTGGCATTTTTACCTCTGAGTATCCTTGCCTAAGGAAACCCTATGGAATTTATGGTGTAGCCATAAGTTGTCAGGTGACTTGAAGGCATACACACTGCAGAAACTATACTACCAGTTCATCTAAGATATCTATTTTTCTTAAAATAAAATAAAATAAAAGTATACTCCTCCCTTGGAGTTACTGAACTGGAGCTTCCAGAAGCCCTAGACAACATAGCTGATGGCAAGGAATTCAGCCAGCTGCAGTTCAACAACACCTAGAAGGATACACAATTCTCAGATATGAATGGTGTAAGGATTTTACCTACACAGCTATGGTCCAAAACACACTGTAGAAATAATCCAGTTTGAGACTGCTTTAACTGCACTGCCTCAGTGCAAGAGAATCCTGTGAACTTTAGTGTTGTGAGGCATTTAGCCTCCTCTGTCAGAGAGCTCTGGTGCCACAATAAACTACAGTTTAAACTGCTCAGAATTCTCTAGCATTGAGCCAGGGTAGTTAAAGAGGTCTCAAACTGGATTACTTATGCAGTGTGTTTTGGACCTATATGAATATTATATCCTATTACTTTTCTGATTTCTGCTGTGAGTGACTCTGCGAATGTAATTTAAGTCTTTAATTTCTTCCCTTTCTTTTAAAAATACATCCAAAAAGTTACCCAATGTGTACAATATATAATGTTGAACACATATGGCCATTTTGTTTCAGAACTGATAAAAACTTTCATGTACTGACTGTACTACACTATTTCATTTTTGGATAGGGTAGTATTAGAAGAGATAGCTTAGAACATTGCTTTATGCCACATCAGGGGTCAGGGAAGGGCCACACCACAAAGACAATCCTTTAAAAGTATTTCTCATCTCTTTTGCATCAAGAATTGATGTCTGGTCCTCACCTGCATAGTTCTTTATTTAACATGTCTTTGCTTCTTGCAGGATGCCATGGAGGCTGCAGAACAGTCAATAAGAACTGTACCTACTTCAAATCATCAAATGTTGCTGCTATCATTATTACATACTGACATATCAAGGGAGTTTTGGCAGGGTGGGTGGGGAATTCAGGGGCTATGACTTATTCAAGGTCACCCATTGGTTGAGCAGGGAACTAACCCTGGTCTCCTCGAGTCCAAATCGAAAACTCAAACCACTCCATTCCACTGGCTTTCTGAATATTAAGGGTAAGAAATGCAAAAATGTGACTTGTAATGCTGAAACTCACTTTTGCTTTCAGTTCCACTACAATTGGCACTCCTAGAAGTATCACAAGGTGCTTTTCATATGCATGGAAATTATATTCCTTTTCTATAGGTTCTGATTGGGCAATTTTCAAACCATTTTGTGGTTCTTAACCTGTTCTGCTAGAGTTGGCACTGATTCCTTCCTAGTGAATTTTCAGGCTCTCCGTTGAAGATGCACAAATTTACTCGATTTGGAAGATGGGGATTAGTGCTATATCATGAAGCCTTAAGTGGAGAACTAAGAATAAATGGCTGTTGTTCACACTTTGTAAAACTGATGACACCTGTGACTTTGGTCAAGCTGTTTATCTCTAAATTTAGAAAATATTAGCAGCTTCTCAAATGGAAAGAAATGTTGTTGATAGAGAGCCCCTGCACTGTGAAACAAATGTTCTTCACTATAGCAAGTCTTCCATGTGTTCTTTTTAAACACACACGGTATATATTCCTCCACCCCAGCAATGGAATTAAGGGGAATTGGCAGGTAAAATGTCTCCACATGGATGCAATCAAGGCATGTACCTTGTAAATGCCCATAGCCATCCTCAAAGATAATCCTAAAGTATTGTTCTGTCTTTAAAATACTACTGGTATAGGTGACCACCTGTTCTGTCTTTGTTACACAGCTGGCTCATAGTGCTATTTGCATAATAATCCTATAGCTTTAGTGTTTGCTTTTCTGTCTCCTTTCTTGCTGTCATAGGTAGCAAGCAAAACTTTGGTAGATATTCATTGGAAAAGTACTATGGTAAAGCTAATGTTACCATATGCAGCATACTTTAAAAATGGTCTATGGAGATGGTACATTGGAGTGACATTTTCACACATCTGCCAACCAGCTGCTTCCTGTAACTCTGTGATAGTTTTTGACAGTGAGCATGTTTTGGATCTTTAAAAAGTGAGCATACTATATTCCTACATCTGACAGCTATGCTTGGCTTTCTCATCTAATCCCTTGTAAATATAAAGATAGAGCAGCAATGAAACCAGAACAGCAGAATCATTGATAAATGGACATTCTGACAGTTTCCATTTCTTTCTAATTTTCCACACTTAGAGTTGGTTCATTCCAAATTTTCAGTGCTTTTTATTTTAGTTCACACAAACATTTCTAAGCATTTTTATGCATTTCTAAGCATTTTATGCACAATTCTTCCAATACAATAATGTTTGGAAGATGGAGTTTTTGTTTGTCTTACATACCTAGCATTTCCAAACAATTTCCTTTATATATTTTAATATTATTTTTAGGAATATATATGTTTTTGTATGGACCTTTTCTTTATCTGAAGAACTAAATTGCAATATATGAATAAGGTTACATTTTAAAGGATAACTCAATTTGCATGTTGATTCAACAGTGCAGAATCAGGGATTTTTGTGTTAAATGGGAACTGACATATATTTTCTTGATAGATGATTCAGAGCACAATGACATCAGAATATAAGCAAATTCCTTTTAAAATTTATTATTATTAATAATAATAATAATAATAGCTGTCAAAATAAAATAAAATCCACAATAAAGACTGATTTGATTGCTATGATGTCTAAAACGCTTTTGCAAATCTTCATTAGTTCTCTGGTGTAGGATTCTTAAAAAAAACAAAAAACATTCACCCTGTGAGCTGTGATATATTTCTCGATTCCAGTGAGCATTCCAGTGCAAGATATAAAAATGTTTCATATCTAAAAGAGTGTCTTTGGGACTCAACAGACTGCCCCTAAGGGGCAGCCTGCAGCCGCCCCTTTTGGCGCCGGATTGGGGATGCAGCAACTACATGTTATGGCAGTGATCTGTGCTTTCCATGGTGCAAAAGGAAGCTACAAAAAAACAAACAAAAACAGTTCCTTTTTGTGCAGCAAAAAGGGTTCATAGCTGCCAGTGCATGGGGTTTCTGCACTCCTTTGGTGCTATATCATGTAGACACTGTTGCAGAGGAGCTCCATGATGCTGCACACCATGTGGTGTGGTGCATGACATCATGCTCGCCTGGCAGTGGAGTTGGTGCATGTGTCATGTGTACAGTCCCTTAGTGCAGTGCTTCTAAAAAGTGGGACAAGAAACCCAGCATTGAATGCATAAACATGATGTCACTTGAAATCCACCTTAAAATCCAGCCAGCTGCACCAAGAGATGGAGTTCTGTTGTACTGCTGAGTGGATCACTGAAGAATGGCTTGTCTACCTCCTTTCCACCAGCAGTTCGTATAATGCCCAGCAGAAACAGAGCTCCCTGTGGGGTCCTGTTGCAACTCCTGATTGTTGGCAGGACTGGTCTGGACACAATATCCTTCAGTGACTCACTCACCAGCACCACAGAAATCTGTCTCTTGGAACAGTAACTGGATTTTGTGGTGGGTTTCAGGAGCATTTACAATCATGGCAATGGTACAATAATTGTAAATGTGAACAAGGAGCTGTTATAAGGTTGTAAACCTAATGGCATTGCTGAAGAGAATAGATTAAAATTGAATTTTTTACTATGCTCAAGAGCAGATAATAATAGTACTAAAATATTGAGAGAAGGGTCACCCAGACGACAGATATTAGGTCAGGTCAAATCCTCTGCTTTGGAATGTAAAAACCCTGAAGTGGCTCCTGATTCAAGTTGTTACCCCAAATAAGAGGATATAATGCAGGGACAGTTGGAAACAGTAAAAGGAAAATTTAGAGATAACAGTTTGATTGATGGGTACCCATGAGGGATGGAGAAATGTATATTTGGTATTCAGTGAGTGTAAATGGGTGTATATGTTAAACATATGTATAACCAATGAATCTAATTTGTAGTTTTCTTTGTTCAAAGTACTATAAAAGACTGGGTCACTTGTAAATCTTGGCTCCAGAATTTGGAAGTTTCTTTCCTCTGGAGACAGATGTAGCTAAATCCTTTTCAATCATGCTCCTGGGTCTCCCTGGTTATTTAAAATCCTCAACAATTATAACTGACTAAGAGGATGCCAGTATACCTTTTTCATGTTGCAAGGTATGTCCAGATCTCAGTGTATTCCAGTATCCTCCCACTGGAGAGAATTTTGATTTACCCTTATCAAAACACATTTCTGCTTTCCTTCTTTAGGAAAATGAATAACCGATACATAAATCATTCCTTCTCCCAAAATGGCATGGTACACTTTTGCTTTGTGATGGTGGTGTTATGAATTCTGGAAGGATTGGATAAAATGAGATTTGACTCTCTAATTATACTTAAATGTTTTCTTATGTTCAACTTGTCATACTTCTGCCTTGCTTTATAGGAGGAATATGTTTGCTGTTGTAATAATACCAAACTCAGTAAACATAGAGAAATGTAGGCAACTTGACCATTCAGTAGCAATAGAAGAAGCTACTGTTTAATATAAAATATATTTATTATCATCTGTTAAAAGGGTTATTCCATATGAAAAACTAATGCAAAATTCACAAAATTCACAAATAACATTACAAAAAAAGTAAATTAAATTACCAACACTAAGGCGGGTTACAGACTGCCTGTTTGGGGCGGGCTGCACCCGCCCCTTTCCCCAGGGTATCGGGGCCTCAGTGGCTAGACCAGCAGCTGCTGAGGCCCCGACCTGCCGCTTTCCTGGCTGTGGGGAAGCGGCAAAAGGCCCCTTCCCCGCAGCCTGGAAAGGGGTGTCCTTGGGGCTTCAAGCCCCAAGGACACCCTGCGGCGGCGGGGAGGAGGAGAAAGGGGCCACTTGGCCCCTTTCTCCTTTGGTCCGCCATGTGAAGGCTGCACCCAGCGGACCAAACCAGGAAGGGGCTCTGAAACGGAGCTCCTTCCTGCTCCGCACTAAGGGCACACTAAGCACCCTGGCGCAGAGCGAGGACGTCACATCCGCGCCGCCCCATATAGAGACATATGTCTCTATATGGGGTCGTGATGTCGTCATGGCGGCGGCCGTGTGGAATGGCCACCGCCATTTTGTGCGCTCAGAGCACGCACTAGGGTTAGGGGGGTGCTGAAGCCTCACTTTCTTTCAGATGACAGCAATCTGAGCCTTTTTATCCCAGTGCTGCCACCAAATTAGCTTATGTGAAGTCTTTTTATAACTACTGTATTTTTCTGGATGACTGCACCCTAGGCCTTCTCTCCCCATGGCTGTCCCCAAAATAAAACAGGCCCCTTTTAAAAATCTCTATTAATGGCTTTGTGATGGTAACATGTATTTAATTCATTTTTAAAAATATCTTTATTAATTTTAATATATTAAAATATATTTAAAATATTATTACATCCATACATTACATGGATGTAATTCAAGATGTAGACAAGCTATTTCCAAAACAAGATCAAGACTTTATTCTATAGCTGTTTCTAACAAAAGTTAGACAGTTGTGGTTACAGGCACTTGTGTTTCTTATTTCAGATGGTAAAGTTTCTTTCTTAGTTATGACTGTTATAATAACAGTTTCCTTGTATAACTCTCCACAGAATCTCAATGTTACAGTCTCTAAGGACACTCACACCGTCTTTGGAAAGAATATTATCTTAAGCCAAACTAATACTTCTGCCACTCAGGCTACCTATATCCCTCAGGATATTTCTTCAATAAAACCCTACACAAGAGCAATGGGGTGGTACAGATTGGCAGAAAGGGGCAGCCAGAGGCCGCCCCTTTCTCCCCCAGAGGGAGGCCGCAGCAGACAAATGATTTAGCCTCAGTTAGGCCTAAAAAGAACTCACTCCCAGTGGGTTTCTTTTTGCGCCGTGCAAAGGACACCATTATCCATTAGCCTCCATGGGATGTAAATTTCATGAGTTTACAAGGACTTCTCTCTCTGTGTGTGTGCCTTCACATCACCGGTTTACTTATGGTGATCCAATGAATTTCATAGCGTTTTTTTAGGCCACAAGGAATACTCACAGGTGATTTTGCACAATTAGTGTCCTCATGTGCAACAATGACATCCATGCAGCGTGGAGCTGTTTGGGCACTGTGTTGCATGGACATTATCATTGTGTGCCCTGTTTGAATGAGTGTGTGCAATCATGGCACCTGTGCACCAATAGTAGGGCTGGGTGCATGCAGAAGCCCAGCTCTACCAAGCCCTAATTTTGGCCCCAGACCAGTGCAAAACACCAGTCTGTACTGGGCTTAAGTCCTTCTTCTCTGGACTACAGTCTTAAGATTCCTATCCTGGAACCCTCAAAAATCTGGCCCTCTCTGGTCATAGCAAAACCCTCTCACTCTGGAAACCAAACCTTATCTAACTTTTGACATCGATGGGCTTTTTATCTCCTCCCAGCCAGCATTTCATTGGCTACTGTCAGCTGGTTCATGATTGGCCTAACCCACATCTGCCTTTTCTCTACAGGAAGGAGCACTTTAGATGTGATGTTTCTGTTTACCTGGATGCTAGAAACATGCTATCTCCAGTTATGAGAAATAAAAATTTGAGGACCCCAAAATACAATGTTGGACATGCAATGTTGGTGCTTAACTATGATTATCTAAATTTCAGTAGCTCCACTTAGTAGCTTATACATTGCTAATGATGTACTGAAAAGATTAAGGTTATTTAATTAGAGGCTCAATCAACATCAGTGCAGGCTTCATTTTAGCATCAAGTAAAAACATGACTTTTTATCAAGGCTGTTTGGATGTAAAGATGTTCCCAAAAACGAGAAAAAATGTGCTTCCAATAAACTGGGAAATGATTCTATATGCATTTAGTCTGTCTACATTATTTAATAATTTCATATTGTTTTCTGTTGTTTTAATCTGATCTTGTTACATGCTGCCCTGATTTCTTATCTTATAGGGTAAGATACAAATAAATTAATTAAGCTAGGTCCACATCAACTCCACAGAACCAGAACTAAATCATAGTCCATGCCACTCAAAACAGGGCAGAGGAAGGAACCAGAGCAAAGCAGATGCACTACCCCAATGACACTGAGCCATTAAAGGTGTTGAAGTAGTTGATACAGTCATAATGCAAAGTATCAGAGTTTTCTAAGCAGCAAAAATGAAATAAACAGGGGCACCCAAGTTGAATTATATCCATTTTGAAGATTATCTGGAGTTCATCCAGGATATCAACAGAAATTTGTTTTCAGGCTTAATTGCAGTACATGGAGTGGGTCATGAGTAGGGAGAGAAAGATTAAAGCTCTTTTCCCCAGAGGGTGTCACCACTTCCATAATCATCCCTGCATTCACCAGTTAGACTTGAAAAAGGTTTTCCATTAAGTCTAATAGCAGTGTTGGGGTTATTTCAACACAGTGAAAGGACGGATAATGTTACAGCATACAGGGAGGGGATTTGAGTTCAGAGAATGCTCACTTTTATGCTAGATCAGTCCTCTCCTTTTATGTCAAAGAAAGCAAATCACCCCCACTTTCCTTCTCTTCAGCCCAACTCTCACTCCAATCCAGCTGAGGGCTCTTGCACTCTTCTCTCTGCCAAGGTTGCTGCATGTGAGTAGCATGTGCAAGCAGCCTATCATATTTGCCTCTTTCCAAATTTTTAATTAAATTATGAGGCAGAATGCAAGGGAAATTCCATACAGAGGTTTCCAGGAAAGGATGTTACAGAGTTTGTTACTGTAGTCTGTATAATTTGTAGTCTGTAGTGGGTTCTTCACATGCAGGCTTTTTAGAATGATATCCTGCTGCTTGCACTTGTTGAATCAGAAGATGTATTTCTGTACCTGGGCATGTTTCTTAAAGAGGTTCATGGATTTCCACTCCATTTGGCTAAATTTGGTGCTTTCCATAGAGGTTGAATTCAAGATATAGCCACGTTAGTCGGTAGAATTGATATGTAGATAAATCTTGTAGCACCTTTGAGACAAACTAAAGAAAGAAGTTGGCAGCATGAGCTTTTGTAGACTTAAGTCTATTTCCTTACAAGTAGCAACCAAATGCACCTGAGGAAGTAGACTTAAGTTTATGAAAGCTCATGCTGCCAACTTCTTTCTTTAGTTAGTCTCAAAGATGCTATAATGTCTCTCTACATACTGATTCTACAGACGAACATGGCTATATCTTGAATTCCATACAGAGGGTTTCTACAGTTCATAGTTAAAAGGCTCCCAGAGAAAACCCATTAATGAAAGAAATACAAATAAAAGATGGAATAACTGTTCAATCAAACAGTTATTCCATCTTTTATTTGTATTTCTTTCATTAATGGGTTTTTTCTGGGAGCCTTTTCACACTACACAATTACAGAGCCAAGATTCCACCTTCCCTACTATGGCAATATCCTATGGAAAGTTGTGATATTTAGTTGAGAAAGGCTCTGAACTTTAAAGGAGTCTCAACTTTAGTGGTGATTCCCAACCATTTAGAAATAGTCTTTAGCACCATTGAAAATCCTTTAACATACACACTGAGGTTGCACCTACATTGCAGAATTGTAATGCAGTTTGACACTCCTTTAACTGCCATGGCTCAACGGCATGGGATTCTGGGATTTCTAGTTTTGAGAGATATTTAGTGTTTTCTTTCATAGATCTCTGGTGCCACAGCAAACTACAAGTCCCAGGATTCCAGGATGGAGCCATGACAGTTGAAGCAGTGCCAAACTGCATCAATTTTTCATTGTGCCACCAGCAGCCTATATCTCAGAGTATGTTCACGTTTCCACTTATATTGGAGCCATTAGCCTCCATGGGATGTAAATTTCATGAGTTTACAAGGACTTCTCTGTGTGTGTGTGTGCCTTCATAGATGTCCATGCCACCTGTTTACTTATGGTGGTCCGATGAATTTCATAGGGTTTTTTAGGACACAAGGAATACTCACAGGTGATTTTGCTAGTTCCCTCATCTGAAATATATCCTGAAGCACTTGGTATTTGTTGGTGGTCTCCCATCTAATCAAGGTAAATACTTTGAGTCTAGCAGCCTTAAATAAAGCTGTGCTCTGTGTAAATGTTGGCCGCTTTTGCTCAATCCTTCAATTCAGATGCTTGTGCAACGAACAGATGGCAATACTGTCACTACTACTCAGAGGGCAGCCCTGAGTCTGATTCATTGTTTTAGGGGCCATAACTAGATAGCAGCTGGCTGCCACTTTATTTTAAATGTTCTCCTCTTATAGCATTACAACACCTGCAGAACACAATTAATGCCTCTTATTTTGGAATGCATTGCCTCTGAAATGAAATAAAATCAGAATAGACATTTGTATCCGGTAATGAACTGGTGACCTTATTGTACATGCCTTGCAATTCTTATTACCATGTCACAGGCAAACAGTTCACACTCTCCTGTCCATCTGTTTATCCACGTAAAATAGACAAAAGTTGAAAAGGGAAAGATTCCCTTCCCCTCTTCATCTTTGTTACTTTCTCTAGAAAGAAAATATGTCAATCTGGAGTCAGAGAGAACACCATCCTGTGAGATCTCCAGCAAGAAAGATGCTCAGCTTCCTGTTCTTCAGAAGAGAAGAGAAGCAATGTCCCCAGTAGAATCTTAAAGATCTGGCTTTCTTTCATGCTCATACCTGAGACCTTTTTATAGGTATAGAAAAAAGATCCATTGTTTTATATTTCCCTATGACAATATCAATTTCACCTGTCAGAAAGGATGCATGCATGGGTGCTTTTCCGAGGCCTGTGATTCATTTTGTCCTTTACATAACAGATATATAATGTGTATATCTGGAAACATGTAAACCAAAAATTCATAATGTAAGGAGAATATATATCAAAGCACACACAAATTTCAGTGTGAAGAAAAAAAATGCCATGCCATATAGAACTGAAATGGGATAAGAACACTTGTAGGCTTCTGAGAAATACAACACAAATGAAACAGAGTTATTGCCACATCCCTAACTTCAGGGCCCTAAATGGCTTAGAGTCAGGATACTTTTAAGACTGCCTCCTACCAAATGAACTTTATGCTCTCTGAGTTCATAGATGTCCATGCCACCTGTTAATTTGATAGAAATAAGTAGTTTTTCAGTCAAGTTGCCCAAACTTTGCAAAGCTTTTTGTCAGGACATCCATATGGTTCTTCCCTGGACTAAAGATCGGTATTTGAGTTTATATATGTATGCCTACTTCTCTCCCTACTATTTTAATTGTACTTTGATTACCTGAAACAAGTGTCTTGCAAGCTTTGCATAGATTGGCACAGTGTGTATAGTTTTATATAAATTGATAGGCAAATTTATAGGTAAAAGTGATAAAGTGAGGACCTCGTAAAACTCTGTCACATTGGGATCTACACAATGTCACCAACTTAAGCTGTATATCATAGAGGCCCTCATAATATTCTGATCAGTACTTATGCCAGCCTACAAATCTACAACCTTGGATTAATATTAAGCAGCTGTTTACATTAGATAATTGGTGGAGCAGTTGAGCTACCCCATATTTTTAAAATAGGTGTAAGGAAATTGTGGGGCCACCAAGAATTGACTCCCCAGTTTTGTCTGCCTATCATTTGGTTACTGTGAGAAGATCTACTGATGGACCTATAAAGAGTTGCCTTGTATGAGTTGAGGACTATAAAAAGTCTTTGGGGTTTAGAACGCTTCTTCATGTGAAGGAATTTATGTGTGCATGTAGATTAACCTCTCAAGATCCACAGAGTCAGCGCAGCTCTTTCGGTAATCAGCTATTACAGCTAAATCTAGTAAAGAGATTTAAGAGACAATTGGCAATACAGCTTCAAAGACTTAATAAAATCTCTTTCCTTAAGCATTGTGATTAGAAGGTGCTATTGAAATACCTGCACAATAGAACTGTCAATGAATTAAGCCCAAGAATGTTTCCAATGTTGGTCCATAGATATGTCTATCAGGGAGGGAAATGTCATGTAAGTGTTATCAAAATACAGGTGGGAATCTTGGATGAAGTAGGATGAAGACCCAGCATTTAAGAAAATATAAAAGCTATATTTTCTGTACAAGGCTAGCAAGAATGATCTTGCAATGAAAAATGTTTATATGGTGAATCTCTGTTTGAATGATAAATCCCTTTGTCCCCAGGTTAGATGGGTCCAAAGCCCAACAAAGTTTTTACTATCATATATATATACACACATGATAGATAGATATTAAAATATACAACACATTTTGATTTATAGCATGACAAAATAAATGAACTAAATTGTTTCTCTGCCTTTCTTGAGAGGATTTGTTAATTTATTCTTAGTGTTACAAACCTCACAACATTGAATACATTTGTTTCTTAATCCAGTAAAACAGTTACAGTTACAGAAAAGAAATTGTAAGAAATATTCAGTGATGAAAATAACTCTACATGATGAACAGAAAAAATATATGAAATAATGCCACATAGGATTACAGGCAGGATGTCTGATTTGGATTAAGCAAGGCAATACATTTCAGTCTCTCTAGTTATTGGATTGTGGGGAAGTAAACAAGAATGGTACCCTCAGGCTACATTCCCATACACATTTACTTGAGGAAAAGTCTCATTGAAGAACCCAATGAGATTTACTTTGGGAATGCCTCATAAATGTGTTTGCACTGAGTCTATTCTCAATCATCTGGCAGACATTAGCTTGGTTAACAATCTTATAGATATAACATATGTAGCATTAGTATAGATATATATTTCTGAAGTCCAAGATAAATTGTGATGTGAAGCTCTGTTTAAATATATACAGTAGATTATTTAAGACAGGTATTTCTTGGAATGTGATTTAAATAATAATTATATTGTTGAATTAAATTATTTTTTCTAACTTTAAAAACATAGCTATTTCATACAATATTCATTTTACAATGTCCTACTGGCTGTTAATTTGTTGAGTAATTGGGATTCCTTTAAAGCCCACTGGGAAAATGGAACACTTGATAACAAGAGCTAAAATCCTGAATAAAGTTGGGATTTATGAATCCTATGAAGGCTAGTATGATTCAGTTAGTGGTAGAATAGGATTGCATAGACCGCATAGATACAGATTTGTATATAAAGAGTTGGGCTGTATGAAGCAGACATCTTCAGCTCATCCTTCTGATGACAGCCCTTCATTTCATCCAGAAAATCCTGCCCAAAGGCTATCTATTCTATCCTGTTGAGTAGAATAAACTATGAGGGCAGTAGCATACCCCCAAATCAAGTGAAAGTGTCAAAAAGGTGGATAGGAAAAGATTTGTGCCATCAGATTTTTTTTTCTTTGAAGTAATAAAAAACTGAGTACTAATAATTGGTTTCTTGTTATTAAATTTTCAATAATGGAAGTGTAACCTATATTACATTATAGGATACCAAGGACGCCTTGTAGGAAGTTAAAGAAGGATATAATTCCACTCATTTTGTGGAGTAACTTTTTATTTCTTTTATAGTTATGGCATTATAGCTTCCTAATGGTAGAACAGGAATATCACATGGTTCAAGAGCTGGCTTCTGATGCACTTTTTGCCACTGCCTCCTGCTCTTTTTCAGTGCTGAGGTGGTGACAAGATGGAGAAGGATGTGTTTTTATACTGCAGACCAGCAGCTTATAGCATGTGGATATGTGTGTTTATATTCATTTACTTTTGAGAAATGGGAGAATAGTTACTTTTTTAAAACTTACAAAACCTTATTGAGTGGGGTCTTCTCCTGCTGCAATTTCATACATACTTACCTCCTGCACCTTTGGTCCCAATCTGGAATTAGAGCACCTGTTAGTATTAAAACCTCATCACACTTCTTTCATCACTTCTGCTCTCCTCTGCTCTATTCGCTAGGAAAGCCACACAGCTTCATGTGAGGGGAGGACAGGAGTGAAGAGAACAGAGGAAAGTGTCTGTGTGTGTGTGTGAGAGAGAGAGAGAGAGAGAGAGAGAGAGGAGATAGCATCCCTGAGTATAATAATAATAATAATAATAATAATAATAATAATAATAATAATCAGGGTATAAATAAACATAAAAGGCAGAATAAAAATAAATTACATAACAACAACAACAATAAAGAGAGAGAGTGGGAAGCATTGTAGTGACAAAACAGGGCTCTGAAAGACCTGGATCTCCCTTTCCTCATGCTTGCCCATCGACAAGGCAAAAATCAGCATTAAAGTGCTATTGTGAACTTTTGCACTGCAAACCATACATGACAGCAGTGCTAAAAGAGATGATTAACATTTTTTTCTTCTGTGACCTTTACCATGGATTCCCACAGTTCAACTACACAACAGCAATGATCCCAGAGAGGGTTCCAGGGTCCACTCACTCCTCTATCCTTTTGTAGGTTGAGAAAATAAGTATCCAGCTTGTTGGGGGCAATTGGCTTACAGATTGTAAACTGTTGAGGGAGTGGTAGTTCACTGATAAGTGGTATAGAAATGTACTTGCT
Organism: Sceloporus undulatus; assembly: GCF_019175285.1. Classification (NCBI taxonomy): domain Eukaryota; kingdom Metazoa; phylum Chordata; class Lepidosauria; order Squamata; family Phrynosomatidae; genus Sceloporus; species Sceloporus undulatus. Next base: position 56,384,965 of record NC_056524.1, on the reverse strand, counting down.
ATTGCTATGTAATGCGGGGGGGGGGGGGGTGTCGAACATGGTTATCACATTATCCTGCCACTTAGAGAGCCATATGAAGCAAGGGTCATACAAAAACAAAAAACAAAACAGGAAACAACTACTTGGGGCCTTGGAATGGTAATTGTAATGAGTGAAAATGAAGATGGCTTCTGTACCTTTAGTGATTGTGTAGAAGAAGGAATTTCACCAGGTGTTAATTGTTATATGGTTGCATGACATGCAACCACTGTTGAAATTCTCTCGTTTACACAGCCATTAAAGCCACACAAGCTCTGTCCACCTTTCAGTTTTATAACCCTAACTGTAATTGATTTATTGCCAAAAAGTATCTGAGCAAGTTCCCTTTGCATTTTCCTCCACTTTCAGGGAGATTTTGTCAGTAAGGCAACTCAAACATTTATTGGCATTCTATTTCTAGTGGAATTAGACCTCCAGCAGGGGCTCATTCACACTACATAATTATAGTACTATCATTCTGCTATATTTGTCATGTTTCAGCCAATGGAATCCTGGGATTTGAAGCATAGAGAGGAACTAGAGCTCAGCAAAGAGCTACAGAGCCCAGAATTCATACAATGGAACAATGGCAGTTAAAAAGTGGAATAACATTTAGCACTGTAATTCTGTAGTATGAAGGGACCCCAGATATTAAGACAGCTAAAATCTTCCTGTTGTTACTATGGCTCCCCTATGTGCAAGTATTGTAATATTTCAGGAATGCATCATCCCTGTCTTCTGATTAGCTGGCTTCCCTTTAATATATATCTTCAGCATATTACTTTTGTTTCTCTCTCCTGTTCTCATGTAGATGCTTCCAACAGAATTTTCGCACTCAGGCCAGAATTCTGCTGGTGCATCCCATTAGTAGCTGTACTTCTTCCAGAGTCACACAGTCATGGTGACAAAAGGCAGATAAAATCTGCTGACTCCAAGCAAACTGTTTTTTGAATGCCTTATTTCCTTCACAGCAGCCATGCCCACAGCCTTTTGCCTCCCACTGCCACCACTAAAACTGGGGTAGTTAATTCTGGCATGGTATACCAAGTGTCCTGTTCTGGGATGTGATGTCATATATTACCATGCACTAGGGATGTAAATCTTCATGTTCTTCAACCTGATAGCTAAGAATGAATCATTCTTCTACTATTTAAACCACAGGATGAAAACACAATGATTTTTTTGCAAAGATATTGAATAGATCCTGATTGCTATTTGTGCTTTTAGCAAGTCATTTGGGAATTATTTTGTACAGAAATACATGGGATTTTGTTGTTGTTGTTGAAAATATGTTTCCTGTGCATGGAAGCACATTTTTATAAGCCCAACTGATTTTTTCCCCCAATTCCTACAAGGTTTTTTTTTAAAGGGGAGACTAGTTTCTGGTTCTATCTTACTTTTCAATATCCCTGTCACTGTCCACTAACACCTGGAGGAAACCACAGTGCATAGAGAAAAGTTTTGCCCACTGATTTTTTAACGTATAAAATATTAAATGTTGTTCATTCAAGTAATATGGTGCTTATTTGTTATATGAAATGGTTCAATAAACATCTCATCCTTCACACACCCATGTTTCTGTTGGTATAGCTGTAAGCTAAATTTTGTCTTGTAGAGAGTGACAATACTACAGAATTGTCTGTACAGCAGCTGGGCAGACAATAGACTGTGTGAGAGCCATGCTTTACTTCAAGAGGATTTATTTTTAGAAAAGGGGCTCACTCATTCTCCACACTCTTTGTGAGACACATTGGTTTTATGTATGTCTATGTAGATGCAGAGCCTATCATTCCCAAGGAAACAACTTGATCAAGAAAATGTGCATTTTAAAGAAACAGCAGTGTAAATATTTCATCACCCAGCAGGTTTGCAAAGTCTCTAGAGGCCTGATCCTGCAATCATTTATGTATGTGTATTAAGTTTAAAGCGGTAAGCGGTCCATCTGGAACACAAGTCCAGGATCAGAGCCAAAGCCTTAAATGTCTAACTAAGCCAGTGTCTGGCAGAGAGGTTCTTTTCTCTCTAGCAAAGTAATACATCACACTGGCATACTTGCAGTTGGGGGGAGGAGAGGAGAATAAGGGAAAGCCTAATTCCTGGGTATGCTCTGAGTACCAGGGTGCATCCTAGTGTAACTAAGCTGGATGTACTACCTCATAGATCTTTTATTTACAAGTAAGTGAAGCATCTCCAACTTTCATAGTTTCTGTTTCAGCACCATCTTTACCATTTGTTGAGCAGGCAGTGCTCACCAAAAAGCCTTCAGATTATGAAGGCTGGGATCAAATAATGATGTTATGTGAGAAACAGGCACAACGTGTTGTGGCATGTAGCTTTCTTATAAAAATCTTAGTAGCTTTGAAAGGATGGGGTTTAGTTCAGTTAAGAAAAATGTGGTTCCTATTTTTCACTTTCTATGGGCATAAGACAAATACTAGGGCCTAAGGTGGTAGAAAGGACTGACCTCCATTAAGGATCTAAAGGTCAAGTGGAACTAGGTATGTTTAGGACCCTGGGGAAATAATCCCATGATCTGATGTGACTCTTTCTGCATTTATGGGCTTATGTGGGCTCATATTTGAAAATGTAGCTCTTGCACAAAATGATGACAGAATTTTTTTTTGTATTTGCAATGTCTTCACATCCTTTGAAATAGTGCCTAGAATTATGGGCAATTTATCTAAGTGTTTTTGCTTTTCTCTGGGATGAAGAATGTTATAAAAGTCATGAAAGTGCCTTTTCTGACCTTTCTGCTTTCATCCTTTCTTTAACTGTATGATATTACTGCTGTCTGTCAAAAATACTGTACAAATTGCATTACTACAGCCTTTGAATCTTAAGTTACGAGGTATCCCAGTATATTCGTTCTGGGGGACGATGCCAATAACGATGTATGAAAGTAAACTACTATTTGTAAAGATACTGATAAGAGAACACTACATTTGAATTCTATGAACAACTTACAGTCAGAAGAAAATTAAGCATGGGCAATTTGATTTGATTATTTCTTTTTTCAAACTTTTTGTCAGCATTAGAAAACCAATGAGTGAATGATTTCAATGTATTTTGATTTCCACACAAATGTTCCTCATTAATGATTCCAGTTTGTATGGAAGGAGTTCTAAAAAATATTGGCTGGGTCTCTGGCAAAGATGCAAGGCTCCAGGGTGACAGAGCTCTTGTTGTTTAAGGGTAAATTAAAGGGTTAAGTGCAAATCCCTAAGTTTTCTGAGTGCAGAAAGATGTAGACATAGGATTTATCATTCTTTCTGTTACTAGCAAACTGGGTGTCATGTATGCAGATGTACTAGGTGCTAAAATAAGAGTGGCCATGGAAGCCTTCATACTCTGGTGGCCTCTGACTGAGGATATAATTCTTAGAAGGTATTCTTATGTGCAAGAATGAATACCTGCAACACTTTGACTGCAAGTCCACAAAATGTTTTCTGTTAGTGAGGGGAATCTTCATAATTGCAAAAACAATTTTTTTTACACAGATTGTATAAATCATGCAAATTGTAGAACTTTCATGAATACTGTGTTGCATGGACTTATAAAAATAAGAACAGTGCATCCATCAGCCAACCAAGTTGATGAATGTATGCTTTGCCTCACAAAGGGGAAAAAACATAGTATTGTCCAGACACATTTTGCCCAAATTGCAGAAACCTTGACAGAAAAAGTACCCATTGTGTTGTTCTCGTGCCCAAATGGAGAGATCTTGTGGGAGTTAATGAATTCCCTAAAGGCTTTCTCACTGTGTCAACTTGAGATAGTGTGTCCCTTGAGAAAAAGTAATTTCGTATGATATTTTTCACCTCTGTATTCCAATCAGAGAGCCAGCATGGTATAGTGGATCAGCTATTGAAGAAGTATTGTATGAGACCTCCATTGTTCAAAATCAGGCTCCTTGGATGCAGCCTACCAAAATGACATTAGCTTTCACAGCTCAAACTCTGTTTCCTCCATCTGCCCCCTTTTATTATGTAAAGCCTTTAGTCAACTCTTTTCACACATACCTTCAGCTGAGAATGAGAGGAGGCAAGCATTAGTCACCTTCTCCAAATTTGTTAGGTGTCTACTACATGTAGCTTTTGAACCACTATTACAATTGGGAAAAAGGTGTTATTGTGATACATATCACACAACGATGCATCTGTCTCATTGCTACGGTGTCTCTGAAGTATGGTTAGGCTTTTCATTGATGGGAGAAACTCATCAATGACCTCTCAATCACACTAGTCCTCAAGTGTTAAACATTGCTACTGGAGCAGATATCTAAGCAAGGGGTTTCCCTTTATTTATTTATTTATTTATTTATTAATTTTCTACCTATATTTTTAAATTTTCTTTCTTCTTTTTAAAACTTGGCTCACAGTAGCAGAATTCTGGAATTCTTTGAAAAGGTTAAAATAAAAATAAAATAACTGAAAGGCATGCTGGGTAAGGCATAGGGCAGGGAGGGAGGGTTATGTGGGATTGTGGCACATTTACAGAAGTAATGACTATTTATTTATTTTGCAGCCATTCCCTATGAATGAGACCCTAGGCATTCACAAAAAGCAATTTAATATATATATATATATATATATATATATATATATATATATATATATATTTTAAAAAGAGAGAGTTTACCTCCCTGAGATAATGGATGAACTGGTGTGTGGGTGTTTGTCTTGGTGTGGGAGTGGAGACAAAGACAAAAGAGTGCATGAAGAACAGAATCACTGAATGAAAGAGAGAATGATTGGACTTGGGTGAAGGAAAAAGTAGTGGACATTGGTGGCCAATAACTTGTAGATTTGACCATCACTACACACACACACACACACACACACACACACACACGTCAAAGGGGAAGCCTTTACCTTTTCTTAAAATACAAGTATATGGTCCCTAAATCACTTTTCCCCAAGGAAGTGTCAACTTCTTTCAGCAAAAATATTTTGTATTGCAGCAATAAAAATCTTAATTTCAGAATAAGTGTATTCCTAAAGTTACCTTTATTTTTAACTCTAAGACTTCATGGAAACAGAGGCAGTTTTAAATTAATGCTCTAAAGGGGATGAAAGGCTAGTCTCTGAGTTGCTTTCATATGCTAGCATCACATTGTGAGTCAAGGAGAAAGCAACAAAAAAGAGGTGTTGGAATTGTGGATTTGAAACACTAAGGGAAAAGAGTGTTCCTTAGACCTAAATCAAGAGGAACACAATAAACATTAGGCATTTGTGATATAGTATTTTCTCTGCTTCAAAGCAGCAATACCCCAGAGTGCTTTCTATATTCACAATGTTTCATTAATTAAAATAATCTAATATACATGGCACCAGCAAGTAGTATATTACTCTGGGGTGCTGTTATAAGGAAAACACTCAGAAGTACATATAAGATTATTTTGTTTCTTTCACAGGAGTTTAAACAGGTTCTTCGTCTAGGCCAGGCCATTTAAGTGTTCCTCCCATTTATACTTATGGGTCTTCTTAGGGGGAAATGGTATAAGAGCATGATATATAGATGTGGTCATACCTGGAGGTACCAGTTGCTGCCATATTTTGAACCAGTTAAAGCTTCCGAACTTGGCACAAGGGTACCCCCATGTAGAGCACATTAGAGAGGTTACCAGTGCATGTACCACTGCTTCAAGGTCCCTTCAGCCCAGGTTGGGTCGCAACTGGCATATCAACTGAAGTTGATAACAAGCACTCCTGGCCATCGCATCAACTTGAGATGACAACTGTAAGGACAAGTCCAGGATTACTCCCAAGCTGCGAACGTTATCCATTAGGGGAAGTGTGACCTCATCCAGGATAGGTTGACAAATTTCCTTCCTTGGGTCTGGGGTTCCTATCGCTAGTACCTCTATTTTCTCTGGGTTCAACTTGATTTTGTTTTCCCTCATCCAGCCCATTACCGACCCAAGGCAGGCATTCAGAAAAGAGATGCCATCCTTAGTCACTGCTAGAGTTGGAGACATAGAGAACCATATTTGGGTGTCATCAGCGTACTGATAACACCGCGCCCAATGTCTCCGGATGATCTCTCCCAGCAGCTTTATGTAAATGTTAAACAACACGGGGGAAAGGATAGCACCCTGGGGGACGACAGATGTCAGCTCTCTTTTAGAAGAGCAGCTGTCCCCCAGCATCACCATCTGAAATATGCCCAAGAGGAAGGAACGGAGCGACTGAAGTGCAGTGCCTCCAATTCCCAACTCCCTCAGGCATTGCAGAAGTATCCCATGGTCTATGGTATCGAATGCCACTGAGATGTCCAAGAGCACCAACAGGGTCACACTTCCCCTGTCGATGCCCAGACAGAGATCATCGATTAAGGCAACCATGCCAGTCTCAACTCCATATCCCACCCTGAAGCTGGTTTGAAATGGGTCTAGATAATCAGCTTCATTCAAGACAGCTTGGAGTTGGAAGACAACTGCCCTCTTGATCACTTTGCCCAAGGGAGACCAGTCTGTAATTATTTCTGATCAAGAGGTCAAGGGAGGGTTTTTTCAACAGTGGTTTGACTATCGCTTGTTTTAATTTTGCTGGAAATTTCCAATCCCTGAATGATGCATTAATTATAATTTGCAGCAATGTTTTTACTGCATCACCTCCCTGGGCGGTCAACCATGATGGGCAAGGATTGAGGGCATGTTGTCCTCCTCACACATCCAAAATGCTTGTCCATTTCATCAGTATTTACAAACTCAAAGTGATCCAGTTTAATATAGTCTGCGGAGTCACTGGACATCTCTCTTATTGTTTCTGTTGTAATGCCGGCGTTCAGATCAGCTCTTATCTGAGAGATTTTGTCTGCAAAAAAGTCATTAAAAGTGTCACAGCAGGCTTTAGTTGGTTCCAATAGAGAGTTCAGGGCAGGAGGGAAATGAGTCAACTCTTTAACCACCCTGAACAGCTCTGCTGGACAGGACCTTGCAAATGCAATGCGTGCAGAATAGAAGGAGTTCTTTGCTGCACCCATTGCCACTCCATAGGACTTCAAGTAATCTCTATGGCGTGCCTTGTCAGATAATTGTCAGCTAATCATAGGTATAACACCTGCACAGTTCCCAAATGGAAGAAGAAACTTAATCATGGTGTTTAATTACTCTGTTTCTCACAATGGGCAAATATGGTCCTGAATCATTATGGTCCTGGGAACCACACTGTATTCTGGAACCAATCCAGTAGGCTACAGGGCAAATGTTGTGTTAATACCCGAAGAAGGCAAGGATTGGACATCCCCAAAAATTATAGACCTATTTCTCTCTTAAATTCCATTTCTAAAATATTGACAAGTATAATAGCGAACAGGATGAAAAAATCTTACAACATTGGATACACCATGATCAATGTGGCTTCCATCCTCAGAGACACATAAAACAAAATATAAGAAATATGTTTAGTTTTCATAGGAGAGTTGAAAACCAAGAGGACACAGATGCCCACTCCATATTCTTTTAATAGTAGAAAATAGAGAGAGACCAAACAAAATCCTCCTTTTTTTAGGATTCATCTTCTTATCCTGTTCACACATTTTTCTGCACAGATGTTAAATTCAAGAGAGGAAAACGTATGTCATTTATCAAGTGACTTGTCCTGAAGATAAATAGACATTTCCATAAAATATTTTCAATATTTCCTCATCTGCAAGTAACTGTGATTCCAGGAAAATTGAACATGGACAACTTAGGCCCTTTACAAATGGGCACCCTAGTAGGTACTCTGTACATACTAGGGATGCCTGGGGGCATCTCTTCTAGACACCCCCAACCCTAGTACATACAGAGTACATACAAAATGGCGGTGCCCTGTCCACATGGGCACTGCCATTATGACGTCATGGCCGTGCCGCTTCCAAACGGACCATTGCAGATGTGACATCCTGGTGCTGCGGAAGGGCCCTGTGGCGCCATTTCTGCGGCGCCGGAAGGAGCTCCGTTTTGGAGCTCCTTCTTGGTTTTGTGTCGCTGGTGCAGCCTTTACACGGCTGCACCAGTGACCCAAAGGAGAAAGGGGCCGAGTGGCCCCTTTCTCCCTTTCCCCGCCACTGTTGGGGTGTCCTTGGAGCTTGAAACCCCAAGGACATCCCTTTCCAGGCCGCGGGGAAGCGGCCTTTTGCCACTTCCCTGCAGCCAGGAAAAGCGGCGGATCAGGGCCTCAGGGCTGCCACTGTGGCAGCTGAGGCCCCGATCCAGCAGGGAAAGGGGCGGGTACAGGCCACCCCAAAGGGGTGGTCTGTAAATCGCAAGAAATACTGTAATTGCTTAGTATTTTTTTTTACACAGTAAAGATAAATGTTATGAATATCAGAGCTTCTCCTACTATTATGTTGAATGGAGTGGGCACTTCAGGAAACAAAACTTTAACTGTCATGAAAGGGCAAAACATTTTTAGTTACTTTATTACAACTTTATGTTGTTTTGTTTCATTTACATCCCACATTTTTCCCAGTACAGGACCAAAGTGGCCCAATATAACAAAATAAAATACAGTTAAAACAATGGGCAATAGTAAAGTTCAGAACAATTAAAAGCTTTAATTTGAAACATTTTTAAAGACAGTTAAAACACAACAAGAATGATAATACAACACATCACAATTTAAAAGTCCTTCTCCAATGGTTAATTATATGTCATAGGCCTGGTTAAACAAAAAGGGCTATGCCTGCTAGTAAAAGAGAATAAAGAGGGACTAACCTCCTCTGCGAAATAAATTCATAACCCGGGGACAGTCACCAAGAAGGGTGTTTCCCATGTCCCCACAAATTACTGTTTCCTGTGAATATTCCTAGGATAGGGGAGATGTTCTTTCTTATCCAAATAAGTTGGCTGGCCTAAGATATTATACACTTAACTTTGATAGAGGAGGTATACTTGCTGTTCTGCCAGGGTCCCTTTCTGGGAGAAGGCAGCATAAAAATAAAATAAAGTGCCAGAAAACACACACACAGAGAGAGAGAGAGAGAGAGAGAGAGGAGGAGGAGAAGATTCATTGGATCTACTTTTAGTTTTAACAATTGGGGTTTGCCTAGCTCTGATCTAGCTATTCAGATGGATGATCTACACAGAGCAGTTTTTGAAACCTAAAAGTGAAAGGTCTGCAAAAGAAAAGGAATTGATTCATATGCTCCCTAGAAAGAGAAACAACTCTGTTTCACACTAGGGAAGTGGTATAAAAACTAGAGTGCAACTTCTGGCAGCTTTTCTGCCAGTTTTATACACTGAAAGCACCTGGAGCAAGAGCAAGTCCATAAACCATAGGTGGCTAGGGAGGATGTGGGAAGCAGTCTTGGCATGCCCATGCTTTTAAGCATCAGTGGTGTGCCACTTGCTTTTAAGGCCCCCAACTGTGTATAAATTATCTGTAATGAGAATGAGTTTTAAACATATTGGAAAATTATGCAAATGATGACAATAGGAAATGTAATACCTAGATTTTCTATAGATTTAAATTCCCTTCTATCCATGTGGCAATGCTATTACAAGGTTTAATTCCTAATTCACCTAGTTCTATTTATTGCTTTGCATTTGCTGCTATTGCTTATCACAGAAGTTTATATGGTTTATGAGCTGTTGTGTTATGTTTCAAGTGGTGGCTTGAAACCTTACACAAACTTAAGTAATGTGTGATAGTTTTTAAAAATGTTAATGGATAAATGTCATATGGATCTATAGTGTAATTCAGTGAAGCAACCATTATGTGGTTATACACTGGTTGCTTAATAATTTTGAAATGAAGATGGTGAAATTGAAAGTATTTGCTCTTGTTACCTAGCTGGATTTAGCTGGAGGGGTTTGTGTGAATCCTAAAAGGCTGGCTCTAATACAAGTTGGCAAACATGATTAGCTCCCACACAAAATAAGCTTTTAGAGAAAACAGATTGATGAAGTCGTTACATTGCCATCATGATACTTCAGCATATAGAGGAGAGCAGGAATTCTATGAAGAATAAAACCAGATGGAAAGTTCCTACAAAGTGGGAAAAGCTTAGCTGAGATTGAAAAAGGATTTATGAAGGTAGGAATTGACATTTTAAGATTAGAAATTCTGGGAGCTCTAAAGATGGATTTACAGTAGTAGTTCATGTGGTATACTCCTGCATGTTAGCATACTGTACTGTTCACTGACATAAAAACTGAGTTGTTAAAACCAAGAGTATAGAAGAGATCCATGAAAGTAAGAGAAACAGAGGTCATGAAAAAGGAAAAAGAAATACAGTGTTGTTAGCATGTTTGATGCAACACAAGGGAAAGTACATACACAGTTTCATGAATATTAAGAATTACAAAGCAATTATCAAGAGACTCCAGTTATTTTGATACCAGTTGGAAGTCAAACATAGCCAAGAATTAAAGTTTAATAAATTCCTCACTTGGTTTACTGACAGTTTCATCTTTCAGAAGGTGGAAGAAGTGACAATGAACTACCTATCCTGGAATTGATCTCCTCCAACAAAGAACTAGATTATAACATGGAAATTCAAAGTGGGAACTTCTCAGTAAGCATGATATCTTGGTCTTCATTATATTGACAAGAGGGAAAACTGAGGGTAGTTGGATGTGCACAGTGGACTTAAAGAAAGCTGATATTAATAATAACCATTACAGTCCATGGGGACTTTAGGATGGATGTGATGGCAGCAGGTCCATGGTGCTTTGGTGGGCAAACTTGGCCCATGGTATCCAACGTGTCTGCTTTTACATTTGTTTTTGATAGCTGTTACATTGAAAAGTTTAATATATTTTAAATAAATGCTGTGTTTCAATAAATCTTTGATATTACATTCAATTTTTCCTTGATAGATGGAGATGGAGTTGAAGGTCAAGGACCCTGGAGATATAGATGAAGATCATGCATTGGGAGACATTGCTATGGCAGTGTAGCTACTTTTCCATTGTTATATCTCCTCAAACTTACCTTATAAGCCATGCAGTCCTACCAACAAAGGAATTTCCATGGTGCCAGAGTGGGGCAGCAAGTGGTGAGGTACCAGCCCTTTCCCACTAGTGGGGTTACTGGAAGAATCCTGGAGACATTCTTATTCAACACCTTGATCTTTGGCACCTTTGAAATTCCTCTCTTGGAGGATGACATGACTTAAAAGTTAGATTTGGCAGGGAGCTTTCTATTATTGCAATGGCACAAAGTAAATCTGTGTAATTACAATGTAATAGGAGTTTATCACATAGGGAATGTACCGTTCCCCAAATGTTGTTGGGCAGCAGTAAGTGACCCATGTGATAAACTTCATAAACCAAACACATGTTGCAATTATTGAACAAGATGCCAGCTATAATTTGATCTGGGGTATAAGTAAATAAATATTATTATATTATTATTATATTATGTAAGGAGTTCTTGGAAATCAAAACATTGAAAATGAATTTTAGGCTCCTTTTAAATTAAAAAAAATCATGTTTAGATATTTATTTCCTTCCTTCCTTCCCTCTGCTCCTTCCCTTTACATCATTATCTTAAAACATATTAATCTCAATGCATAACATGGAAATGCAAATTTATAGCTGGAACTGACACAAGGCTTAAAATAGACCTTTAAGGACGTTAGCTACCTCTTTGGCCACTCGGGGTCCGCTTATCTCTCTCAAGATTTGCTCTTAGTTTCTTTTATATTTTCAGTCTGTTCTATAATGATAATTGCTTCAATAACTGCCACTTAATTTTCCAGTAGTTTATGTGTACAGTAGTCATATCTTAAGTGTAATTAACACTGTATAGCTCCCATTAGTATTTTTAAGTACTTAAAATGTAGCATAATGGCCAAAGATAAAGCTGCCATTAAAGGACCATTGCTATTTAGTATATTCATAAAACAGTCACTTTGCTACAGGATGATAGATAGATAGGGAGATATCCTTATATATATAGGATTCCATTTGGAAAGTGTTAACTGATAGCAGCATTATTTATTGCAACCTAGGGATTCAAGGACTGCTTTAAATTGATCTAATTTGTATTCTCACCAAACTCAATACAGAACTCTAAAAGCAGGTGACAAATCATTGCATTCACAACATAATTTTGATTATCAGCTTTTTATCCATCAATTGTTTACCCCAAATGCTCAACATTACATTGTGCTGTCTGTGTTTTGATTTAATTGCATGAATATTTCATAGTTTCATTTTGAATTATTCTTTCATTTTTGCTACATTCCTTTTAAAACAATTAAAAGTAACAGTTCTTTGATAACCTCATCAGTATAATTTGGAAAAATATATTCATTCCTTGATTTCACAAAAGATTTCTAAACTTAGGTACTGAAAGAAAGCTTTGTTCATGAATTAAAAATAACATTGGCTCTCCTTGCATTTCTCAGCTGAATTCTAAGTATTGCTGCAATGAAAAATGAACATTTAAGATATTGGGTATAATAATCACTGTTTTAATACAGTAGCAAAACTAGTGGTAGGGATGGTAGGAACTTAAGTCAGTGTAAATGTTTTAAAACCCCATTCAATTTGTTTTCTTCTTTAACAAATTTCTTAATTAACAACATAGAAGGAATTAAGCTTTTGTGGTTTTTTTTAAAGAAGCTGCAAAAGGGAAAGAGTGAAATTGAAAGATTTGTACATGTCTAGCCTATAGAAAACTTCTACCTTCACTGGTGCATTCAGGCCATTGCAGTCTTCCTAAAATGTGCCATACCAAGAGAGGCTCCATCATCCAATGATCCATAGCATCACTGCATTATAGTGAAGAGAAAGAGGAAGGGGTTGCTTCCACTGATACTATGCTTCCACCAGAATCAACAACCTCCTTCTTTCCTGCATGTTTTGGGAAACCTTCTGGGGAAGATAGATAGTGCTTCAGAGGATTGCAGTGGGATGGGAAGAAAAAGAAAGTCCAAAATGAGAAGAGCCATATGTCTGACTTCTCAATATTAAAGCCATTGATAAGGACTTGTGTTCACATTCCAGCCTGTGTTTTCTAGGGAGATTTTCCAATAGCAAGGAAATCTCTTAAAAGAAAAATGGTAGGATTGCAGTCTGTTCTTTTTCCCACAAAGGCTACAAGACCAACTTCATTCTCTGGTCTGGGTAAGTCAGTATGGATTCTCTCAGCTGCAGACTTATTGTGCTATTGTCCCTTTTGGCCTTATGCATTTTTTTAAAAAAAATGTTTCTTTGCATCACTTCATCTCATCTATGCTGTGTTGCCCTTTCTACACTTCTCCACACATCTCAACTTCTACAAACTGGCTAATGATTCCAAATATTTGAAGTAAATTTCTCTTTCAATAAGATGTGAGCCAAATGAAGCAAACCTGTCTGCTGTTCCATACATAAGTTGTCATGTGTGTTGCCACCACACAATTCTATCCTCCATAGGAAGAATTTTCTGATTTAACTGTCACGATTGATTAAACTGTATTCCTCAGAGAAGATCTGGCCACCAAAATACTATATTAACAGGAAATGTGTAGAATTGCTATGCAATGATGTCGTCTCCCTTAACTATGAAGTAACTAATTTGTGGACATTTATTTTAGTCAAAACTCAACCGTTGGAACAAAACATGCACCATTATAGCAGTAAACAATTATACTGAAATGTGATAACAGTTTAATGGTTTTGCATGATTTATGTTCTACATAAATTCTTTATAACAAAGAATTGAAAGATGAGGTTATGAATGTATAATGAGAAGTCAACAGAATGTGTCACCTTTGGATTAGTTTCTAAGGAAACAGGCCTTGCAATTAGAGTTTTCATAATGGTCAAGGGCTCATAAAACTATCAAAGACATCCTCAGTAATTAAAAAATCCTAAGGTGTAATAATTTGCTTCCCTGAACTTATTGCCAATTATGCTTACTGGAGGTCAATCTGCATAATGGAAACTCATAGAGCCTTTTTAATTCTAGTGAATCAGGGCCACTGTTTTAAAACAGAAGCCTGAAGAGTAGCACTTGAAAAAATGGGTGTAATTTTATTACTACTGTACTGTTTCCTCAGTGATTCCAAGGAAAATGTTTCTCCTAACTTAAGACGAAAATATCATTCTGAGTGCCCTCACCAATACAGTGATGATAAAGTGAGCATATGTGCCATGTACACTGATGGTGCTATATAAATACATAGTGGTGGTGAAGATAATGATGATAATGACAATGCTCATGATAAGCACAACTGCATTGTCTATACCCTATTCTCATATTTTCTTTGAATCATTAAAAATGATTCCATATAAATGGTCAATATCATAATGTCCTTATAAAAATCTATAATGCAAACACATTTGAAATTATATGTACAATTTTGCTTGTCACCCCTCCAAAAAGGGGTTTGTAGAACTGAAATGGTGCAGAAATGAGCAATCAAAATGATCAAGGGTGTAAAGCAAATCCTCTATGGAAAGGTTTACAGTGTTGGGGGCATTTCAGCTTGGGTAAAATTCAAGGGGTGATGTGGCAGAGAAGTATGGAATTATTCATGGTGCAGAAACAAAATGCCTTGCTTTTTGTTATAACAAAATCAAAGTTAACCCAGTGACACTAGCAAAAGAGGTGGGGATGATCATTAACTGTCACAGCTTTAAAATGGGTTAGGCAAATTAGGTAGCATTATATGTATCAGCAGTGACTACCTGTAAGGCTATTTTATTTCCAGGATTAGAGGCAGAATTAAAATCATGCTCTTGTTGTGGTTTTCCTGTGGTTATATGGTTTGCCACTGAAAGAGGATGCTGGACAACAGAGGCCTTCAGTCTGATCCAGCAGGTCCCTTCTTTTGAGTGTACTCATTGGCTACATCTATAAATGTAGATCTATACATGTTCAGATGGCTCATAATTTAGGATGACAAGGGAGAGCTGATCTATAAAAAATCTTCTCAGTGTGAAGGTGTGGTAGCATATGCCCATTTAGCCCATTCTAGCTCTCTTTCAGAATCACAATAGGGTACAGGCATCACAAAATTATATAACGGCACTTAAAGTGTTCCAGTGCAACAATAACTGAAAATTATTGAAACAGAAAATTCAGTAAGAAAAGTACACAGATGCTAAACCAGGGCTGATGGTTGTGGTACATATATCTCCGCAAGCAGCCAAAACCAAAAACACATTAGCAATTTCACATTGCCTTAGATCTTGGTTATACAGTCTCATTGAAACAGATGGTCTTCTATGGATGCCCATTTATCGCATACACAGAATGTAAGTGAAACACTGCCCATTAAATAGTTTTGCACTAAGTTTATTATCTGTTAGTTCACTTCTCTCTGTTCTCTAATTCGGGCATAAAATAATTTGCAAGATGTTGATTGTATCTGATGATTGTTTTATTATGATTATCATTATTATTAACTCAATTTATGTTCCATCCTTCTTACACACAGCTCAGAGCATTTGAGAGATGAATAGGTTTAGGAAGGATTGTATTTCTTGCTTTGGGAGCCCTTCCATACTAAATAATTACAGGGCTATGGTTCCATTTTAAGTGTCATGGCAGCATCCTATGGAACTGTAGGATTTGGGGAGGAAAATTTAGAATTCTCAGCCAGAGAGTTCTAGTGCCTCACCAGACTACAAAACCCAGGATTCCAGAGGACATTGGCATGACAGTTAAATGGAGTCACAGCACTATGTAGTGTGAAAAGGTCCCAGGATTGGCCAAGGTAAAGGTGTGCTTGTTTCATTCAACTACATCATCAAGCTACTTAAAGAAATATATTTGTTACACAAATAGTAATTTGATATGCTAGGTATCCTGTAGAAATCTTGTTGACGGAGGACTGAAATCTATTTTATGTCTATCTTATTGAGAAAACACAGCTACAGTAAAGTATGTCTCTTGTGGTACAGTATAACAATATGAATTGAGGGGTCAAGCTTGAAAGCTATTGGGAAAATAACACACAATATCTTAATAGTGGATTTGCTCCAAGGGTAATTGTAATTAGCTCATTATTTATTTGACAGTTACTATTGTCATTCTGTAGCAATCATTTCCTTTTGCTCATTCTCTTTGGATATTTGCTAATGATTTTTTTTTTACAGTCCTAAGTAGAAAATAATAAACTAAAAGGTTAACAGAGCATATTAAATCCACAAAGCAAATAGCTTGGGTAGTGAAACAGGTACTTTATTGCATATATAAACTTCAGCTTAAAAACATGGGCTATAATAGGTACTTTTATAATGAAGGAGCTATATTACTTATACAATACACAACCATGTTAGATAATTGTGACTGTGTGCAACAGGACACTACAATCTTTTATTGAACAATGTGGGTCCTACTACATAATGGGGCATCATATAAGATTTACCATTGTGTAGTGGGTGCACCCACCACACAGTGGGACATTTTTCCAGTAGGGTGTAGGGAACCCATGACTTTCTATTGCCCTCCATTCTGGATTACCAGTGCCCCATAGCTCTGTTGGGGACCATTGCTTTTGTTTTGCTGTTATTGTGCAAGGGCAACCTGTCCCACAAAATACTCTGCCATTGCACATCATGACCATTGTACTTGACCATACTATGTGCTCACTTGTGCAATGGTCCTGGTAATGCAGCTATAACACACTCCCCTCCTGAAAATGCATCTGCTGCATTTTGTTGCACTTTTAAACTGTGGAATCATAAGTTGATTTATAATGTTGCAAATTCCCAAAAGGGTGCCAGTAAGGGTTCCATTTTGTAAAGCAGGATTGGACAATGCAAGACCTGAGGGCCACATGCACTTCCCAGGCCATTTATGTGGTACCTCATGGCCATCATTTGCTGCTCTATGATAAATCATGTCACTAAAAATTGACAAAACCACATTAAAACAAGTCTTCCCTTCTCTTCAAAACAAAGCAAGTATCCCCTTCCATCCCAGAAGGGAAGAAAACATTTTGACACTCTTTTGAACCATAGGGTGCAGCTGCAATTGTCACAAATTGGGAAGTTACCAGTGCATGGACCTTTGTGGCTAAGTTATCCCTGTACACAAAAGAGCATAGTTCATACACCAGTCAGAGCTGGACTGCCAGTCACAAACTCTCTGAGTGTGCCCAAGTCACACACTTGATCCTTCAGGGGGAGTCAACCCCATCCAGGGCAGATTGCTTATTCAATTACCCAACTAGAGAATCACCAGTCCACAGATGCTCTGTCTTATCAGAATTCAAATTATTGGCCACTTCCTTATTTACCACTTCCTGGGCCCACCTGATCAATCCATGTCTAGTAGATTTTTCAGGCAAGATAGATAAGGGCCAAGCCTATAAATGACTGGATGGACTGATTCAAGTGTCAGAGTCAGGCCATAACAAAATGATCAGGCCACAGCAACTGACGTTGATATCAGAAAACCTGACCAGATAGAGCACTGAACAGTTCTTTCCAATCTGTGATAAGTATGGCATTGAGTTCTGAGAAAATACGAAATGCTTTTGCATCTGTTTCACCCTTTCCAAGAATTGGAGGACCTAAAGATGGTAGTGCACACACTGGTTACCCCAAGGTTGGACTTCTGCAATGTGCTGTACATTGAGCTACCTGTATTCCAAGTTTGGATATTTCAGTTAGTTGAAAACATGGCAGCCAGACTGGTTATTGGTACGGGAATGACCATATTAAGCCAATATTGAAATCACTCCATTGGATGCCAGTTAGTGTCTGGGCAAAGTTCAAAGTGTTGGTTATTACCCTACATGGACTGGGTCCAGGTTACCTACAGTATTGCCTCTTCCCATACAATCCAGCCCATACACTCAGGTCCTCTGGTGGATGTTTACTCCAATCAACTGTCAGCCAGAAGACTTTTTCTTCAGCTGTTCCTAGACTATGGAATAATCTGCATGAAGAGATTCAGCAGCTGAATACTCTGTCCAAATTTAAAAGAGCAAAGTAGAAAATGTTGGTTATGACTTTTAAAACACTGCATTATTTGAGTCCAGGATTGCCTTTTACCATTTAATCCACACACACACACTCAGATCCTCAGGGATACATAATTTTATTTTATTTTGTTATTTCATTTCATTTTTATGCCACCTTTCTCCCAAAAAGGGATGCGAGACATAATTCAGTTAGCAGCTGTTACCCAAAGGACATTTTCTTTGGCTACTCCCCACACTGTGGAGTGACCTCTTAAGTCCAGGCTGGCGGCAGCCTCATTCCCTCCAAAGGGATGCCGTAGCAGCCAAACCGTGTGGTGTCCCTCCAGAGTAAAAAGGACCCAGAAAAAATGGGTTCTTTTTACGGTGCCCGGCACACGTCACAATGCGTATATGCTGTGCATCCCTTACATCAAGATGGCAGCACCCGTGTGGACGGGACGCTGCCATCAGGCCACCGCCATGCTAGGGTTAGAGACCGTGCGGTTGGTGCATGGTCCCTAACCCTAATATCTCCAGCAGCACGGCGCTTCGGGACCGTCTGTCCTGCGCCAATATGAATATATTGTTTCCATATTGTATACATTTTAGTAAATTCATCTCTGTGAGAATACAAGTATAGTTTTTTTCCCTCAATTGGCCACACCACAAGTTTTCTGTTCTTTATTTTTAGTTTTCCTGAAGCAAACTGGGGCAATTCTGAAGAGGAAAATGCCATCCTGTTTCTATAAATTATTCAGCTTCCTAAAATTCTCTAGAAGCTTCTGCAATATTTTCATCTCTTTTCTGCTAAAGACTTTTGTAAATTATTTAAAATCTTTAGAAGAACAACTTTAAGCATCACCATTGTGTTATTCCTAGGGTTTCTTTTCAACATAAACATGGCCCAGATTACAATTAAAATTTAAACCAGAACGAAGTTACCTGTTCCTTATATCTTTTGGGACAATGAACTCTTGCAATTTTCCCTAGTGGGAATTACATGCCAAGTAAAGTGAGTGTAGAATAGGCTGCATGTAACTTTATGAGGAAGTAATCCAGAAACATACAATCCAGTGCTAGTCTGACATTATAAAGAAGCTTATTGCAGAATTGTAGAATTACTGAACTTGACACTACTTTGTCATAGCTCCATCCTATGGAATGCTGGGATTTGTAATTTGTTGTAGCATAAGAGGTCTCTGACAGAGAAGGCCTAATATCTCACAAAACCACAAATCCCAGAATTCCGGAGCATTAAACCATGGAAATTAAAGCAGTGTCAAAATATGTTAATTCTGCAATATATATGCAGCCCATGTCAGCCAATACAGGTGTTTGCTGTCTACTGAAACATATGGAAAGGGAGTATAGGACTACTGCAGGGACAGTCCCCATCTTCTACAATGGTAAAAACAAACTTGCAATACTGCAGAATTGGTGATTCCTCTGCCATGTACCAAAATCTGTTAAATTTTTTCTCTGTTGCTGAAAGATACATGTATGGTCCAGCAGTTTTCATGATGTCTGTAGTCAGATACTAAGCTAGGCTTTGAAAATTGGTAGCTCTTTTACATTTTGTGTATCTCCTGCCCAAGTAGGAAATTTTCTTGTATGAATTAACAATTGGTCTGTGCAATTTAATACATATGATTAAATTTATTTAATCCACTTGATTTAATCCATATGACTGAATCCACATGATTTTTAGCTTCTCCATATTAATTTTATATCATTATGACTACAAGCAGTGGCAAATGCTTGCAATTCTTGCAGGGATGGCATGTGCTATTCAGTCATTCATTTCTCACATGGTCAGAAAATGTGAGCGGCCAATATAGTGCCTATGTGATTAGAGCCAGCATTATGCAGTGGTTTGAGCATTGGACAATGACTCTGGAAATTGAGGTTCGAATTCCTGCTCAACCATGGTAACCCACAGGGTAAACATGGGCAATCAACACTCTCTTGCCTCAGAGGAAGGCAATGGTAAACCTCCTCTGAACAAATTTTGCCAAGAAATCCCAATGATAGATTCAACTTAGGGTTACCATAAATCAGAAATGATTTCAAAGCAAATAACAACAAATATGCTATTCTATCCTATATGATTACATTTCTGGTGGCACAGTAGATAAATGATTGAACTGCAGTCACTCACTCACAAACCACAAGGTTGTGAGTTCAGTACTAGACAGGGGCTCAGGGCCGACTCAGCCTTGCATCCTTCTGAGGTTGCTAAAATGAGTACCCAGCTTGATGGGGGCAATTGGTTTACACATTGTAAACAGCTTAGGGAGTGCTTAAGTGGTACAGAAATGTACTTGTTACTGCAACTTGCTATTGCAGTTTCTGTCATCTTAAGCCTCAGATCTTTGCAAATTGGACAGAAATAGGTTTTCTCATACCTTTTTCTGATTGTGGTTAAAATCAGCATGTGGTTGGCAATCAAGAGTGTCAGTTGTCTTGCTCTAGTTGATCACAAGAGTTCATGGACTTGGGGAGAAATAGTGCTAGGTAACAGGGCAGGATATATAGGAAAGCACCTGAGAGAGTTTTGGCTGAGAACCTTATTATAATAAGTCATGAAACTTATGAGACATCTTTTATTTCTCTCCTTATACTGGTGGATATTAAATGATGAGACCAAGATCACCCAATAATCTTATTTACTATATTTACTTAATCCAATCCTTTTCAAAGCATCTCGGGAACACATACATGTCTCTTCCCTCAGCTGAGATCTAACATAAACGGAGTGTTTCTAATAGCAAATGCTATGGCAGAGTAAATATGTCCTTTCAGCTATTTCTTCTTATTCCCAGCTGTGTCCCCTCTTGCAGCTTTCCATGCAAGAAAGGTCCCTCATTTACCACATGACCCTCCATGTGAAATTCTCTTCAGATACATTGCTTTCCATGTGGGATTAAAGGTTTTTTCCACCCTCACATCCAGAAAAAATATGCTGAATAATGCAGAACAAGGTGGATGAATACCTGAACAAGGCCAGCATTGAAGTTAAATTCAACTGTCAGTCCAGTCAACCTATTATACAGCATCAACAAACAAAAATCCATCACTGATACCTTTATTGGCCAACCGAAATGCACAATATACTTGTTGCAAGCTTTTGAAGCTCCATGGGCTTCTTTATCAGGCAAGATGTTACAAACCACGCAGAAGGGAAAAAAGCAGTTGGAAATGTTAGTCAGATGCCTGCATGTTGTTGCAGTCCTTAGTAAAGATGTTATGATGGGGAGGATATCTTTTGCAGACAGGGTCATCCTTCTGACCATGGGGCAATAGGGAGATTTGCAAAGTCCAGGAAATTTAAAGTCTGTTTGCATCTCAATACAGCATGTTATATACAGCATGTTATACAGTATATGATATGGTGGGGATGTCCCACCATATCATTATAATCAAGAAAAAAAAATATTTGGGGAAAGGCTTGTCCCCTTCCACTCCATTTTATCATCACAATAGCCTTTAAAGATGGGATGAGAAGTACTGACTCGTTCCAAGGTTACCCAGTGCTTGGTATGTGAATGGGTCTTTTTGTCCATTTTCCCCTTGGACCTTTTTTGCTGTGTAAGTTGATGTCCAGGAATTGAAGTGCAAAAAGTAATGTTGTCTGGCTATATTACCTTGGCTTGGGGGCCCACGGGGAATATGAAATCAAATATCAGCCTGTCCAACACTCCATCCATTACAATTCTAGGTCTGTTTTAATTTTTTTCATTAGACATTTAGAAGAGTATTTACACATACACTTGCTGGGAAAAGGCTGATTCCAATTAAAGTTTCAGCAAAAAACTTATTCTACTGGCTCCACAGAGAACTCGCCTAGAGGTTATCTTATAATTTCTAACTCTCCAAACAGCCATTGGAATGAACTGATGCTATCACAAAGTCTGAACAAAACCAAGTATTGGGGCTTGCACATACAATGTGCCACATCATTATTCTCCTTTAAATTTGGAGATTGCCATCTTTATTTCAATTGTCTTCTGTGTTTTATACTCCAGACTGTATGTCAGTCATTGCAAAGCCTAGTTCAATGGATTTTTGTCCATTGCTGCTTTCCTCTTTTACTGTTTTGCATTTTACATTTGTTTTTCTTTGCATACTATCCAGGGAGCTCAGGTTACTGAGTAGACTAAAAATGTAAGAAACAAACAGATAATTTTCAGTCCATAGCATAGTCTGGGACAGAGGTTTTTCATCCATTTTTGTAGGTTTTCAGGGCAGGAGGCCCATCAACCCCTTGTTCCATTTTAATCTCTTAATTCATTATACTCCAGATGACTACTAAGAGTATTACACAGCACTTGTGATGAATGAGAAGAGTGCACATTTGATTCCTAACATGAAATATGCACATGTACGTTAATATACAGTGAAACCACGTGTTAAACACCACTTCTTCAACCTTGAACTAAACACAGAAATTCTGCATTGGGCACAAATGGACAATTCTGTAGAGTAACCTGTAAATACAGAAGACACCAACTTTTTTTCTTCATTTTTAAAAGAGTTTTCTCCACAAAAATATTTTTTTATAAAAAAAAACCCAAACAAACCTAAAATGTGAAAAGTAATTAAAAATATCAAAAAATGAAAAAAATGTATTGTACACCTGCCCAGCAGGGATTTTTTAAAAAGCCCTAGTGAGGATTTACATCATTCATTCAAGGAAAAATTGTTCAGCCATCCACCTATAAAGGCCAGACCCACTCAGATTAACTAAAATAGTGCTGTGGATATCAGCAGAACAAATTTATTTGGTATTCTGAGAGGTTTAAATATTGAAGGAATTTCATAGGGAACATAGGGAAATCTTATATACAGAGAAACAAGCATGAATTAACTGCCCCTTACTCCTACAGTTTCTATTATAAAAAACAATAGAAATAATCTGGACAAGAATGAAACTTTCTCAAAGTGAAAGAAAATTGCAAATTTATACCACATTTTTCTTAAATATGTCCCACTTTAAGCACAGTCTATTAAGATGTAGTTTTAGCACCAAACAACTGACTTTTTAAAAAAGTTTTTTTTTAATTTCTTGGATTGTTGTGGCATGCACTGCATCCACACTGCAGAAGTAATCCAGTTTGACACCACTTTAACTGCCATGACTCAATGGTATGGAATCATGGAATTTGGAGTTTGTTATGGCACTAGAGCTCTGTGGCAGAGAAAGCTAAATGTGGTAGAGAAGGCTAAAACAGTTCGCAGTAGTGTCAGACTGGATCATTTCTGTAGTGTGGATGCAGCCATTGGGTGCAACCTTGAGACATTTCCATTTGATCTATAGATCTATAGATCTCATTGAGTGGCATGAGAGTTAAACATAGAGTTATTTAATTTATTGAAATTCCAAATTGAATTCTATTGGTTAGTAATTCCTACAGAGTTATGTTAAATATACTTTTAATCAGTGAATCCTATACTCTGTGAATTGCATCCTTTGTTCCCAAGTTTCCTTGCAGACAGTTCCCTTCAAATCAGAGAATGTTCAGTGCATGAAATGAAGGAGTCATTGATGGCATATATTTCATAACTTTTAGGAAATAAAATGAATTGAATCAGGGATGTCTTCTTCTGTTCTTATAGTATTACTTATTTTCATTCAGAATGCCATAGTTCCATTGTCCTTCACACCCCTTCACTTTTTCCCCTGGCAAATCTTTTCATCTCCTTAATGACAGAAAACCCATTGAACCTGACAGAAAATGTCTGTTGACTTTGGTGAGCTTTGGAACAGGCAAGATGACACAACTGGATTCTTTATATTAACAGAAAATCAATGTTAATTCCCAAAGGACAGAATCATTGGTGTGGAAAGCTATTAAGTATACTAGTTGCTCAAAGGCATCAAAGTCTTCAAGAGGTATTTAGGAGAAGCATTCAAACCTATGAACATGATCAATCTCCTAATCGTTCCAGTCCATGTGCATATTCTACCATTATTGGAAAGATAGTTCAGTTAGCACTGACCATGAAAGTAGAATCTGTAGTATTGCTGATGCATATGAAAGGGAATATAATCTGGATTTAAAGAGTAAATGACAGGACGCGCATTTAAAAATAGTAGGAAAAATGTATATAGTGGGGAAATGTCTATAAAGTCAACACAAAGATTGTGATCCTGAAATGCTTTCTTTTTTCCAGGTAGATTTATTTAATATTAAGACACAAGCACTAAAACAATTATGTGACATTTGCTGATGGATGAGATAATGCATAGGGTACAGAAACAAACTAAATGAAGAAGCATGACTAATTGGAAGCATTACAAAATGTTGACTAGGATGTACAACTGGGCATGTTGGTTCATATTTGTATTAGTTATCTGGAAGAGAGGCAGTGAACAATGAGGTAGAAATGATAAATATGAAGACTAGGTGGTATGAGGAATGTGAGAGGAGTTTAATAAAGCAAAGTGGATGGGTAGCAAAGAAGGATGACATCCCAGTGTTGATAAATAACATTAAAATGTGGGGAAAACAACATCGCAGCAGAAAACAATTCATACTATTTAAGTAACCTACTTAAATACTTAGGTTTTAATTTGCTTAATTTGTGTACTGCAGTTGCATATTTTCACATCTCTTATTTTTGTTTCCAGAGCACTTACCTTGTGGTGCTAATTGTGTGTGCCTATGGTTTTGCCTAGTGTAACTAGAGATTCATGGATCTGACACAAAATGGTGTCTTTTAACTGGTTATGAAAGTTTCCTGAATCTATTTGCAGGAGTAGAGAGTCAAGAAAGGACTTGGAAAGAGACTTTTCCTTAGCAACTGCTTTGTGGACTTAACTTTTAGTGTGTCCAGTTAAAAGGGACAGATTGCAAGTAAGGCTATACCAAACGGTCAAGGTCCATTTCTCAACTATTTTAAAAGCACCCATTTAATTTCAGCTGAATAAGGAAGGAGTAAGTCAACAAACTTTGGGGAGGAAAAAGAGCTGGAGCATTCACCTTTTAGAGTTTTTTCCCCCCTTGTTGGGCCTTGAACAGTTATATTTTATGAATATGAAAAAAATCAAAATGATTTTCCCTATTGTCACTGAATACTTCCACCAATAGAAGTAGACTTTCTATAGAGTAGACGAGTCATTCCATCCAACATGTCATCTTTCTCCTAAAGCGGAAATGTTACATAAACTTGTAAAGGAAAGGGAGTAATTAAATCAAACTTGTTTGATGTTTTGCTGTCAACCGCCCTGATCTATGGAAGGGCGGTATAAAAATAAAAATTTTATTTATTATTATTATTAAATATATATAAATATATAAAATCACAGTATGTCATTCCATGCAACTTTATTTTTTTTAAAAAAAAAACTCATTACAATGTAAAAGGTTATGCTTACATTTTATTGTTCTATTAAAATTTAATATTTATTAAAATATTTATTAAGATATGTTGTATTTGAGACTCAACGTTTTAAAAGGCTTCCCATATGATTTTAGTAATTAGTAGAGAGACATCCGAGTACAATCCTAATCAGAAAAAAATTCAGTGAGACTTACTCCCAAGTAAGCATGCTGAAGGCTCAGCAAAATGATTTTGGAAAAAAGGACCATTTCACAAACCATTTCTCCTTGACTCATTGGGCCAATGTTATGAATATTGGTTGCCTCCGCTGCCTCTAGGAAATCTCTGTGAGAGACCTGGAAAGCTGGCATTCAGAGCAGACTGTACAAAACTAGTGGGACAAAACAGATCGGGTGTAAGAAGCATTGTGAAAGCTCTTACTATTTGTGCCTTGTTCAGGGATTAATTTCTGTACAGTTGTAGAGGGAGCCAGGGCTGTTAGCTCCTGTCTCCCCTCTTCTACTCCCCACTGTTCATGTTACTACAAAAGATCTAAAAATAAGCTGTAAGCATGGACAAGTGAAAGCAATTTCTGAGCTTCCTGCAATTGAAAGTGCTGTTTTGTCAGTATTTCTGATTGTGTGGGGTGATTTCAGGTACCAGTTATTCCTGAAGCCTTCCTGAATGGGTTTAACAATTTTAGACATTTAGATATGTGGGGGCTCAGGGCAGCTTTCAGTGTCCAGGAACCCATGAATAAGCCCTTGAGAGCTGCATGTGGCCCATCCCTCCTGTAGAAATTTAAATATTAAATATTAACACACACTTTTCAAAGAAATATACTTCATCAATATTTGTTATTGTCCTTTGACATCACTTTATGGTGGTTTATGGTGACACTATGAAAGAACCATTTAATATTGCTAGTATCACTACCCAGACAATGTTTGGGTAATGCAATTCCATAAATATTCTACAATAAAGCATTCAATGTCTCCTTTGAAAATCTCCAGAATATAAAGACAATCAACTCTAATAAAGTAGGATTAGTTGTTGTTGTTGTTGTGTACCTTCAAATCATTTCCAACTAATGATGACCCTAAAATAACCCTATCACAGGAATTTCTTGTCATGACTTGTTCAAAGAGTGTTTGCCTTTGTTTTCCTCTGAGGCTGAGAGAATGTGACTTACCCAAGTGGGTTTCCATGGCTGAGTGGGAATTCTTTGTACATGCTGATCATGTTTAAATGTGACCCTGAACAACTATTGCATCACAGCAAACCACAAAACAGCCCCATACATTATAGACAGTGTTTCATACCAGCCTGGGTTTTTCAAGAAAATATCTGTCAGATTGCAGCACAACAGTCTAATCTACAGTTCATTCCCATCATAATATTCCAGTATAGCTCTAATGATTTCAAGACTGTTGAAGATACCTAAATTCTTCTTCTTCTGCAATTACATCTTTCCACCCATCATAGATAATAATATAATAACATTCTGGCTCCATAGATTTCTCTATAGCAGGAAACATATTTTTAACATTCAAATTCAGATCTAAGCACTCTTACATTTCCTAAAGATAAAGGACACCTTATCTCTAAGATATGAACAGGAAGTTTTAATATTATGATCTATATTAAGTAAAAATTCCAGAATAAGAACTATGTGAAATAATCAGACTAAGGGCAAGTTGAGGGTGTTTTTAAAACACACACATTGTGCTCTGAATGACATTAGGTATCTATTTCTTTGTGAAAGGTAATGTATGAGGCAGTATGTCCATAGATTCTGATACAGATACCTGAAATTATTCCCTTGATGTGCTGCTGTGATTGGAAAAATTGCCTGCAGGAAGCTATAGATGTTCACTTGGGTACCAAAATCAGAAGTTATTGTTCTCTATATAAATGTTTCCTGAGTGTCATTCAGATGTATTGCAGAGAAGAAGTTTCCAGTATCTGAGTTAGACCTGATTTCCAGATAATCACACTCAGGACCAAGGCTTTTGTTTGCTGTAAATTAACAACAGAATTTGAATGTTTAATGCAGATGTCTGATTTAGTAGCAAGCACTGTAGGGAGTCTTGGAGATGTGTCATCCACAGGGTCGCCATGGGTTGAGATAAACTCAAGGGTGGTTAACAACAACAAAAACTGTTTGTTTTAGGAACTGGGAACTTTTCAATTTTAAGCTTTTCAATTTTATAAGGATTTAAAATGGTGTGTTCTTCCAGTGGCATAAAGCAGTGATCAGATAGTGATTTGAGACCTCTTGCGGCACAACCTGGATCATGGAAACATTAGTAATATGGAGGGTCCCCCATCATTACTTCTCAGCTCGCAACCTAAAAGCTCACACTTTCCAAAAAGCAGTTTTTGAAACAACAATTTCTGCCCTAGATGGTAAGTACTACTTATTTCCCCTGTGTTTCCAAGGGCTCCCAAAACACTGGGGGCAGGATCATTTTTATCAACTGAATCTGGCTATTCTATTGGTTATGCTGGCTAGACCTGCTGCAGTGCAACAAGAAGTGCTGAAGATCCCTGTGGATTTTTGTTACTCTGTACAGGACTGGATTGTGAGTCTCACTGAAAGAACTTGTAATCTATAGTTATTTCTTTAAGAGCGTTCTAAATAAAATACATAATTATAAAGCAGGCTTAGTAGCAATATCATTTTAATGTCAATTGATTGCCCAGTTTCTGTGTTTACCCATAAATGAATCATAATAAGAGGACTAGTCAATAACATTGCTCATTATCTGTGATACTTATAATTGCCCTTATACAAGTACAAATGCTTTGGCTTTACAAATGCATATTAAGAAAATGTGCTAACAGGACATCTCATTATCACCCTGATTTTTGCAGTGCAGGTTTATTAGCAAAACATGCTACTCATCTGAACTGCTATAACAGCAGCAGCCTCTCTAGGGCTTTTTCATATCAAGGTTAATTTACAGTGATTAGCATAAGCAGCACAGATGTTGCTATGGGGATAGGAACCTCATATCTACCATGATGGACATTATATGACTGTTGTAGTTTCAGTATGATTGGATTATTTGTTTTACTGTCATGTGAAACATATCATACGGTAATGGTCAGACTCTCTTAATACTGTTGTATATTTGCCTAATCAATCACCTGTTTTGGTCTGATATATTAAAATGGCTGTGAACCGTACATTTGCAGAATACTGCTTGTCTGTTGTTGGTAGTGCTGTGTGAATTAGCTCATTGTTTAATAAAATTTGTTGGTCATTTCACTTTGTTTTAAAAAAGCTGACAAAAAATATTTACTAAGAACTAGATCCAACAAGCCCATTAAGAAAGCATTTGGGAATTCCTTGTCCCACACCCTATAGCTCTCTATGATAGTGAAATTGTGTCTGGAGGTTTTCTCCTGTTTTTTCAAGCATGCTTCTAGGTCCCTTGGGTGTCCAGGAGAAGGGCTAGTTACCCCTGACAGCCCTCAAGGGGTGCTTGGGGAGTGAAATCATCTCAGTCATATTGATGGGGCTGCTTCCCCACCACCACCACCACCACCACCACCACCCGCTTTCTCCATAGAACCTCTTTTATTTTCTGAGCTATCTATACAGCTCAGTCAACAGGTTCACCACAACATGCAGAATAAGATAAAAATCCATCCCTTCTTTCTGATGCCTACCTGGATTTATAACTCAGTGTGTTATACACTGTAAAAATAATGCAGTTTGATAGTACTTTAACTGCTATGGCTCCATCTCACAGAATCTTGTGATTTGTAGTATTGTGAGGATTCAATGGAATGGAGCTACCTAATTAAAGTGGTTTCAAATGGCATTATTTCTACCCTCCAGAGTTCTTGCTTCCTTGCCTGTGCACAATAGAAAGCTTCTTAGGCTTCAAACAGATGGGCAGCATGAAGTAGCCTCTGGCTGCTCCAACCACAAGTGTGTCCCAAGTTGCGTGAAAGCATGGTGACTAGACACTGTGGTCCCAAGGCCAGCCACCACCTGGCCGCAATGGACTGCCAGAAAGGAACACTTTTTTGCACTCCTTTTGTGGCTGGGTTTGGGCTGCCTTAAGCAGCCACAGCACAGCTTCAGCCCACTCCAGGGGAATGTGTCGTCTGAACACCAGGCCCCCGGACTGCCCCAAAGGCAGCACTTTTGGCCCATATGTTTTTGGTCTTACTTGCATGAACACTAGGCATGTGTAAATAGACATCAAGGTAGAAATGAAAGCAAAAAAAAAAATGGAATGAAATTACATTTGTTCAAAGTTAAAATTTATTTTATAATTGTATTGTATAGTGTTATTTTAGAACAGAGGGCCCTTGGTACCCACTAGGGTTTGTTGCCAGAACCCCCTGTGAATATCACAAATCCATGGATGCTCAAGACCCATTAAATGCAATTGGCCCATATATAAAATGGCAAAATCAAGGTTTGCTTTTTGGTATATACACACTGGAATATTTCTGAGCCATAGATGGTTCAATCCATGGATAAAGAATCTGTTGATATAGAAGGTTGACCTATTCCTTCCTTCCTTCCTTCCTTCCTTCTGTGTGTATGTGTATGCACATATTTTACATTGTATGCCTTTGGCAGGATCCTCTGTTTTCAGTTGTTGTACCTGCAAGGCATCATGTAAATTGATGGCGCTACATATATAAATAAACAATAATAATAGCATTGGCAGGCGAGAATTCTACCACTGAAACACCAATGCACTAATAGCATTGGACTAGGATGACCTTTGTGGGTTCAAATTCTTCTTTGCACATGGGCTTGTCTACAAAACACTGTATGCAACATGTTTCTTGCAAAAGGTGAATTATTAGACTAGACAATCTACAGGTATTTGTCGACGTGCACAGAAAGGTGAACTTTAATTTACTGCTTTACTGTCTGTCATTCCCCCATACTCTTTTGATTTCATATAGGGATTTGAAAGGTGGGGAATGACCGATAGTAAAGCATTATCAAAGATGGCTAACACTCTGTTCTGTATTAATACTGAAAAGTTAGATTTCTGGTTATAGCATCAGGAGATGTAGCTACAATGAAGGATTTCCATTTTTGTAGTTCCAAGATCCTAATCCTCTAGTGGAACTTTTATGGTAAATGATAATGCTTTGTGAAAGAAAGGAAGTTTAGGAGGAATCCACTACCTTGGTTTCCCATTATTTAAATTAAACATAAATGTATGCCTTGCCTTGTTATGTTTTGTTTTGCTTTCTGCCCTAAATACTATTTGCTTTCCCAAAGTAATTATACCATCCGCTTCATAGAAGCTGCTGTTAGTAATTTTGCTGAGAATTCTTAGCAGTAGAGCATAGTATGCTTAACAACCATAGGGAATTGTCTGCAGGATGTATTGCACTCCAGAGACTTCAGTATTGCCCATTAGGAATTCTACCTACTATATTTAGAAGCAGTTTCTTTCTCTGCACCTCCTTTTTTCTAAGGTTCAAAGGAGAAAATGCATCTTCACCTTGTTTCTTCTGCAATAAAATGTACAAATTTAAGTGAAATAGGCAGGATTGATTCTCTATAGCAGTGGGAAAGGTATTTTTTTTAAAAAAAGAATTATTAATGATATTCTGAAATGATCCATAACTGAGCATTGATATGATCATGCTTAAAGTCATATTTTATCCAGATAAATTAGAATAACAAAACAGCCATACTAAGAAACAAAATAAATATATATATATATATACTAAGGTAACAAAAAACATTGAAGATATGCTCCTCTGTCCAAAAATTGTCAACAAAGAAAATATAATGGAAACATCTAGTACTATATTTACATTTTTTATTTATTGGAACTTTAGTTTAACTATGATACAGTTCCTGATTTTTCAGCTAAGTGCTGTGCATTTCCAATGTAAGTCAAATCAAGATTGCTGTATTGTTTTAAGTAATACATTAATTCCCTGTGCAGTTCACTACTTCCAAAGCTAAAGACCTTTACAAACTTGAGTGTGTGAGAAAATGGTACATTTCTTGACCATGTTCAGGCAGTGTTCATTGAGGCAGAATGACTTTCAGTCACCATAAGTTATGAGTGGGAATTTCTATGCTTGGCATTGCTCTGCAAAATTTGTATTGTTCACAAGCAGCCACTGCTATTAAATCAGTGGTCTGGTTATATTCTTATAGTTAGTTTTGAGATTATAGGGACAAATTGCTTGATTTATCAATATATTTATATATAACCCACTCATTCCAGCAGTCTGTAAGATGGACCAGTATCACTGTAAACATGGGCGGGTTACAAACCGCCATAAAGTACGCGCTCTGCGCGTACTAGGGTTAGGAAGGGCCGTATTAGGGTTAGGAAGGTTCTTACCTTCCTGACGGCCCTTCCTCCCAGTACGCGCAGAGCGCGTACTTTTTTGCGGTGCCCATCCACATGGGCGCCGCCATGTTGACGTACTGGACGCTGTGCGTCCAGACGTGTCGCGGCGGAAGTGACGTCGCGAGGGCGCACTCCACCCCTCGCGGCGCCACTTCCGCGTTCAAAAAAGGAGCGGCATTTCACCGCTCCTTTTTTGCTGCGCAGGGAAGCCTCGCGGTCTGGCAGCTGGGGCTTCCCTGCGCAGCGAATGGCGGCGGCGGGAAAACGGCCCCTTGAGGGCCGTTTGTAACCCGCCATAGTGAAGATTTAATTCTTTACTAATTTTCTTTTCTCATGACACAATGAATAATTGTAGTTATAATTGCATGAAAGTTTTCCCAAAAAGCATAATTTTCAAAGACTATTTGCATTTGAGACTTATTCTATATAACAATTTATTGGCAAGGAGAAAAGCCAACTACTGTCACAGTCTGGAGACAAACCTCCCAGACAGAGTTGAACAATAACGTAGCAACAGAAAATAAAATTTAAAAAAACCTACAAAAGCAAAATACTTTTTCCTTTTGGTACTGGTCATGCACTGACTCTTTTTCACACAAGAGGTGTAGTTGATTCATTTAAAGTTCTAGAGGCTTTATCTTCAGTTGTGTTTTGTACAATATAACACAATATATACCCACACCAAGACTCCAACAACTTCCAATGAACTACTCCAACTGCTCCAAACCAATCCAATTAATCCAACTAACCCACATGTTCCTCATCAGTTCAGAATTCTCTTTGTCAGGATTTCTTGACATATGAGGAACATATATTTCTTTAACCATTTCCCAAACGTTTTCAAATATTCTTCGCATCTGTATAGGTGCATAGATTAATTTGGTTCCAAAAATAAATGGAGCACTTCCAATTGTGCATTTACTCAATCATGCTGGAAACCCTCCTTGGTTTTGTAGCCATCCCCCCAAAAAATAAAAATAAAAAATGCTCAAATGGTCCATTTCCCTTTAGTACTCTCTATGTAGTGATGGAAGAAAAAAAATTGGTGTGCATTCTAATACCAACCCACCTAATTCACACTTCCCGAACTAATAAACAAACCAGAATGAAATTAACCTTCAGTTTTCACACTCCCCCACAATCAGTTGACTGATCAAAATATACATGTTAGGGAAAATTGCATACACACATCTGTACATTAATGAAAATATAATTTTAAAAGAGTGCATAGTAGAAATGATGCTTGCAGAAAAGTATATACTGAAGGAAATAAATATACAAATCCATATCAGTGCTACCACAAACAGATATGGAAAGAGAGAGGAAAACTTGTGCTAGTTAAAGTGGAAATGTTGTGATGAGCAAAACAGACAGATTCATCCCTCTGAATTCCATCTTCCCAAAGGAAAAGTGCACCTTGGCAGACAGATTGGGCTATCTAGAGACAACTCTACCAACACTAGAATAGCCCACTGTTCATGGCTTTCCCTCTTTGTAAAATGAAAAGAATGGTAAGTGGATATGTGATTTCCCCCCAGCCCACACCTGAGCAAGACATTCTGGCACCATCTTCATTTTAAAAACGATTCAGGGAAGAAGGGCCTGATTCATTGTCCTTATCCTCCATCTTTGCCTCCAAATTTGACTATTTGTTTTTGGAGCTCTCTTTCACACTATACAATGTGCTTTGATACCACTTGAACTGTCTTGGCTGCATCTTCTGGAATCCGGGGGTTTGCAGTCTGGAAAGGGATCATAACTCACCTACTAAGAATTCTAAAAAGTCCTTAAGCTACAAATCCCAGGATTCCAAAGAATGTTGCCATGACAGTTAAAGCAGAATATGGCACTACAAGTATGAAGCGTGAGAGACCTTGAGAAATGGAAACATGGTAGCAGGTGATATGCTTTGATTGTGATTTCCTGCATGACAGGGGTTTGGACTGGATGGCCCTTCTGGTCTCTTCCAACTCTGATTCAATGATTCTATGATAGATAGCAGTTAGGAGCAAAATAGAGATAAGCAGCAGGTTGTGTTTAGACTGGTTAATATTGCACACAATTGGAACATTAATACTTAAAAGTGCAGTAGCATAGGACAGCCACAGCTTACTGTTCTATATGAAGCAACCCCCAATTCTGAAAATATGGCTTTTGCTTGTGCAACAAGTTCTTAGATCATTCATTGCACAAGCAGAAAAATGTCAAGTTGTGTTTCTATAGTCTATTGTGCATATGGGTTAGGGAAAGACCGCCTGAAAAGGGTGGCCTCTAGGCAGCCTAATTTCCCCCAGAGGGAAGCTTCAGCTGCCAAACTGGGTTTATTTGCACCACAGGGCCAACTTAATGAGTGTGCCACGTGGTGATGTGTGGACGCTGCGTGGAACTTACGTAACAATGGTGGCACCTGTGTACACGGGGTACCGCCATTGTTACAGTGCCACGCCGTGTTAGGGATAGAGTGTGTGCGGTTGGTGTGTGGTCCCTAACCCTAAAATCGGTGCCAGCACTGTTAAGGAAAATGCAACATGGGACATACAGTAGTAGAAATAAAACATGTATGTGAAAGTCACAATGACTAAGCAAGAGCAATTAAGAAGCTACACAGGTGAAAAAGCTAATGTAATTTAGAAGTCTTGAATGTCAAGGACAGAGTTATAGA
This sequence comes from Sceloporus undulatus, assembly GCF_019175285.1. Taxonomy (NCBI): domain Eukaryota; kingdom Metazoa; phylum Chordata; class Lepidosauria; order Squamata; family Phrynosomatidae; genus Sceloporus; species Sceloporus undulatus. The sequence goes on along the minus strand of NC_056524.1, from coordinate 56,350,762 downwards.
ATGTACAATTGGAAACACCTGAGATTCATTAAGTATACAAGGTGAAATGATGAAATTCTTAAGTATGGGTTGAACTATGTGAACCAATCAGAATGAATGTACACGCCCACTGGGTGGAAACTGACTAGTGGGTGGTGATTAACAATGGCTATAATCATTGCTATGTTTGCCAATGTATTTTGTGGGTAGTTGTGGATAGTTGGAGTGTTTTGGAGATATTGGAGATTATAGAGATTGTGAGGGCATAGAGTATTTGTATATATGTCATGCCCAGCCTGGAGGACAGCTTGGAGAACTCAGATGATGAGCTAGAGCCCCTGGGACCTGAACCTGTAATGGAGGAGCCAGAGCCCCTGGAGCTTGAACTTGTAATGGAGGAGCCAGAGGATGGTCCTAGTTCTGCTGGAGCAGAGTCTGTGGCCCCTCCAGAGGTTCAGCAGTCAAGTTTGCCTGGTGCCAAGGCTATGGACATGGAGGAGGATCTGGGCAGTGTGCCTACCTTTGAGGAGCGTCGAGCAGAAAGAGAGGGCCTTCGAAGATCTCGGAAGCTTTATCAGAAGCGTGTTCGTAATCAGACACAGCTGAAGGCCAGCTCCTTGCCTTCTTAAGCACCTGGAGCATGTGTGGCTCTTTGCCAGTGGATATCTGACTCTTTTAGAGGAAAGACTCTGTCTCTGGCTCCTTTGGCTTCTTGTCTAGACTACCTGGAAACCTTGACCTTGGACTGCTTTATCGACCTGCCTATCTGTTACCCTGAACCTCGGACTGTCTGACAATTCTCTTGGTAATCCCTTTTGGTAAAACTACTGTGAATCTCCAGGACTGTGTAGCTTACACTGACTTTGCTGTGCTGAGAGGGGGTTTGTTTGTTTGAGAACTAGCTGCCTTATCAGCCCTTTGGCTGCTTTCCCGGACAATATAGTAGAATAAAGTAGATCTTTTATATAAGACTACTGAGTTGTCTGGTGTCTTGGGTGAAGATAAAAGAGCCAGCAGAATCCTGGAGAAGTTTGTAGACATCTCAGGAAGAAGAGTGAGAAGGCTTGGAGAGTTTGTCAGGGTCTTCAGCCTATTCTCTGAAACTCTGCTGCTTTGGAGAAAAGCATTAACCACTGACCAAAGCTGGTCAGCACCGCTGCATAACAAGGTGGTGAGTTAGAGCCAGAGGTGAAGAGCTACAACTCCCATCATCCCTGACACCATGCCCATTTGTATCGGGCCATAGTCTGACTTGATAGGATCTTGGTCCTTGAGTCTGTTAAAAGGTTTGAGCAAATGCACTTCCTTGGTCAAGCATGAATTCTTGCAATACTTGTAACAGCTTGGATCCTACAAAAACTTAATAGTAGTTGCTAGAACAAAGGTCTTGCATTCTCTCTTTCCTAAAGCAGTGGTCAGGGGCTCCTAAGTAAAGTTGGATTTCAAGGGAATATCACCCCAAATTGGGCTTGTGAACCTTTGTAAGAGCCTTGTGGCTGAACAATGGGTATAAATACTCAAATAAATAAAGGAGGTGTTACAAACTGCCGCTTTGCGGCGGTGTCCCGGCGCTGCTGTTTGCTCTGCGAGGGAGCTGCCGCAGCCAAACCGCGCGGCTCCCTTACGGAGCAAAAAAGAAGCTCCAAAATGGAGCTTCTTCTGGTGGCACGCTAATGACGCCGTGAGGCACCAATGGCGCACTCGTGACGTCATTAGCGCCGCGCGATGTGCAGACACACAGCCTCCATTACTTCAAGGTGGCGGCGGCCGTGTGGAACGGCCGCCGCCATTTGTTACGGACAGAGTCCATAACAGGAATAGGGACGTCTGGAAGAGACGCCCCCTTTTTAAACTGGGATGTCCTGAGGACATCCCAAGTGGCGGTTTGTAACCCGCCTATGAAACCTTATAAATGCTAATTTAAGTCTTTTGTCTTCTCTGCCAGTTGTCTCACCACATATAGTTTAGGAGGACTCCATGAATGACAGGATACGCTTCTTAAGGGCTCATGAATGATTATAATGGATCAGATACTTTCTACTGCTGTTGTGTACCTTCAAGTTGTTTCTGACTTATTGTGACCAAGCAACCCTATCATAGAGTTTTCTTGGCAAGATTTGTTCAGAGGAGATTTACCATTGCCTCCCCCTGAAGCCCAAGATCACCCAGTGAGTTTCATGGCTGAGCTAGGAATTGAACCCTGGTTTCCAGAGTCACAGTTCAGTACTCAAAATCATGTGATTCTGGCCCTCACTTCCCTTCTATGTATTTCCTTAATTTTCTTAAATTAGAATGCAAGCCATTATTTCCATAGTATGGAAGACTGTTTATGTTGCTCTCAAGCCTGGATCAGGGGTTTCCATGCTCATAATCAACAATGAAATACTATTGTTTCTTTTAATTTAGACAAGAACCAGTTATGTCTGAAACAAAACCCACACATTTTAATTTCAAAGTGTTTCCATTTTGTGTTGGGTTTAGAGATTCAATAAATTGAATCTTCTGTGCTCACTCAGAAAGATAATTCATTGTATCCTTTTTTAGCACTCATGATACCACTTGTTTAAAATTCCACACCTTACACTTGTTTTGCATATGACTGGAAAGTTTCTCTGTTTTTTGTTTTACTTTTATATTTTCCTATTTGTGTCATAATATATTTAAACTTGTAAATACTGGTGGGGATTAATTGTAGCATTACGTCACTCACTGGTTAACTATATTAAATCAACCAGCCTGAGCATAAACGTACAAGCTCCTTCCATTTCAGTCCTATCGAATTTTTAGACCAGGCAAATGGGGCAGAATATCCAGGAGCAGCCTGATTATTCTGGTCCCAAAGCTGCCCTGATGTTCCTCTGTTAGCTGGGCCTTCCATTGCAATGCTGGGCAGAGTTTTCACATATGTCCTGTGGTGCTGGCCACCATTGCTGTAGTGAGGTGCTCATTCTGAGATCACAATGAGGCACCCAGCATCAATCAAATGTCTGTGCACCTCATTTTGACCTCAAAGTAAGCGACTTATGCTAGCGGCAACAGCAGTAGATGAAATAGCATACATTACAATGGAGGGCTCTGGATCTTCCAGGAAGATCTGAAGCGAAAGGTGAATTTATTTAAGCTGTTTTATGAGAGGTATACCATAGGTTTATAGGTATAGGTTTAGAGGTATAAAAATACTTTGGATCTAATACACAGAAGAATTATACAAAAGAGATGACAAAATGAAGGATACATGGAATAAAGAGCCATATGAAGATGAACCCCAAATTCTAAAAAAGTGAGTTGGAAACTGCTATAAGAGAAATAGCAGGAGGAAAAATCACCAGGAACAGAGGATATTCCAGTTGAACTGCTGCAGTTCACATTGACAGAGTCAACTCTAGTGCTAACCAACATATGTAAATAGACATGGAAAACAAAATGATAGTCAACAGATTGGAAGTGATCAATATACATCCCCATCCACAAAAAGGGAGATACAAGAGACTGCAGCAGCTACTGTTCGCCCTTGCCTTACACAGTTCCAGACCCTCCCGCGTAAGGCAAAAAGCATGTATGCTTGAGCCCCATTAGATATCCTTAGCTGTGGATGGTCCTAGAAAATATATCATATGCAGCACAATAAGATGCATACACATAACATCATTATAGCACATAAATCAATATTACAAAGGAGCACAGAATTATTTAAAAAAGTATTTTCTTTCTGATACATAAATACTAAACTTTTGCTTTTAGAATCATACAGTCATAGAACCATTTAGTTGGAAGAGATCACAAGTTCCAACATCCTGCCCTACAGGAATATACGATTGAACTCTCCTGCCAGACGACCATTTAGCCCCTGTTTAAAAAAACCCAAAGAAGGTGGCTCCACTGCAGCATGTTTCCTTCTCTAACAGCTCTTACCATCAAGAAGTTCTTCCAAATGTTAAAGTGGAACCTCTTTTTCTGTGTTTGAACTGTAAGACCAAGGAACCAGAATTACAGTAGTGTGCACCAGATTGAAAACACCACATTTAGCGTTATGAACACATGAAAGTAAAAACACTCAATAGTGTCATTAGTACTCATAAAATACCTTTGCAATTTTTCTCTTTCAAACATTGGACATCTGTCAACTCTGTCCATGGTAGAATTCAGCCCTTGAGTTGAAAAACGTTCACCCTGACATTCTAAATTGGACAGTATTTTATTTTATTTTATTTTTTGTTAATTTGAAATGGTTCAAATAATTCTCAACACTCATTAACTTTTTAGCTGATAAAAATACAATACCTACTACAGTCAACACAAGGACAAAATAGCCCTAACTTCAAATGCACACTGATAAGATCTGAAACGGCTGCTACTATGCTGAGAAGCAACTTGACAGTGACTTGAAAAGCTCACTGAAAATTCAACTCAGTGTGCCGTGCAACAAAGAAAAGGGAGAATTTGGTGTCAGAAATTATTAGAAAGGAGATTGACAATAGAATTCTATTATATAACTCTTTTTGTGCCTTCACATTTAGAACACTGTGTTCTGTCCTGCTGTCCCCCCTTAATAAAAGAAACCATAGAACTGAAAAAGCTACAGAAAGGGCAACTAAAATGATCAAAGAGCACCTTCCTTACACAAAAAGGTGAACTGCTAGGCCGGCACCATTTAGTTTAGAAAAAAGGATGATTGGGAGGGCTTGACAGAGGTTCTTAAAATTATGAATGGTATTGAGAAATGAGGATTCCCCCCCCCCTTGTAATAGTAGAAGTTTAAATCACCCAATGAAGTTGAGTTGTGGAAACTTCAGGGCAGTGAAATAAAATGTTACTTTATACTATGAAAGAGATGGCCAAGCTTTTTCCTGGCCACCTTGGATTAATACCAGAGGTGATCTAAATTGTCTTCATTCCTGCAGCCCACTTTGAGGTGTACATATGGCTAGCAGTATCGAACATGAGGATTACAATAATGATAATGACAATGATAATGAAAATGTCATTTCTGGGCCAACGCATGGCATAGAAACTGACCATTACTTCCAGCAATCTTCCTTGACACAGAAACACCACCTATGCCTGCCCTCCATCCATCCCTTTACTATTGTCAGCAATCACATAAACAACAGTGGGATAATGGGAAAGGGTTGGAAGGAATATAATCATAAAGTAAATGTAAGGAATAAAGATCAATGCTTTTCTTGTCTAGTTCCATCACACCACTGCTGCTTATATGACCCCTCATGGTCCATGAAGTATAAGGAAAGGGGAAAATATTAGGTGAACTGGTAGTGATAACTTGGGAACAAGATGGTGAGTGGAAATGAGATACCAAGAGGACATCTTCAGTGCAGATTTCAATATAATAATAATAATAATAATAAATAATAATAATAATAATTTATATTTTACCGCCTCTCCCAGATGGATCAAGGTGGGATTACAGTCCGCTAAAACACATACATGAGTAATAAAATGCATATAAAATACATCAATAAAAATACAATTAATCTTAAAAGCTAACTCATCGTCAAGTGGTAATGCAATAGACTGATAGAATGGTCTGAAGGTGTCTCTTAAATAAGGTCAGGTGGGTAAGCTCGCCGGAAGAGATCGTCTTAAGTGCCCTCTTAAATGCCTCCAAGGAGATAATAAAACAGATCTCTTCCGGAAGACTGTTCCACAAGTTCAAGCTGGAGAATAATTTGAGTGAATGATTATTAACATCTCATTTTCATAGTTAAATGTTTACAAACCTTTCTTCTTTTGAGTCTACCCAAGACAAATTTCAGGAGCAGTTGACTGTGGTAACCTGTGATGTTTTAAAGTTACAGAATATGGGATAGCCAATAGTTTGGGGGCCTAGTTACACACTCTGTTCAATTACACAATGTTAATTATCATGTATGGAATATATTTCCCTCTAATAGAGTTCCCTTTGAGGTAAGGTGGAAAAGTCCACAACATTGATTGAGGGAGGGAGGGAGGGAGGGAGGGCAAGACTGTGCCTTCTCCTCCCCCCCCCCCCCCCCCCGTAATTAAATGCAAACTACTTTTGCCATTTGAGCTGCATTTTCAATAACTGAAGTAAGCTGTGGACAAAGGGGGAAAGGAGAAGGAAGAAAGAGAAACTGACATTTTAAAAGCAGCTGAAAAGTGTGACAACAGAGGATTAATTAGGATTGTCTTCGCCAAATTAGAACAGTTTGAGAGTATGCACACTTTTTAATCTGTTCAGATCGAAGCTTCTAAGCAATAATGTTTTACTAGCTAGTAAACTAACAATCCCTTTGGTCGGTATGTAAGAGCCAATGAGTGAAGATTAGACTTATCCCTCAAGACCCATAGATGCCAGACTGCAGCCCACCTGTTTAATCCCAGTGCCCAGTATAATAAAGCCAGTGGATATAAAAACAACCCTCTTAAGGCCAATACATTACCCTTTGCTACCACAACCCCACCCCGCTGCTTCTTATCATGTTGCCAACTGCAGACTACACATGTAGTATTCTTGGCTCTCTGAGTTAAAACAGCATTTTTTGCCTTATTTGTTTAATTCTGCTTGTCTGCATAGGTTTATATTAAATAAAATATTTTTACAGTTAATCTACTACCTAAAGGACCTGGCTTCACAGGTACTGGAATAGCCCTTAGGACACATTGAAGAAAGCTATTTTTTGTTTCCACACTGACTGAAAACAGCTTAAGGTTTTTTCATCTACCTCATTTTTGTGTTTTTATAAAGGTTGCCTAGCAATGTATATTCCTTTGAACAGGAAATACAGTAAAGACATTTTCCCCCTGACCTCTTCCTACTTGGTCCTTCTTTAGTCATCAGCCTGAGAAATGAGTATGGGACTGGCAGAGCTAATGAAGCAGAGGCAAAGCTAATGATCAGCACATTTTATATTTGAAACCCATGATTTAAAGGTTTCTCTGAGCTTATAATAAACTAGAAAATGAGGATTATCAGAAGATAGTGACCTAGCTAGAGGTCTGTTGACTGGGAATTAGAGAATGTAATATTTCCTAATGTATGCAGATATAAGCTGAAAAGATGGATTAACTTTAAGAAGCAGTCACTGTGAAAAATATGATTCAGTGGATAAAGGCTCAGTTTCTTAGGTGCTGGTACCAGAAATAGAGAGTGGTTGCAAAGAACAGCTAAGTGAAACATTTGGTCTAAACACTTCATTTCCACAGCTGGCTTCTCTGTTTAATTCAGAGGAGGAACCGAAAACATAAGTATCATGGCAGGAAATGAAAGATGAAGCAAGTGTAAGACATCTTTGTGAAAAGTTGAGTGTAGGAGACACTCAAAGTGCTCATTATATGCAGTTTTTAAAGGCTTTGTGATAATTTAGGTTTCCAGTGAAGGCAATTGCTTAATCTTGCTTTTTCAAAACACACACACACACACACCACCTGAATAATGCTACACACTGCCCTCTTCCTGGAATATGAGAATGGAGACTATGGAGATTATCACATGAGGGGTGGGACATCATTGTCCTGTCTCTGTCCTGTCCTTCCTGCTCAATCGTGAACTCACACTTGATCTGGCAGGAAAACATGAGTGAGAGTGATTGTGCAAACCACTTTCACACAGCAGCTGTCTGAAAGTGCTTTCAGCTGACAGCTGATGATGTGCTATGAAGTCCCTAATTTGAATGACCACATTGTGCAACTGAATGTGTACCAAAAACGGCAATTGAATGCACAACCAAATGTATAAGTTCATGCATAGGTATCATGCCCAGTGCAAGTCCCCCCACATGTCTGCATATGTCTTTTTCCAGTATTCAGGTTGGTATTCTGTTCCTTCCTATGCAATGACTAAAGTGCCCCTGCCATTTCTGGACTCAATGTTTAGTCACTGCATTCCTCCCACAGCAATTCAGTAGCTGATAGAAAGCAGGGAGGCTTGGAGAAGTGTTGGTTATGTCCCTATAGCCAGATTAAGAATGATTACATCATATAATGAGACTACCAGGGGATCCTGGAGCATCTCAGTGGATAATGTCTACATCTGTCTATGGGGGCATAACCAGATACTTGTCCATCCCTCCCACAAAATTACTGGGAGAATGCAGCAGCTAAATAGTAACTTGGGAAGGAGAGGAACAGCATACTTTCACGTACAATACTTTTATGCTATGCTGAGCTTGTGTGCATGAGCATCCACATGTCATAAAACAATGGGACTGCATGCACAACTGCATGTTTGGAACCTGCAATTGAACAGATGTTTTGCATTGGAGAAACATGTCCAACCATTTCCATAGAGGAATCCTGTTAGTAACACACTACGAGGTTTCATCCCATAAAACCCAAAAAATGTTTCACCTGTCTCTCCACCATCACCACTGCAAAATAGCTGAAAGAGCTCTCACCATTTTGCCACTCTCAAAGAAGGCAGGAAGATGGAGAAGAGCCATTGCATATCAGCTTTATACTAAAACTTTTGCTTTTTAGTGGGAAAGATAACTAGGTAAATCAAAAGGACAGCAGCTAGCAGCCATCTTTATTTTGGAAAAATGAGCAGAGAAGTCTTAGAAAAGAATCCATTTGGCTGAATGTGATTTCAGAGGTGGCATTATAGCTGGACAATGACAAGTAGACCCACTCTGCTGGATCATGCCACCTTTCAAAAGTAGTTGGTTAGCTGGATTTTTCTTATTTCTCTTTCTTCACTCATCTGTTTCAATAGTTGTTCTAGATAAATCAGCAAGTTCATTCTCCTTTTGAATTGGAACTGTCAGCCTAAGAGCTTCAACTGATAGACAGGGAGTTCAGACTACAAAGACCTAGCATTACAGTATGCTTATGCATTTAGAAAAAACATATCTATCTGTCATTGTCACACTCCTTTGATACCTTCCACCCAGTAATTCATGGTATTTTAATTAATATTCCTGAAAATATATAAACCATGTATCCATTGTGATGATTTTTTTAATAAAATTATATATTTTAAATCATTATTAACAGATCAGACTCTGGCCTTGTCATTGTCATCACTTATTTATTTATATAGTGCAATCATTGTACATGGCTCTTTACAAATAAAAGAACAACAAAACAATTACTTGACCTTAGGTTTACAGTCATGTTGCTGTTCTTGCATTATGATTTAAAAGTACTTTAAGTACAAAGTTGATCCAAGCTATTTTGTGACCTCTGATGAAGAAGAAATTGGCAGTCCCTCCAATTTGATGTACAAAAGCCAGCTAAACTGTTTCTATTTAGTCCTTTATTTTAGGACAGGTGATGGGAAGCATTCTCCACCACACCTGAATACTACCTTAATAGATTGACTCACTTAACATATTCAGGAAAAGCTACTTGTCCCACAGCTCTTTCATCCAATATCTTGTTACCAGCTCCATACATCTGCTACCTGTCACCATTGTGTCATTATGCCTCATATTTTGGGCAGCCATGCAAACATATCAAATTCAGGAACCTAGGATAGAAATGTGAGAAAGGGTGGTTATGCTTCTTTGTGTGTACTGTTTTCTACACTACTGTACCAGGAGTAAACTGAGGCTGACGACAGTGGAAAATGCGATTTAAAGCGGGAGTTGAATTAATTCATCCTACCTCTTCTACTAGAAATTGACTACTACTCTCTTGCCAACTATTCCAAGTGTCTGGTCTAGCTATTTAAAACCAGGACTAAAAGAGTGAATTGCTTTGCACTTAAGTTACTGACCCTGAAAATACAGTAAAGTGCAGACCTGCTTTTCAGCTGGCCATATGCCATTTTCTCTCTGTTTCCCTTCTGTGAGACTAGGGAGAGTGAGATGCAGATAGAATTTGCATTGTAGTGTGTTTTGTTCACTGCTGAGATACTGGAAGCTTATGCTAACTACAGGATTAGTTTTCAGGTGCCTAAAGGACATAGTAGCATTTCAAAGCAAAAGGTAGCCAAAGCACACATACATCCAAGTTGTCACTGTGCTGTTTTTATAGAAGAGACATTGAAAAATGAGATTATTGTTATGGTCAGTCTTTATTCTAAAAAGTGAAAGCATGCTTTCGTAATAATTATGTTGAAAGAAATAAGTGACTAGAGATGTAGGGAGAAGAGGTGAGTGACTTAGAGGGTGACCATCTCCTGAATTGTTATCTGTGAGAGTCTTTTGCTCTATGGAAAGACCTGCTATGACTGAGATGGGAATAAAAAAAATGTCACCTTTGAAAAGATAAAGTGTGATCAGAGAGATCCACTTACGCAAACATCCTTTTTACAGAATAGGATTTTTAATTTAGGACATAGCTTAATAAGTGATTCTCATACATAATTAAAATTCCAATTTAACTCTATGAATACTTTGTTACAACTGGGGTTTCATCTTAGGTTTGCTTCCCCAATTTAACTTCCGTGTACTTGTGAAGTGGATGAGGATGTCTATGAAAGTATCCTTCTGGCTAAATGGTACACTTGGGCAGGCAATTGCTGTATCTAGCTTTTAAAGTACCATTTTAGTATTTGAGCTCTCACCTGAAAATTTTTGCCTGCCTCCATGGCCATTGCTTTGGCTGATGGATGAATCTGTCTTTTTGTTGAATTAATGAAAACCTCTGAAAAAAATTGGAAATTTTGAAACTTTCAGATGAAAGTTCTTATCAAAACAAACAATGAAATTCTACATTGTCTGTGACCATGTCATACTTACTTGCCATATAGCTGTAAATGACAATATTGCTGGGAGAGGAGGGTAGGTCTCATTTAACACTGTAAATTTTTTAGATAACATGCATACAATATGTCTGAATTCATGTTTGAATGGATCCAGAGCCACACATTTAACAGTGAAGCATTCAAGGTTCTCTGCTGTGTGTGTGTCCAATTAAGTTTCTCCCATATTTAAATGTTTCCATCTCAAGCCCTCTCTTTCAGATTTGTGGGAATATGGACTAATTTGGATATTTGTATCCAAAAATTGACAAAACAAAAGTATCTACTCTCCTTCTCGACCGCACCTCTAAGGTGGAAGGAGGATGGGTAAGAGGGACAATATCAACATCCCTTTCTAAGGCCTCAATGAATCAAATGATGTGGATGCTTTCTGTGGGAGAAGGACCTTATAAAACAAGAGCTAAAACTTAAACTTTTTTTTAAAGTCATTATTTTCAGATAAAGTATGCCACAAAATGAATAGTTTTGTTTTGAACTATTATGTCAGTGGAGATGTTAATCCTTCACATTCTTAGCATTCACTCAATATCTTTAGAAGCCATACACACACACCACTTCATAGAGTTTCCAAAGTGAATAGGGTTATCTACTCCATTTGATTAATACAATAATCAATCCGATTAAAAAATCTATGGATGGGACAATAGTATTGAGTCACAATTTGGGTTAAATATTACATCAGAGGGTGGCAGTCTATGATGGGGCTGTCATTAGCTATTAGTTAGCTATTACTAGAGTTTTCCTCCAGTACTAAAGACAATATACAAAGATAGACAGTCCCTATCTCTCAACACATACACGCACACAATTTCTTTTCCAAAATTCAAAACTAATCTGCAGAGGAACTCAGAAGTTGTAATACACCTCCTCATATTGAAGAAGAACATTCTTAGTCACCAGAGCTTATAAACATAGCAAAAAGATTTTAAATAGCATTTCAAAGAAGAATATTAAAGTAGAACAATATTTTTTAAATTGGTAACAATTTAAAACATGGTAAAGAATTGGTTAACTTGAAAATAATTTTTATTAAATAGCATTATACATCTTTATTTCATCCTTACATTCCTGGATTTCCTTTCGTTTGCTCCAGAAGAAAATGATATTTGTGCACAGTTTCCATCTGGTATTGACACATCTCAAAATGTTTCTGGAAATTATTATGCTGAAAAATACAAGCCAGGGAGGTTGAACCCCACTGAAGAAAAAGCCCTCATGTTTTTGAGCAAGAAACACCTTTTCCATCCCAAACAAAAACACAAAAAATGTTGTTTTCATAAACATTATTTTTGCACAAAAAAGCCCACATATATTTGTGCACAAAACCATTTCCTAAAACACTTCAGGATGTATAAATACCATGTGAAAATTACATAAGTTTCTCCCCTTTGTGTTATTCTTCCTGACAAGCTTTCCCTATTGTCAGGAGATCTTTTATTTTTCAGCCAGAAAATAAATAATGACCAGTATATTCTTTCACTCCCCATTAAGAACTATTAATAATAATTGTGCACCATTGATATAACTAATGCCAAAGGCTATTTGAAATTTGGACTAAAGTTTGAGAATGAGTGAATAAAAGGTCTGTTGGGAAAGGTTTGATGAGGTTGAAAAACCCTGAGAAAATAGTTGTACTTCCATGATTTCTTAATGTCATCTCTGCTGGCTTCTTCTCATATTTACTAGAAACAATGGCGGGATACACACCGCCATTTAGTACGTATACAATACGTACTAGGGTTAGGAAGGGGCGGTGCTTCCGCACCCCCCTAACCCTAGTACGTATTGTATACGTACAAGATGGCGACACCCCTTCTACATGGGCGCCGCCATCTTTACGTACTGGACGCACAGCGTCCAGATGTGTCGCACCGCTTGTGACGTAGCGAGCGTGCCCCTGGCGCCTCGCTACGTCGCAAACGCGACTTGAAAAGAAGCTCCATTTTGGAGCTTCTTTTTTCGGTCCGCGCGGGAGTCGGGCCGTCTGAAGGCTCCGGCTCCCCCGCGGACCTACTGGCGGCGGCGGCAGACTGTACCCCGCCAATAATTCTTTCATTTTTAGGTCCTAACCATTAAATCAAACAAAGCAACATATGAAACAATGGCAGGTTCTAGACCGCCGCTTTGAGGCGGTCTGCCGCCGCCGCTGCTTGCTCCGCGCGGGAGCTGCAGCAGCCATACCACGCGGCTCCCGCGCGGAGCAAAAAAGAAGCTCCAAAATGGAGCTTCTTTCCGTGGTACACTGATGACGTCGCGAAGCGCCAAGGGCGCATTCGTGACGTCATTAGCGCCGCGCAACATTCAGACGCTCAGCGTCCGATACGTCAATATGGCGCCGGCCATGTAGAAGGGCCGGCGCCATATTGTATGGACACCGTCCGTATTAGACTCAGGGGCGTCTAGAAGAGATGCCCCTTTTTTAAAATGGGATGTCCTGCGGACGTCCCAACTGCCGGTGTGTAACCGGCCAATGTTCTAAATTTGTCCAGTAATCCATGATTATAGTCACCAGCCACATGGAATAAATACTTCCATCCGTTTCCCAACAGATTGAAATTGCAACTAGATCAGCCATTCAACAATATGCAAAATCCAGAATCTTTCACCTACACAGTTGAAGGGCTATGCTGACATATAACACAGGTAGAGACATTGACAGAGCTAATAATACTATTTATATGTATAATTACTGAAATTACCCTGACCTGCTTGGTTTAATAGCATTCTCTAAATTGACATGCATAATTTATGGCATCGTTGCTGTCAAGCATCAATCCAAATGACACAGTAAGGCATAAACTGAATTACCAAATAAAGTGTTTATGAGTTTTTCAGGACAAGATCACTATAAATGATGGCACTGGAAATGTTAATATCATTTTCTTGGGATCTGCAGACCATTATTTTCAATGGGTATTTGTGGTATTTCCAAAGAAACCTCTTCTCTAAGCAGTTTATCAGCCAGCAACTGTATTACTTTGCAAAGAAGCCTCAGGGGCAGAATTTTAGCACAAGTCAGTAGAATCTTCTTTTCCCTTATGTTATGGGCTTAAATTTCAGCCTTTTATTGCCAACTGCTCTCCCGAGGAAGAAAAATAGTCTTAAATGTTAGCACATTCAATGCAAATCACTGCAAATCCATCAAGAAATAACCTTAAATAATCACAATCCTAACAATTTTAATGTTAAGGTAAAATACTAATTAAGGCTTTCTAAACTATAAAAGTATAAAAATGGATTTTTAAAAACTTTATTTAACTCATCTGAATAATGACCTGCATTCATTTTCCTAGCCTAGAAGTATTTTAAAATTCACAGTATTAATCAAAATGGCAGAGAACATTATACAAGGCTTTAACTGTCCTAAATCTCATTACGTGGGATTTGCTACAGTGAGATATCTGTGGTATGTATACAGTTCTGCATCCTTAACACTGTAAACAACTAAAAAAAGAGAGGGGAGTAAATTTCTCTTACAACAAAGGCTATGACACTGAAGAAAGAGTCGAGATGAAAGCAAAAGGAAATGTAAGAAAGCAATGGAAAATGAAATGCCTAGCCTATTGTTTCAGTTTAGTGCCAAGTATAGTGATACAGTCCTATAGTTGTTTATCCACACTGAACTGTCCATAATGTATCAGAGTGGCTATATCTAAGCAGCAGGCCTAAGAAATGGGATGTTACACATATGATGGTAAAATCAGTTTCTAGAAACTCTGCTCATGTTTATAAAGAAGGCACAGTGAGGACAACCATATTCACTTACAAGTTCTGCCTTCATTCCTTTGGATACCAAACTTTGAAAACTTACTTGTTCAGCCAGAGCTTCCAGAATCCTTCAGTAAAGATAGTAGAAAATACCCGCCCCCCCACCCCCCAATAAAATGACATCCCACATGTAGCCTACAATAGCCTTATCATACCTAGATTCATTTTCCTATTTCTAAAACAAGAAGGTGTATTATGTACTTTGAGAAAATGATTTTAGACTGTTTTAAATAGGTCAAAGAGTTAGACAGCATTCCAAGGTAAAAGAGGTCAAATCTGAAGAAATAATCAATTAAGGAAATGGTTGTTTGACCTTTTAACATAATGTTTTTATCCTTTAAGACAAGCTATATATGAAAATGATTTTTTTTATTTCCCTTAACCTTTAGGAATTAGAGATCATGTTAAGCAATACATTTAATGGATTGCAAGTTGTACTTAAGAAAATATAGTTTCTAATATAAAAGGCCTGGCTGGATAATACATTTATTCGACTACTAAAATATCCTAAAAAGGCCAGCTGTAAAGGTCTACAGGTCTATTTCTACAGAAAAGTCCAAAAATGATCCTAGCTAAGTGCTGATGCCTTAGATCAAGTTATCCAACTCAGAACACCCAGAAACATCTTGTACAGTCCAACATAAACTAACAGATCTTTTAAAAAATCCTATTATGCTGAGATTATACCACCTGTAAAGAACCTACTCTTCCACCACCATTTCTGTACACATAGATCAGCATCTTATAATGTGAGGACAGAGTGCCACTCTCTGGGTGCACAGTTCTGCATCTCCCATACCCATAGAAGGCAGCTTTCCAATGTCTAAAGTATACTGCCAGAGCCATTTCCTAACTTAGGAAATGGGTAGAAGGGGCTAGAAGGGGCAACTTGCCAGAGAACTGGGAGAGACAAACCATTACTGCTTTCTTCTACATAAATGTAGGTGGGCAGTATCTTAAAGCTTCCCTGCCACACCCCTGGTCATTAATAATAATAATAATAATAATAATAATAATAATTGTTTTTATATAGTGCTGTAAGTTTTGCACAGCCCTTTACAGAGTTATCAAAACAACATAAAACCTTCTAAAGCTGTACAGTCTAAAATCATAAAATATAAAAATAGTAAATAAACAATTTATCTCATTAAAATAACTAGAGACAAAAAAGTAAATAAACAATTAACAAAAACCCTTATCTGAAATATTAAAAAATATCAAGCTGCAGCCTGAAAGACTTCCGTGAACAAAAAAGTCTTTAATTTGAACTTAAAGGCACTTTACAGACCACCCAAAAGGGTGGTCTGCCGCCGCCCTTGTTTATGCACGAAGGAGCCGCAGTGGACAAACCGTGCGGCTCCTCCACGCAGCAAAAAGAAGCCGCAAAAAGTGGCTTCTTCTTGCAGCGCTGTTGTGATGTTGCAAGGCGCCAATGGCGCCCTTGCGGCATCACAAGGGCGCCAAGACGTGCGGACACTAGGCATCCATCACGTCAAAATGGTGGTGCCCATCTGTATAGGGCGCCACCATTTTGACGCCCTCATTACATGCAAGGGGCAAGGTGCGTCAGGAAGCACCGCCCCTCATGCATAATGATAGTGCCCAATAGAGCCTGTCCAGAACGTGCCCAACTTGACCAGGAAAGTCATGATCAGCAAGTATTTGTAGAGGTGGTTCCATGAATAAGGAGCAAGGGTAAATCTGAACCAAGGAAGAAGAGACTCTTGGCTGGGTCAGCAGCCCTGAGTCCCTGGATTGCAGACATCAAATGGAATGGTAGGAGAAAATAGGGGTTAACAAATGGGGGGGGGGGCACCATGCAGGGCTTTGAAAGTTTCAAGAAGAAGCTTATACCAAATCTGGAATGACTCTCTGGGGTGAGACATGGCACTACTAGTTTGTGCCATGTATTGCTTTGATTTCTAGTATGGCTTTCTTGGAGGGGCAAACTGAGAAGGTGGTGCTGAGGGACTCCTGTTTGATTCCATGGCTGTCAGGTTCCTGTGGGCTCTGTCAGGGTCCTTTTTGTTTCCCATGCTGTTCAACATCTACATGAAATGGGTTGGAGAGGTTATCCAGAGTTTTGGGTTGCAGTGGTACCAATATGCTGATGTCACCCAACTCTACCTCTCCTTCCTATATGAACCAGTATCTGTTGTCAGTAATGCACTCGATAAGGACAAACAAATTGAACTTATTCCAAACAAGACAGAGCTGCTCCTGGTCAGTCGTAAGGCAGATCAGAGAACAGGGGCTCCACCTGTGCTGCATGGGGTTACACTTCCATGAAATCTCAGGGTTGTCACTTGGATGTTTACATAGGCAGACAGTGATTCTTAGTACGACAAGTTGAAGGGCTACCATTGCAATCAACTGCTAGCTGGGAGACCAGGGAGCATGTGATACCTACAAGAAGAACCTGCTTTAGACACTTTAGTGAAACATAACGGTGAACCAGCATTAAATGTACAAGAATACAGATTCATTCTGGAACATAAAAGAATCATCATGCACAACATGAAAGCTGAATGCTGTTTAGTAGAGCACTGGCACTGGCAGAAGGCACAAGCCTAGTGAGAATGTCTTCCAGAGTTTAATATGTGGTATGACCTCAGTAAGATTAGAGTCCATTTAATATTGAGAACCTATTTTCTGGGAGTTTTATGCATAAAATGAAGTAATTCTGCACAGTGCAGGTCATTAAAATGGCAAGAATTATGAAATAATTTTAATGCTAAGTGGTATTTCAGAAATTATGATAGCAGCGATGGCTTATTCTTACTTGTTTCTCTGGAGCGCTTCAGAAGGAAAATACTGGAAATGGTCTCTTGCTATGAAAATCTTTATTCTGCTACAGTTTCTACTATCATTTCATTTTTCTCCATGCAGCTCTGTTGTCAGGGAAAGGGAATAGTGCTTTCTTACTAAACTTCATCAAAGGAATAAACTAGTAAATACTATACGAAATACTTCTGAATGTTAATAATGCAGAGCTACAGTTTATAGGATAACAAACCTCATAATCTTTTAGTTTAAATTAGCATAACATCTTTGGCCTAAAAAAGAACCATAATAGTTTGTCTCAACTGAATATGTTATGCTTTGAAATACTGTATCTAGTCAATGTTTGTCAAGATCCCATTATTTAATCATCTTTGGGATAACACCCTCAAAGTGATCTTGTTAAGAGTAATTGCAGTGATTTCACAAGGATGTACAATGATTTAGATGCCTGCCTACAGTTAATGTCAATAGGACCTATGTGGCTAAATCAATGTTGTCTAGTTTGAATAAAACAAGCTTAATGACTGTGCATGTGCTCTGGGGGTTTTGGCTTGACTTTCTATTTTATAAAGTTTTATCAGATGTCTTCTATCTTCATTAATTATTCACCAATGAAGTGTGAAGCACTTTAAGTGTAAATAATCACAAGGAGATAAACATTTCCCTAATTTTTAGGACTGAAACAACATCCTTGAATAGCAATGAAGAGAGGCTTAAGGCTCCCTTTAATGCATTTTCATGAATCAGAGCTTGGCGAAAATGCAGCAAATGCTCATGACAGGTAGAATCTTAGATCTGCCAGAATAATTACAAATGGGCCATTTATATATGTGAGTGCAGATATATTTTTACACAGGGGTTCTCTTGCTGAAGTGAAAATAGAAATTCTGAAGCACTTACATATTTAATCTCAGTTTCCATTGGAATGAAATACTGGACTAAGGTGCATTTACCAGCACTGGAGACAAAAATAGATAGCCTGCCATCTCTGGATATCGAACGTAGTGATCTTGTTTACTTTAGATGTCCAGTAAAACTTGAGCCTAGAAAAGTTACCTTTTGGACTACAGCCAACATGAGAATTCTGAGAGTGATAGCTGAGAGAAGTTATTTTTTCAAAGCTTTGAAAAAGCATACTTTGGGGAGATGCAAAATTAGAAGAACTTTCTTTTGCTCAGTAGGTGAGTAGAATCAAATATTAGATTACTGCACTACACTCTTATAGTGCTGCTATTCCACTATAACTGCTCTGTTGCATTCTGGGATTTGCAGTTTAGTGGGGGCATTTAGAATTCTCAGCCAGAGAAATCTTAGGCCACACTGAACTACAAGCTTCAGAATGCAAAAGGAGGCAGCCAGAACAGTGAAGAGTGTAGTGTGGTTATGTGGTATCTCTCTACTTGTCACTGTAGCTGTATCTGCAATGAGCCTCTGTGAGACCTTTCCCCAAGAGAATACATATGAAGAATTGCTTTTGGGGGTAGTGCATCCCACTTGATCCTAAGGATTTTACTGGGAGAACCTACGCCAGCCTCTAAGATCTAGCAATTTGAGCTATTTCTTTATTCTTTAACCTAGGGCTAGTAACACATCCAAGGCTACGCAGAGCAAGGCAGTCAGCAGGGTTGGTGAACAGCATTGGGTATGCCATACATCCTACCCTTCACTGTCTGCAAAGACTTGTTTCAAGTGCATGATTCAGCCCCCCCCCCCCATCTTAGGCCAGTCCAGTCTGGTTTGTTTGTTTGTTTTACACAGAATTGAAGGAGTAAAATGTTCAGCCAGTAAAATGTTTGGTCTTTTCCATTTATCCTTCTCTGTTCTGTTAAAGTCTTCACTCGAGAACCAGGCACCAGGTTTTGAATCTTTCTGTTTGGACAGCATAGCAATGGATCATTGTTACAGTATTCTCTATTTGATGTAGAGGAGGGATTTTTATTAACGAGTATGTATATCCATATGGGGAAAGTGACATCTATTTAATATTAAGTTATAGTCATTTCAGCCAGTTTTTTTTCAGCTTGTCACTAACAAGTTTTCCCCCTCTTTGTTCTACTGTATTAAGAGTTGAAATAACACAAAATTTAAGACTGCTACCTTGATAGTATTATGATTTCAGAATAGTATGGGTACTTGGTACCAACAAAATTGATTTGTGAGAAGATGCTTTGTCCTTCCAAAAACCTGCAATGATTGTTTATGTAAATATGGTAGTGTGAGCCACTTTTGGCATAGTAGTTAGGGTCTGGGATAAACAAGGACCAGTAACTCTTTCACCCTGATCTGCTTCACAAATAGCATTATTTTGAGGATAAAGAGCCATACATGTCACATCTCGCTCATTGGATTAAAAGTGGTATGGAAAAGTAACTAATAAATAAACAAACAAGAATTACTAACAAGGCAATTTTTATGTGTCTTTGGGGGATATGGTTGAACTAAAACATTTTGCTGCAAAATGCAAAATATAAGTATCCCCCCCCACTTCCCTAGAAACACACACTGAACTGGAAAATTAATTTTACTTCAACACTGGGATGGTATTCTCTACAATGCCTAAAGGCAATGAGACAATGCTTATGGAACACACAGCTTTGACTTCCAAAAGAAGAGATTGGCCAAAGTTCTCAGGAGGAATGAGTGGGTGATTACGGCACTGCCCAATGGTAGGACCACCCTAGTCAAAAGCATACCTGGACATTGCACAAATATTCTGAAAAATATATCTGTGGTTTGCCAAATTCAGCGGCAAGTCATTTATTCTCCCCTTTATATGCTTTCAAACTTTGAACAAATATATATTTTAAAGAGATAATTCTCTACTGCATCAAAAACAGTGTTTGAAATTATTTCTTTCCATGACTAATGCTGTTTTATCAAAAGCAATATTGCTTAATTTTGCATCCTACATAATGCATATTCAGTAACAATACCTAGTCTGATGGATAAATCCCTAGGAAAAAACAAATTGACTACTAAATAATACTGAATTTAAGGCGTTCATTCTAAGCTATTAACTATACTAACAAATAGCATATTTATGTTGCTGTTTAAATAATTTAAACTCCCTTGCATTTTTTAAAGAATAGCATTTGAAATTGCCAAGAATTTGAGCCTATTATTGACAAGGATTTTTAATTATTATCTCAGGGAATGCTTGTTGCTAGGATGCTTAACTTCTGGGGTGGGTGGTGGTGAGGGAAGAAACCTTCTTATGATTATATACTGGACAATCTGTTTTCCCTTCCCTAATTTTTGTGTTGAATTCATTTTGATAAGAGTGTTATATAGGACTTTTAAATACAGGAAATTCATCCTTTCTGTAATGCCCCTTTATTGGTGAATATTCTTGTTCACACCAATTTTTGAATTATGTCCATCCTTATTTAGGATCTCTTTGAACAGGTGTTATGATATACATGATATATCAAAGAAATTCTATTCTGCACCCATTCAGTAATATTTTAAAGTAAATACAGTGGGCCCTTGGTTTGCGCTAGTGTTTGGTTCCAGGATCCCCCTTGGATACCAAAATCCATGGATGCTCAAGTCCTATTAAATAAAATGGTGTCTCTTATATAAGATGGCAAAAGCAAGGTTTCCTCTTAGTAATTTATGTATTTTTGAATATTTTCAAACCATGACTGCTTGAATCCATGGATAAAAAATCTGTGGATATGGAGGGCTGAATATATTTCAAGTTGTGTGGGACAATGGAAGATATGGCATTAGCGAAAGGTCGTAACAGAAGACGACACAATAGATGTCTGATGTCTATCCTGCCTTCCATTCACCCTGCACCCAAAAGATCTGAAGAGCATGCCTAATCATCTGACAAACCTTTCTTTGCTCTTATGTAATGCCAGGTCAGTGAAGAATATGTCCTGTATTATCTATGACTTACTGATAAATCACAACACTGACCTGGCATTTATCACAGAGACCTGGCTAGGAGCAGATAGCTCTGTAACTTGGGCTCAGGCCCTTCCAGCATGGTACTCCGTCATTGAGCAGGTAAGGGGAAGCGGGCGGGTGGGAGGGGGGGCTTAGCCATAATCTATAAAAACAATCTCACCTTAACCAGGATACCTATCCGTGCATTAGACCACATCGAGTGCATTTACCTTAGCTTGAAGACCAAGGAGAGTCTGGGGATTCTGTTGGTCTACCGTCCACCCTGTAACTTAACAGACTCCCTAGCTGAACTGACACTAGTCTCGGAGCTGGTGTTGAAGTTGCCTAGGCTGTTATTCCTGGGTGACCTCAACATCCCCCCAAGGCTGATTTGACTAATCTTACTGGTGCGGCTCGGGAGTTCATGACAAACACGGGCCTCTCCCAGATAGTCTCTGAGCCCACACATTGTGCAGGTCATGCCCTCAATGTGGTCTTCTGCATGGAACAGGCATAACCATGGGCGGAGATAACTAGTATCTCTGCATTGTCATGGGCGGATCATTTCCTATTTCTCCCTCTGGGGGTGAAGGACCAATTAGAATGGTCTGCCCTCAAAGGCTGATGGAACCCATTAGATTCCAAGAAGCCCTAGGGGGTTCTATGGTTAGCAGTGCCGGCGACTCTGTCAAAGTTCTGGTTAATATGTGGAATAACAACCTTCCCAGAGCTATAGACATGATTGCTCCCAATCGTCCTTTCCAACCCGCTAAAAACCGTAACCCTTGGTACACTGAAGATCTTAAACAAATGAAGCGGGTTGGAAATCTTTCTACTCTGCATCTATCATGTCTGTGGAATCTTGTCCAGCTGAGCTGTTCAGGGTGGTAAGGAATTTAACACAACTGCCTCCCACCCAGAACCCTCTATTAGATTCAACTAATATCTTGCCTGATGAAGAAGCCAGTGGAGCTTTGAAAGCTTGCAACAAGTATATTGTGCATTTCAGTTGGCCAATAAAGGTATCAGTGTTTGGTGGAATTTTGTTTGAAATTACTAAATGGCCAACACAGCCACTCCTTCATGTTTTCTGTGTTATTCCTTGTAATTCAAGGACATCAATCCAATCTGTAAATCACTTACTTTGTGTCCAGGAAGGAAGAATACAGGAAGGCTGTATTCTTAAGATGCAATCATAAGAACTAATCGGAAATCACATGTAATTCATTGAAAATGTTGGGAACTCAGTATACACAGAGCTCTTTAGATTCAAGTTCAGGTGTGTTCTCTTAGTGCTTGTATATTGTAATATAAATGATGAAGTTGTGCTTCACCTCTTCAATATGTTAGTAAAAATAATCAAATGAAAAACATGTCCTCATTTTAAACTGAGTCTTAGGAAAAACTAATACTATTTCTGTAGTGTTATGAGGGTCTTCTCAGTTGAGAGCACACCAATGTGTGAAATAAAAAGAATAAATCTCTCTCTCTCTCTCCTTTCTTTCTTTCTTTTTTGCAAAGAAAGAAAATAAAGAAATCAACTGTTTTGTACTGTGCTGCTTTGCCCCCTTTCTACTCATTGAAACATTGCCATTTGGTGAACTATTGCTGCTCTCTCTACTGTTGTGAACAAAAGCCATTTCCCAAGGCCAGTTGAATGGACTACATAACTCAATCTCTGCTTTGGTCTGCAAAGACAGTTTGCTCGCAAGAACAAATGCTCATATCAGGATTTCTGTACTGTAGTGTGTTCCCTATTTTCATCTGGACAGATTATAATGGCCAAGATCCTGCATGAGACACATGGGGGATAATGTCTGTGGGCATAACAGTGAGCATTCCTTTCTCCTTGGCTGCCAAACCTTGTGGAGCCATTGCTGTCATTAAAAGAAAGTGGAGGGGGAGGGGCAGAAAGAGAGAGCTTGGCAGTGGAGATTCCTTTTCTGTCCCCCTGATGTTTTCTACAAATACTTCTTCAGTGTTGCTGTTCCTCTACCTCTCACACATGCAAATTGCAAAAGGAGAGCAGCCCAGTCACTGTAGCAGCAGCCCAATGGGGCTTAGCAGCTGCCAAGTTTGGGATGGGGTGCAAAATGCTAGAAAGTAGCCTCTTCTGTTTCATTGAAAAAAGAGATTTATAACATGAACTGGGTGGTAGCCAATATATCATTAATCCCCTGCCTAATGTCAGAATTAAGTTGCATTCAGTCAGAACAGTATTTGACCTCCAAAACATGCTGAAGTTCTAAGTCTGAATTTACTTCCCATGATTGTGGATTTATGTTAAAATTCCAACAATTGCAATGAAATATCAGGCGGAATCCTCTTGATTACATATGCTATCATAACCCACAGTACACCAGAATATGTTTGAATAACATTGTGCAAATCAATGGATCAATTCAGCAGAGGAGTGTGGTTCACACTATATTTGTCCCAACTGCATTTTCTTGCTGCAAAATAAAATAAAATAACCCACTTGTGGTTCATATTCATGAATGAATCGATTCAAAATGGACTTGCTCCAGCCGGCCAAAAGGCAAATTTAAATCAATTCCAATCCCCATCTGGTTCATACTTGCATGGAATTGATTTATCCAAAAAAGACGTGGAAAAAATCAGTGTCAAAAAGATGTAGGTTAAATGGTCCCCCTAGCGCATGTCACCCCTCTACAAATTGCTTCAGAAATTCAGTTCTAGTGTGAACCAGGGTCATTTAAACCACTTCAAACTGATTTGCAATCCAGTTTAAAAGGTAGTGGGAATGAGGCCTGAGAAAAGAAGTATGAATTGGCTTTGCATGTTTCAGTAGGTAAAGAAGGGAGGATTTAAAAGTAAAACAAAAACAAAAACAGACTGGAGAAAAAGGAAAGTACCACAAACATGGAGAAAATTCCCAAATCATTTGAGAGCATGATAATTTGAACATCAGTTGTTGAAAGGGACTGTTACCATTAATGCACACTTGCTCTCTGGTCTCCTTTTCATGGAGAAAGCAGGCCTACATAGAAGATAGATGGGCTATAGTTGTACACATTTCAGTATACAGTTGGTCCTCCATTTTTGTGGGGGATCCATTCTGGACCTTCCTGTGAAAATGGAGGCTTGCATATATTCAAGCCCTATAGGCTTGAATGGGGCACATACCCAAGCATGTGCTTGTGCACGGGTGCACATGGACACACCTCATTAAAAATAGTGGATGTCATGGAGCTGAGATCCACAAGTTAGGAGGGGTGACTGTGTAGTTTGGCCTGAAGAGGACATAAGTATGATTCATTCATTGAAGTTATAACCAAAGCAGATTATTTTTCAGCATATTTTAAAAAAGTGATTTACCTTTTGAGATTTGGGTGTTCCTTTTATGTTCGATCCTACCTTGTGCCAGACCTACAACTTTATGTGACTACTGTATTCACAGTTTCTGGTAACTGATGGTACATATAGGAACAGTCTCTTTGATATGATAAGTTGGTGATGTTAAAGCAACTATCTAGCACAAAGAAGAACATTATCATTACAGAGTAACACACATCATTAAAAAAGGGATCCATGAAGAACATTATCATTTTGTAGTGACACACATCATTAGAGAGTATATTTAATTGTACAGACCATTGAGGAGGGGTCATTCATAACATGGATATCAAGGGCAGCATATAAGTCACCAGTGTCATATTTTCCAACTGGGATCTTCTTCCATTCACAAATTTATTTCTTCCAGGTGTTATAGTTGTAGTTGTAGTTGTAGTAGTAGTTATAGTTGCTGCTGTTGTAGTTCTCATTATTAATTTCTACCCCACATTTCCTACAATTTGGGACTTCAAGTGACTTACAAGAAATTAAATACATATCATTAAAATCCACAAGATACAAAAAATAAACAATTTAAAAATTGATAACCAGATTTTAAAAAAACCTATATCTTTAACCATGCATACACTCACCACCACAATTATTAGCAAGATCCAGCATATTATTTTGGTGGGAGGAGTCTTATCTAGTCAGTCATCAAATGCCTGTCTAAATGGAAAAGATTTTACAGGTCTGCAAAATGAAAGTAGGCAGGCTGCCAGTGCCAATCTAACTTCTGTAGGAAGGAAGTTTCAGAACCTGGGGGCAGCCACTGAGAAGGCCCTCTATTGTGTTCCCGCCAAATGTACTTATGAGGATAGTGGGGCAGAGAAATCTCCCAGACATCAAAAGCATGGGCTAGTTCATAAGGGAGATAATAGTCCTTCCAATAACCTATACCTGAAATGTATAGAGCTCTATGGGTCAAAACCAGCACTTTCAATTGTGCTCAGAAACAGACCATCAGCCATTGAAACTGTTGCAACAAGAGAGTTGCATGTTCTTGATAGCCATGCCTAGTTAGCAATATGGCTGTTGCTCTTTGGACCAGTTGAAGTTTCCAAATACTCTTCAAAGGCAACCACACATAGAGAGCATTCACAGTAATTCAACCAGGTCATGTAACGAAGTTGTGTGTTATGAAAGTCAGGTCTGACATCTCATGGAACAGGTGCAGCTGGTGATCTAGCTTTAACTGTACAAATGCACTCCTAGTCACTGCTGAAACCTGAGCTTCCATGCTCAGAAGTGAATCCAAGAGCACACCAGAGTTGTGGACCTACATCTCCAGGGGGAGTGTAACTCCATTCACCATAGGACAAATCCATATTCCCCGCCCTGCCTTTTGATTGACTAGGAGCACCTCCATTTTAATTGGATTAAGTTTCAGTTTGTTTGCCCTCATCCAGGCCATTACTGATGATAAACACAAGTTTAGGACCAAAACAGCTTGTGGAGGAAAGGATTAATAGAGTTGGATGTCATTTGTATGCTGATGGCACCACATCCCAAAATGCTAGACAACCTCTCCCAGTGGTTTCATCTATATGTTAAATAGTATGGGGAACAGAATTGAGCACCAATGACCATGAGGTTGAGCAAGAGTCCCCCAGCACGACTGTATAGGATTGCCCCTCCAGAGTGGAATGGAGCCATTGTAAAACAGTGTCCACAAATCACATCCCAGCAAGGTGACCCAGAATGATACCATGGTCAAATCTGAAATTCAGATGGAAAAAAGAAATTATTGGATTAATTTCTAATTTTTCTTGGGCTAGCCTGTAGATTATAGCCCATCCTTTCATGCATATGCCTAACAATCTCCATCTTATATTAAGTTGAACTTCCTAATACTGCTACTAGTTACCCTGCTAGCAGTGCCAAAAACTATTGACCATGACCGGAAGGAGAAATTGTAGTTCAAGCTGCACACTGTGGTTGTCAGATGGTGATATCATCAGTAGAGAATTAATTTCAGGTGTTTTCACATGATGCCTCTAACCAACTCTTGTATGTTAACCTCAACCCAAACAGATATAATTTTAGGTGTGTGAATCCCCCCCCCCCATTCCCTCCCCCCAAGTCTTCATATCAATGTGAAGAAACTCCTGTGTAATTTCTACCTGGGCACATTCTGAGGTGAGAAAAATGATAAACTGAGATCCAAAATTAATAATGTATCTAGCTGATATTCTCCTTGCTATGAAGCATTCAGTGTGATCCAGCCTCCCCAGCCAAATTTAAATGGTTTTAAATCTCTTTCCTTTTAATTGAAGATTTAAATATAAGCTTAATTTTATATCACTGAAATTAGTGGAGATTCAAGCTCTAAAGTTATTCACTATAAGGCCCACTGAACCTAGAAAGACTTATTTCTCTAAACAGGCACTGAATTGGATTACCAAGGCTTAGCTCTTGCCTAATTGCCCCTATAATGCTCAAACTTATGCTGTAGTTTTTTTCCCACATTAGGTCAATGTGTGTGGGATATGGATGTGCAAATCTACATCCTATTCCATCCTTACTTGGTTCTTCTTGTACTATTCTTTTTCATTGATGGAAATGAGCTCCATCCCTTTATTTGTGTACTTTTGAAAACGTGTGCATATATTTTAAATAGTATGCACTGCTTTATTATACCTTCCTATTGGCAAAAACATGTTCAAACTGTGTTCTTACATGTCATTAAAATTCTGTATTCATCTTTCAAGTTGTCCATGTTATTGCTGCGTCCACAGCAATCAGTCAACATGAGGTTTCTAGACTCAACAAGAATTGATAAAGACTAGTTCTCCAAATCTTGGACTCAAATGAGACTTCTCACAGATCTATAATGGGGATGGGATGGAATCGTGCTTGCCTGAACTCCACATACTGATACTTTGTGATTATTGCCTTACAGTTACAACTATATACACAGGGAGTTTTCAGCTTGATAAATAGTTCTGGGGAGTCAAAACCTTTCCTTGCTTCCTGTTAAATGTGTTGTGATGTTTAAGTTGGTCCCAATAAACTTACACCAACGTCCTGCATCTGTGTCTATGGTGGTATTCAGACTGGCGCTTTGCGCCGGCCTGGATACGTGCTAGGGTTGCCTCGGGGCATCCTTTACAGATGCCCCACAACCCTATCACGTAACCACGGTGTCAAAATGGCAGCGCCCTATCTACATGGGCGCCGCCATTACGATGCCACAGCCACGCCACAGCCAAACAGCACAGCACGGGCGTGACATCCTGGTGCCGTTGTAGGGTACTTGTGCTTTACATGGCTGTGCCAGCAGTATAAAAGGGAAAGGGTCTGAGCGGCCCCTTTCTCTCCCTGCTGCTGTTGGGGTGTCCTTGGGGCATGAAGTCCCAAGGACACCCCTTTCCAGGCTGCAGGGAAGCGGCGTTTTGCCGTTTCCCCAAGGCTTGGAAAAGTGATGGATCAGGGCCTCCGAGGCTGCCGCTGTAGCCGCTGATTCCCCGATCCATCAGGTAAAGGGGCGGGTGCAGACCGCCCCAAAGATATGTATTGTTATGGTGTCTTAGCTACACCCATGAGAGAACACTAAACTCTTCAAGTGAATTGCAGCTGTATCAGGGTGTAGTGACTGTTCTGCAATGGTAGCTCCTATTGCACAAAGAGTTCCATAGTGTTCTAGCACTCATTGTACCACATCTCCCATAGCAGTTTTATGGCCATTGGAAAATGGGACCCTTGGCACAATAACTATGATGTTGGATCTATTTCAGTAATGGTTCTGGAGATAAGGTATAGCTGCATCTGTGCTCCCCTTCTGAGAACATAAGTGCTGCACAACACAGTGATTGTGAATTAGTATATAATTATATAAATGCCTAACATTATGTCAGCCATAGTGTGCCCAACTGCAAGTTATGGAAGAAACAGGATTCAGTCAATGCACAGAAAAATCTAGTATATGCAAATTATGGTGGCTGTGGAAGTGATATTTATATCTCATCTGAGTCCCAGTGGAGACTCAGAACAGCTTTAAAAAGTGAAACCAAATACAGATAACAGTGTTTGTTTATTTAACTTATATCCTGTCTTTCTTTTTATAAAGGATTCAAGACATCTTCCAAATATTTTAAAAATAAATCGATATAGTTAAAAAAATTATTCATACAAAAGTTTTTTTAAAATGTTGGTTTAAAAAAACAAGGTTAAAACAGTCTGCAATTAAAACATAGGAGTCCCTCTGTAAGTATACTAGCCCCTCTTCAAACCTTTACACAGAAGTGTGAGGGCCAGAGAGTCAGAAGGAAGAGAAGCACTATAGCTTGACCCTGCCATTCTTTGATTGTGTGGAACTCTGAGTGTGATATGTCACAAGCATGTGGCACATTGAATGCATTCCCCCTTGACATATTAGGAGAGGTAGCACAAACAAAACAGAAGTCAAGTTTATTTGCATATCGGCTTATGTGGCACTCCCTGTAATATACACAAGGGATTCTAACAGCTATTCTTTTCTATAAGAAATACTTTTCTGTAAGAATGTCAGCCCTAATATCTGGAGTATTTCAATATGAAAGCTACTTTGGGAAGCAGATATCACCAATGTCATTGTTATGCCCCGTGTTAATATTCCATACACAGCACAGTTACATCCAAAATCCACAAAACAGTGATAGCTTTATTGGCCAAACAAAATGCATTAAAATCACACAGGAAAAGTGTGTGTGTGTGTGTGTGTGTGTATATATATATATATAATATCATTATAATTTTTTCTGTCTGTATTATTTTTAACATATTTCCCCAAGAAGAAGCCAGTGGAGCTTCAAAAGCTTGCAACACATATTTTGTGCATTTTCGGTGGACAATAAAGGTATCACTGTCTTGTGGATTTTGGATGTTACTGTACTTTGCTACATGGCCAACATGGCTAGCCCTTGATATATATACCAGACTACCATCACTATTTTAAATAATTTAGCAGGATGTATAGTTGGGTATGAATCAAAAGCATGGGTTGTCTTGTGTTCTGTATTTTACTCTGAAAGTGTTACTTCTTCTTCTGTAAGCTATTGGAATGTGTTATTCTCAATAAAATAAGTCCTTTGTTTCATAGCCTTTTATGGCACTCATTTTCCTTTAACTAGTATTTAAAGAGAATCAAGTGTTATTTCCCACACTAGTGAATTCAAGCAACATCAAGTGTAGATACTATCTACAAAAAACTCCTAAACAAACCTGTATTTTGTTCCCATAGAGGTTTCTAAAAATACAGAAGCTTAAATATTTTCCTGTAATATATTTTTAATTTGATTTTTTTAGAAGTACCTAATGTGACATGCATTTAACTACCAGTAGAGGGTGCATTTTACATAGTTTAGGACAACTCAATGAAAATTCTAATTTAATAAGTGAAGCAAACGGGCAAATACACACACACACTTGCAAACTGTTTCAGAACAAATTAAGAAATATGACAGAAACTATCAATAGCTACATTAGTTGATTGGCTTTTAATGTTTTAGTATTAATATTTTGTGGAAAAAGTCGGTGAATAATATCTAACTGGTTTAATCTCCTTTGTTCCAGTAACTTCACAAACTGGTTAATGAGTTTGTGTATTCTGATCATATTGATATTTCCTGCTGCTTTTATAAAAAGATTTTATAGGGGGGAAAAACCTTCTCCCTATATAAATTATACAAAGTTCAATGCAGAGAATCCAGAAGCTGTGTTTGATAATCTAGTTAGATGGTTAAATAACACCATAATAAATGATGAACTTATTTTAAAAGCATACTGAACTCTGAAAAGAGGAGCATTGTGTGTTGCTTTGTTTCACTTGGGTGCCCCTTTGCTCCTCTTTCTGATTCCCTTTGTACTTTTTGCCAGTTGCTTCATGCTTCTTCCTCATCTTGCTTTGCTTAGGTGCTAGACCATAGAAGGAGTATGGGTTTCTCCCAGCAGGTGCAGTCTCTGACCACGTTCACACTACAAAAATAATCCAGGATGAATCCGAGTTGAATCTTTGTTGTTCACACATGTCCCAAATGCACTCAATGCACTATTTGGGGGGGGGGGCTGGCAAAAAAAACCCCAAGTAACCCAGGATATTTTCCCCAACTTTTCCTGAAAGATACACATTGTAAGCATTGTGAATAAGCTTCTGAATTGATTTGGACCACTCTGTATCATTCAAGGAAGGGAGACAGCCCCATTTTACATTTTATCCTTGAAACAATGGTATGTGTGAATACAGGGATTACAATGGCTCAAAGAAATTTGCAAACCTAAAACAAAATGGGAACAATAAACCCATTATGCATCAGTGTGGTGATCCACATCTCCTTGGGACCAAAAAATGAGTGTCCCAGGAAGATCTATGGTAATGGATCCAGGGGGCATGGCAATAGCATGGATGGGCAAAGTCTAGCCTCACACTTGTCATAGGAGTACAAATGTCACTAGATCTAGACTGCACAGCCAATAATGAAGAATCCTAGGACTTGTGGTCCATCAACTGCAGGGGTGGTCTTTGCAGTCCCCTGCTTTACAGTGTTAGCATTAATATTGTCACAGCCAAACGATCAGATAGTAAT
The DNA here is from genome assembly GCF_019175285.1 of Sceloporus undulatus. Taxonomy (NCBI): domain Eukaryota; kingdom Metazoa; phylum Chordata; class Lepidosauria; order Squamata; family Phrynosomatidae; genus Sceloporus; species Sceloporus undulatus. The sequence continues at coordinate 56,319,733 of NC_056524.1, read as the reverse complement.
GTGTTAAACAGAAGTACAGAACTGTAAGGGAAAAGATGAAAGGAAAGAGAAATGATGCTGCAAATGTCTTTGTAACCGAGGTCAGAAATAATTTTTTAAAAGATACTTTGCATTTTTCAGAAACCTGTAACCTCCTTAAAAAGTTACATATTTTTATAAGTAATAATCTAAGCAATAATAAACTACAACTATGTAATAATGAAACCTAAGTAGTCCATGTTACAGAAGTACTGCTGGTTCTTTGGTGATGTGAGCTTGACAGTTATAACAAGAAAAGAAAGCAAATTTAATAAGGCACATTAATACCATACTAGGGCCTGTACAGACAGGCCAAAATAAAGCTGCTTCGGGTCACTTCGGATGTATGCTATTTAAATGACACATGCATCTCAAGAGGACAGAAGCTGTGCCAAAGCCGCACTCCAGTCTTTAGGCGCAGCTTCTGGCCTCTTAGAACACATGCATCATTTAAACTGCATACCTCCAAAGTGACCCAAAGCAGCTTTATTTTGGCCTGTCTGTACTGGCCCTAAGTATCAAAGAGCAGTATACTTCCATTACCACAAAATAAAATGTACCTTGTAACCCAGTTTTCTCCACTTTACTGCTGCTGTTTGCTGCCTGCAGGAAGAACACAGGAGCTCTGCAGTGCACTAAACATAGTAAGAAAATGAAACAGCTCATAGCATAGATGTAGTTGAAAGTGATACAGACAAGCCAAAGTCTCAAAACAGCACACCAAATGAAATTGTTGCTATCCAAAGTGCCAAGGAGACTGCAAAAATGATTTTGGACACTGAAATGCCTATAACTGTATCATGTTGGCTCAGAGTTCACAGCATTATGTGGAAACAATGATGGCAGAAAACGCAATGAAATGGCAGGGGGAATACTACATCCCCACTCATCTCACCCACCCTCAGTATTTTTTTCAGATACCAAATCTAAAAACTTTTTTTTTTTTTTTTTGCTGATAGTGGCATTGCCCTTTTTTTTTTGTCATCCCAAAAAACAAATTGCTAATGAGACTTTTCAAGGGGAACCCTCCTTTGCCTTAAGAACCTCCCAAAATGCTCATAATGAGCTGTTTCAGCTCAGGTTTTTACTGAATCTGATGTACATGATAATTAGTCATATTACTAATGGATGTTCAGTTAAATTGATCCGGCTAACCTAAAAACAGTAGTGGTTGTAGACTGAGCAAGGAGACACACATCTTCCTTGAATGATGTGGGAGGTAAATCCCTGCTTGGTACGCAAGCCACCTATGGCTAAAGAGAAGCAGAAGTGTCTCTGATCATTCCTACATGTGCAGATTTATAGAACAGCAGAGATCAAGCAGAGAAATCATGGCCTAAGTGTATCAGGGCCCCCAAGAACTCAGGCAGAAGCCGCAGCCTAATTATCTCAGGGCCCTCAAAGCACTCAGCCAAAATTGTTCCTACTGCTCTTTCAACGGTTGATCCAAGAATGAGACATCTAGGGGATGACAGGCAAAGCATTCCATTTACCACACCCCCTAGATGTCTCATGCCATGACAACCAACCATGGCATGATTTAACTGTCCTGGTCTCAACCAGTAGGAGGGCAGCAAAAGGCCCATCCCAACTCCACAGCCTCCGGCATGGAGGAGGGTGAGAGGGTCACTATATTCTGTACCTTCCTGAATTAGACAATTCACAATGCGCTC
>NC_056524.1:56215569-56318032 GCF_019175285.1 Sceloporus undulatus | reverse complement strand
TCTATCTATCTATCTATCTATCTATCTATCTATCTATCTATCTATCTATCTATCTATCTATCTATCTATAGTGTTATAATTATTCTCACTTCATCCCAAAGGACAATAGCTTACATATGGTTCTCAGGTTATCTCCTATCCATACACTAATGTTATTATTAGATTGCCTTAGCTTTGGCACTTGACCTTTGTCACGTGCTTTAGACATTTTCCCAGCAATCTCTCCTAGTGGGTTCTAGTGGGTAACAGAAAACTGATACAATTACTTCTTGTGATGCAGACACCAGACGTTCTGCTCAAACACTTCTAAGTTATAGGAAGCCCTCTAAGTCCTGTGATAGCAAACTTTACATGGAACACTTTGGAAAGCAAGCCCTGGAAACAGCACCAAAAAAGCTCACAACTTGGTTCCGATACGTGGATGACACTTTCACCATTTGGAGCCATGGAGAAGAAGATCTGGCTGTGTTCCTGAACCAACTGAACAACATCCACCCTAACATCCAATTCACTGTGGAAAAAGAAAAGGAAGGAACACTGCCGTTCTTGGATGTCCTAGTCATCTGCAGAACAAACCAATGTTTGGGTCACACAGTATACAGAAAACCCACACATACAGACAGATACCTGCACAAGAACTCCAACCATCACCCAGGACAAAAAAGAAGCACAATCAAAAAAACTGGTAGACCAGGCAAAACACATCTGCGAACTCCACTTCTTGGAAGATGAACTGAAGCACCTGGACCGGGCTCTACAGGCTAATGGTTATATTCAGACATCAGAAGGGCTGCCAGGCCCAGGAAAACCCAGAGGAGTGAAGACAAGCAGCCACCCAAAGGGAAGGTATTTTTATCATACATCAAAGGAGTCACAGACAGAATAGGCAAAGTGGTGAGAAAGCACAATCTTCAAATGGTTTACAAACCAACAAAGAAAATCCAGCAAATGCTTCGCTCAACCAAGGACCAGAGAGACCCTCTCACAGACGCAGGAGTTTACCGCATACCATGCAGCTGTGGACAAGTCTACATAGGGACCACCAAACACAGTGTGCAAACAAGAATTGAGGAACACGAGAGACATTGCAGACTAGGTCAGCCAGAAAAATCAGCAGTAGCAGAACATGCCACAAACCATCCTGGGCATAAAAAACTGTTTAAAAATACTGTACTGAAATTCTGGACCATGTCAACCACTACCATGTCAGGATGCAAAGGGAAGCCATTGAAATCCACAAACACCTGGACAGTTTCAACAGAAAAGAGGAAACCCTTAAAGTAAACAAGGTTTGGCTACCAGTCCTGAAAAATAGCAAGATAAAGATTCAACAAATGCAAATGAGAAATCTCCCAGCACAATGAGCACTACCAAGCAGACACTAATCCTCTTTTGCAGACCCTCCCACCCTGAGGCCTGCCATTAGTGACAAAACAATACACATGCAAATCACTCCTGCCTTTTCAGGTCACACAATATATATACCCAAGTCCTTTCCAGGCAAGCATTCTCTGAAGATGCCAGCCACAGATGCTGGCAAAACGTCAGGAAGAAACTCTTCTAGAACATGGCCACATAGCCCAAAAACCCCACAAAAAACTCCTAAGTTACATTAGTCATGATTAGATCAGTGTTGTTGCTAATCCTTCTCCACCATTTTCTTGCTTACCAGATTATTTTTTCCTCGGGCAGTATTTTTAAAGTACCTCATGAACAAAACAAAACAAAACAAAACAAAAGAAAAACACAGAAAAGAATTTAAAGAAGTGAAATGCTTTAGGAACCGTTTTAAAAAAGAAAAAAACATATAATCTAGGACATGAGTGCTTTTATGGACTAGACTCCACTTATTCATGTGTTGAGTATATTAAATGTTCTTGATTTTCAAACCAAACAAACATGGGTATCCTCTTTGGAAGTTCTTGCCCTGATGGTATTGCATTCTTTCCAAGAAAGATAGTATTTCATGAGTTGCATGGCCCAACAAACACTTCCACTCTTTAAGTCCTCCCCCCACCTTGCATTTGTTTTGTCCCTATGTGATCACTATGGCGGGTTATAAACTGCCATAAAGTACGCACTCCGCACGTACTAGGGTTAGGAAGGGCCGTATTAGGGTTAGGAAGGTTCTTACCTTCCTGACGGCCCTTCCTCCCAGTACGTGCGGAGCGCGGACTTTATAGCAGTTCCCATCCACATGGGCGCCGCCATTTTGACGTCTTGGACGCTGTGCATCCAGACGTGTCACGGCGGAGGTGATGCTGCGAGGGCGCACTCTGCCCCTCGTGGCGCCACTTTCGCGTTCCAAAAAGGAGCGCCATTTCAGCGCTCCTTTTTCGCTGCGTGGGGAAGCCTCGCAGTCTGGCCGCTGGGGCTTCCCTACGCAGCAAATGGCGGCGGCGGGAAAACGGCCCCTTGAGGGCCGTTTGTAACCCGTGAGTATCTAACAGCATAAGAATAAAGCAGAAGAGGGCAACTACAGCAAGCCCAAGAATTTCTGCCCCAGGATGCTTCTAGAAATACACACATCACCTAAAATGTCAATAAACAAACAAACACTAAGGGAAAAACCAAATGCTTACTTTTAGTTTTACAAATGAGTTGTTATGTTAAACAATGCGGGGCTACAATATTTTGCTTTGAAAAAATCAGTTGCTGTCCCTGACGTCTTCTAGGAGAGGCATTTAATTTTTTTTTTATTTTGGCCAGAAAAAAGGATGGTTGAGGCAGAGGGCCTCAAAAACAGCCTGGGGGACTGATGATTCTTAATGTATTTGTATATCTTTCAACTGTCCAGATTTGGCAGGGACAATCTCAATTAATCTTCTGTCATTCCACTTTTTCAGCTGCTTTTAAAATGTCCCAATTTTGCTATGCTCTACCACTTCCCTCTTTATCCTCAGATAACTTCAATCGATGCAGTTCACACCAGGACGATAGGCAAAGCCTTGGAGGAAGGATGTGGCTTTAATACCCTCCATGATATGAGACCAGATAATTAAAAAATAAGCAGGGCACAACAAACCAAAGTTGGGCATGTGATGGGGGGGGGCAGAATCTCTATTTAAGGGCAAACCACTCCCCATTGGACCTCTTTTCTCCAAAGCAGCCCACCCTCCCACCATGCAATCTGAACTTGGTTGGTCGCTGCAGGACTGGGTGGGAATTTTCTCCCCTTTTCCCAGAGTTTTTTTGCCTACCCCATACTGGTAATTGGCTTGGGATGGCTGTGAAATAGGTTTGACTGGCCCATATGGGATTAAAGAACTATTTGATGCACACCAGTGGCACTCCCTTGTGGTGAAAGGTTAGACTCTGGAACAGCTAAGACAGGTCAAGGGTCCTGGAATTGTGAAAGAACATGCATTTGGGGTAGACATGAGAGTTTTGCTCAACCTTACAAACTCGAGGGAGTTTGGGGGGGGGAGTGCCTTATGTTTACCTCCTTAGGACTGGCTGAGGATGCAATTCGAATCATTGGATTCACCTCAGGGTCTGGTGTTTGTGCCCAAAGGGAAGGCTGAAGAGGCAAACTAGAATTGACACCTGCGCCAGGGTATTCACCTGCATCAGGGTTTCAAGACTTTTGAAGTTTGAGTTTGAAGTTCAAGAGCTTAGCATTAAATAGGATATAGGTCAAATAAATGGCCCTTTATTCATCCAATTTACATGTCTCATCTCTGTATTTCATGGTTGGGTATCAAACTCATTCCAAATGCAAAAGTAGTTTGCACTCAGTTATGTCAGTGTGGGGAAAATACCAAAGGGGCAGAAGCTTACCCTTTGCTGTAGGCAAACTGCAAACTCAGGGAAGCTGTACCTGAGTTTCCCCTACCTTGTCTTTCCTTCCTCATTAATAACTTTTGCCATCCTTCTGATATTGTTGGAAAACATGTCCCAGTTTTCTTCTGTGAAATATTGAAGCATATGAATTTGCCCAGCCCCAAATGCTGATCGAAATGTGGCAATTCATACATATCCCACAAACCACCTTGGCTTAAAACTCATCCAGCATGTTTGATGTCTACTTTTAATTATATGACTGTACTCATCAGGCTGCTTAAAAGCCATTTGTGAAAATGATGATCTAGGATGAATCCCTCTGAGAATACCGCTTGATACATGTTGTCAATTTAATGCTGATGAAAACACAAGCCTTTCTGTACTTGGCTTTTCAACTATCCTTCTACCTCTGTGATAATGCTTCCTTTGACCTTACTTATTAATGGTAATGAAAGAAGGGAAGTGCATTCCTGTTGAGAACATCTATGCACCTGCTTTCCTTGCAGTGAGCTCAGTGTCAGATAACATGCAGACCTGAAGGTTGGGTAGGAATGGTTTTCCACCTCTGCCCAGGAGCTGAAACCAACAAAGAGAGATTGTGATTCAGGGAAAAGTAATCCTGTTTCCTATAAGTGGGAATAGTTAGTTCTCAGTCGTTGGATAGTCTGTGAAATACGATTATACTGTTCATAAGATGTGTTCTTGGCTTGGTTGATGGGAAATGCTCTGCTTCATTGCATTTCAAGTCCTGTAAAATGATATGCAGTGTGGACCATATTGAAATGCAATTTAAAAATCAAATCAAAACTGTTCATTTTTCATAGGCAGGGCTCAGTTTGTCACTTGACTAACCTTACATTCCTGCCAGGCTTAAGAAAGAATGTAACAATAAAAAAGCAGTGAATATATAAAAAAGCCTATCAGTTTTCAAACAGTTCAACATCTTTTAAAATGAACATATTTGATTGTCTCCTAAGGCTTAAAGAACATAAAGAAAAACTAGACTGACACAAGGAACCAACTTCCACCAGTATGTACAAAGCAGTATCAGAGTTAAGCACTATTGCTATTGATTTCAGTGAAAGATTTAAACATATGTTAAAAGCTAACATCCTATGTCTGTTTACCTAGGAGTAAAGGCCTAGTTAACACTGTGGGAATTACCTTTTAACAGTGGGGTTCTGTAGTCCTAGCTATGGGGGGGATGCCTCACCACAAAGTAAAAGACTGAAGTAACTGTCCACTCAGTGCAGAGGCCACTGGTTCTCCCAAAGATGGCACTGTAAATCTGTCTTACTAGAATCATATTCTTTTTTTAAATGGAAAATATATGCATTTTAATGTAATGTAATGTACCAAAATGTTTTGAAGTTTAGCACCTTTACTTCCTCCCTCCTTGAGGAAAAACATGGTATCTTATATCTCTTCTCCTTTATCTCTCTCCTTGTCTCCCCCCTCACACAAACACATAAAAATTGGTCACTTTTAAACTAAAAACCCCTTAGTACATTATATTGTTCTCATTTAATAAGGGGAAACTAATATAACTGTCATGATGTATTAATAGGTAACACAGAGCCCATACAGACAGGCCAAAATAAAGCTGCTTCGGGTCACTTTGGAGGTATGCTGTTTAAATGATGCATGCATCCTAAGAGGCCAGAAACCCCTAAGTACTGGATTGCAGCTTTGGTGCAGCTTCTGGCCTCTTACGAGGGTCACTCAACAAGTACTTAGCCGCACCGCCCGATGGCGCTGCTGTTACAAAAGAGTTTTACCATTGTGCAGTACATTATTTTAGAAGCCTACTGTCAAAGTTTCAGTCAATTCCCTTCATTTGTTTTGTTTTGATAGCCTTTGGAAGTGAGCGTGTCAGTCGGTTTTACAAAAATGGAAAAAGAGCAATATCGTTCGGTGATTCGATTCTTGTTTTTGGAAGGGAAAACATGCAGTGAAATCAAAGAGCGCTTGGATGCTGTGTACAGTGACTCTTCTCCTTCGATGACGACTGTCAAGAATTGGTTCAACGAGTTTGTTCATGGCCGCACGTCGGTTTTTGGTGAGCCACGCCCAGGTGCCTCGAAAACGGCTACTATGGAGGAAAATGTAAAAAAAATCCACGATCTCGTGTTGGCAGACCGCCGATTGAAGGTTCGCGAGATAGCTGAGACTGTAGGCATCGCAGAAGAAATGGTGCATCATATTTTACACGAAGAACTGGGCATGAGAAAGCGGTCGGCGCGATGGGTGCTGTTCCACCACGACAACGCACCAGCTCACACCTCCGCGGTCATGGCCAAATTGGTCAAATTGGGCTACGAATTGCTGCCCATCCACTGTATTCCCCAGATTTGGCCCCCTGTGACTTCTTTTTGTTTCCAAACCTGAAAAAGTATCTCGCCGGGAATAGATTTGGGTCGAATGAGGAGGTCATCGCCACCACAGAGGCCTAATTTGCAGACCTTTAGCTTTTCTGACTTTACCCCTACAAATGCCTGCTATTTCTTTGAATTCCTTTTTTGTGATTTTCCCCTTTTTCCATTTCTTATACATGTTCCGTTTCAAACTTAACTCGGTTGAAAGTTCCTTAGTCATCCATCCTGGTTTCTTGAGACACCTCCGATTTTTCTTTCTCACTGGAACTGTTTGAAATTGTGCCTTCAGTATCTCTCTTTTGAGAAACTCCCATCCGTCCTAAACTCCCTTCCCTTTTAGTATTTCTGACCACGGGATCACCCTCAATATTTCTCTAAGTTTACTGAAATCCACTCTCCTAAAGTCTAGAATGTGTGTTTGACTATGCCTGGCTTCTCCTTTCCATTGTATAACAAACTCCAGGAGAACATGGCCACTTAACTACATGGGAAATTTCAAAGAGAGAAGCTGAGAAGAAGATGCAATCATCCCTTTTCTCCCTATAGAGGACTTTGCCCACTGTATCTTCTTCAACTCAGAGATAGGCAACTTTGGAGGATCCAGAGGTCAATTTCCTTGCCCTGGATACTCTGGAGGATTCATACACTGTTGACTTTATCACAGGGGAAAAATTGGGGGGTTTAAACAGTGAAAATCACGTGAAAATCATGCAATCATGATTAACATTTTGACACACATTCATGGGATTTCCCCATGAATTATTTAGTATCATAGAATCATAGATTTGGAAGAGCTGGAAGAGACCACAAGGTCCATCCAGTCCAACCCCCTGCCAAAAAGGAATTCACAATGAAAGCATACCCAACCGATGGCCATCCAGCCTATTGCCATTACATTCAGTGATATAAGGGAATTATGATTTACGAGTAACCTTAGTACAAAAAAAAAAAAAAAAAAAGATTACTAAGGATCCTGTATAGTGTGGTATGGGAAGAGATCAATGGGAGGGGTGCCACCATGAGTTACTGCACTGGGTGATGCTAACCCTAGTTACACCACTAAACAACAATAACAGTAACAACAACAACAACAACAACAACAACAGCTACAACAAAAAACAGATTTGGGAAGTACCTTTGACCCATGGTCTGCACTTTCCTCTAATGCATTGTTTTGACAGAACATGTCAAACTTACACACGGGCACATCTTTCATTCTTGTGTTTTGCTTAATTGGCTGATTCATCTTCAATTGTCATTGGGTGGTCAGTGGAGTTCTGCCATTTTATAAATCCTACGATCTTAGCCATAGAGATAAGAATGTGTTTTTACTGATATTGGTAGCTCAGCTTCTCTGCCCCCCTCCCACCCAATTATTCAATATCTGTTTATACAAGATTGAAAAAATATGATTGGCTATAAAAATCAGTTAGTTCTAAGGAAATAATTATTGGTGTAGTAACTGTTACATTAAAACCCTCAACACCAGTTCTGTAAATAATAAGGCCTCAGTTCTGCAGTAGTACACTGACTCAAATGATTATTAACAGAAGGCTCTTGTACTTTTGAGATGTGCTGTACTGAGAGTTAAAAGCATGTGCTTGCATTTGAAAGATCACAGAGTAGCATGATCTGTGTAGTCATCAGGTTTTATGTTCAGGATAGATGCTGAAGTGTGCCCCAAGTGGAACACAAAAACAGTGAGTTGATCTATAATTTATACACTTTCTACCCTTTTCTGTTAATTTACGTCCACAGCAAGATTTATACTGCTGCAGTGTTAATCAAGTATTTCAAGAAAATAGATGAACATGAATTCCACTGATAGACATTTTCTCACAGATGTTTAAGTCCTTTTTCACTAGGTTTTAAAACTTGAAAAAGTTGAGGATGGTAGATAGGGAAGAGATGGACTAGAGACAGCATTTTGATTTCAAAGAGATAGTGGCAAGATATCAAGCAGATAGGGAACAGGAGAGCTGTAATAAAGACAGAACAGTCACTAAGAGGAGCAAATTGATTCTGGTTTTGGAAAGCTGTGAATGAATAGAATGTTCAAGGGTTAACATGTTATTTTCTGTCTCTTAATAAACTCCCACTTATTATTCTTTGTTTTAACCTTCTATGGCTGTCTCTATAAAGTGTCACACTTACCACAATGGGCCCACATGACAACACAGCCAAGTTATCCAGGTTTGTTGTAGCATCTACAGTCCAGGATTTTTAGATGAACCTGATCTTGATTATTAATAATAATAATAATAATAATAATAATAATAATACTGTTTATTTATAGCCCATTTTTCCAGGGAGGTCAGGGCGGGTTACAACAGGGGTACTAAACAATGTACAATTTACAACAGTATCTACATTATAAAATCTCAAAAAATACATCAATATTTAAAAACAAGATAAAAATTACAGACATTAAAACCACCACTTCCAGTCTTATTTCCCAAACTCAAATTTGTTTTGTCTCAAATTCATATCAGTTTGTAAATGCATTAGAATTTGTTTTCCAAATGTTTACATGAAAAATTGTGTATTTGTGTGTGAACATTCCCATTGTATATTTTTGTACATACCGTTCATAGTTTCTGCACATTTTTGCAAGTATTTTTTTCCTAATATAATGTTGGCTTGTGCTTAATTTGCTCTTATATATGATTCTCTGTGTGTTTTCACTTAATATATTGACTTTGTGTGCTTTATTAAATATGAACACAGAATATACCAAAGCCAATTTGCTCAAGCCTGAATATAAACTGAATTTCATAACTTTAAAAATTTCAAATCTTAGACATTTCTCTTATATTCCTGTTCTTCAGTGTAGAAAGTCAGCTGAAATATCTTCAGTTGAAGCTCTTCATACACAATAACCTTGCTTCCATAGACATGACATATTTGAATCACAGACATAATGTCTTAAGCCTATGCTCTGCACTTCGAAATTTCCCATGTAGTTAAAATGGAAATTACAGATTTACCATTTTCTGATAAAAGAGACTGAATTTGCAAGCAACAAATTAAGAGTAAGACACAGGTAACAGATGTTCCTGTGATAGAATAAACAGTGTCTGGAATTTCTCTTTTATAGTTTCCAATAAAGATTAGTTTTTATTGTAACAAATTAAAATGTGTGCATTTCTTCCATCAGGAGAGAGCTATAAAACCATGCTGTGTTGAGAGTGATGTTGCCCATAAGCAATGTACAAATCCTCCTCCCCATCCCCATCCCTGATTTTAGAAATAAAACATATATGCAGTATTTCTCTTCATTTTCACACACCTGTATCAACATGCAGTTTAGTTCAATGAATAAGGAGAAACAAACATTATAGCTATCCAACATTCCATTAAGTAGCTGAAAGAAATGATATCAGAAATTAAGACTTCATAAATTTGCTTATTTTACATATCTCGCTAATATGAACACTTGGGCCTACCATTTGAACTATGACTGCATTGTGCAATTATGTTCTCAGTCTTAGTCTCTTTGAGTCAACTGCAGGACAGTGAAGTGAGGCTGGAAAAATGCCATTGGTACTGGGCCAGCCCTGTGAAGCCAACTATTAGTCTTCTCAGACAGATATTGTTATGCCTGCTGGGTGTAATGTCAGAATTTATTTGAAGTGCTGTTATATTCTTCAATATACTCATTAAGCTGTGAAAAACACAGCACATAGGCACAGTTGGAGCAAGAGCAAATAAAGCGCACAGAGAGAGAGAGAGAGAGAGAGATGCAATACAACAGAGTCAATATGCAGTACTACACAGCCTAATGATACTGGGAAGGCCCCAGCATCAATCTCATCTACAAGCAGGAGGGTGCCAAAAGTTATGTAACTTTTCTATTTAGTTTAGAGTCCTTGCATTAGGGAATAGTGTAGCTGTTCTGTATTGGGAAGCAGACTTGAAATATCTCCTGTCTCCCCCTGTATTTGAAATGTGTAGCACCCCAAGGGGGACAATCTGCCTGGCAAGCTGGAGCCAACATGTACAACAACTCATGACAAGTCAAGTATCTATGCAGACATGCAAAGTATCATGCAGAACCTGAAAAGAAAGGAATTAAATGATTAGGGTTCATTTATTGACTGTCATCTGAGAAAACACTGATGTCAAACTGTGAGATTTGCACACAGCTTGTGTTGTGTCCTGTCCCACACCCAGTAATTCAGGAGTCAAAATGGCTTTTATACTGTATTGAATAAAGCATTGGCATTTCCTTCACCTTTCATCACAAAATGGGAGCCATTATTAGGAATAAAACACTCTAATAGGCTGTCACGAACCAAGATGCGAAAGATTTTTACTGGGTTAACAGCTGAAAGTAATATAATGACACCATTGTGTCATTTATCCAGAAACACATATTCACAAAAGCATTCAAGTAATATGCTTGATGGGAGACAAAATCTGGTTACTCCATAGATTATGTAGTTTAATTCTATCTTGCAAATAATCAAAGAGTTCTATAATTGCTAGGTTTGTAAACTGCTTCATTTTCACTAGTTCTTAAGGCTATTTTCTCTCTTATCTTATCATTACTTTTAACACAGGCACTTTGGGGGCATTGGTTTTATTCATTCATTCATTCATTCATTCATTCATTCAATTTGTTTATATTCCTCCTTTCTCTCAAAATGGGATCCAGTTCTGTCATTTTGATCAAGGAAGTAGCTTCCACAACTGGAAATGGAAGTGGAAACCATTCACCCTTCCTCCTTCATGCCCTTCATAATCTTAAAACAAACAAACAAACTCAAAACCTCCTCTGCAAGATTCAGAAATTGGAAATTCCAGACCTGGTTTTTAGTGCTAGAATGAACTACAAAGAGAAGGGCCAAAAATCCCAAGACTTCCATGAGTGTCATATTTAATTTAGGCCTAAAATGTCTGCTTTCAGGTATTATTGAAGTACTGTGGAGGGATAGGAAACAGAAATGTGTGTAAGCCTCAGTCACAAGGGGGCTGTACGGATGAGTAGCGAGACACCGCTCCTTTCTGCCCCCGAGTCAGGTCATGGCAACTACATGCCATGGCCTTCTCAGGACACAGAAAGAAGCCCTGAAAAGGGGCTTCTATTTGCATCCCAGAAGGGTTGGCATGGGCACACTTGTGCGCCATGATGACACCCCTTCCGCACCATGCCATTTGGACGCTGCACCCGAGAAACGTCATCATGATGTGTGCCTTGTGGACCTCACTATTACCACCCCCATTAGACCATGCTGCTTTAAATTTGTGTATTTAAATAATATGTAAAAGAGTTTCTTTGCATGACATAAAATGTGTCATTTTGTGGTAAACTGCCTGCCAGTGAAAATTGATTGTTTAAAAATGTCAATGTCTTTGCCTGGTCCAGCAGCCAGAATATTCTAGGCTGCTTCTGTAGGACTCTGGGCCTGGAACTACCCTAGATTCACGATTACCTCTGCATTCTGTAATGAGCTGGGTGGCTGTCTACATCTACCTGGCAATGCCAAATTCATTCAATCTGAGATCAGAAATGAGACACCGAGTAGACAAGCCCTTCATGATGCAAATCTCTTTAGCCCTCTACACATGCTTAAAGTCAGATGTCATTTTATGTGGACAATATTGATGTCACTTGTTGAGTATGGAGAAACCAAATAGTATGTGCTTTGGTTGCAAGATAGTTTCAATAGTATATTGTGTTGTCCAGTGAGCAACTATATTTGGGATTGAAAGCCATCACTTTGTCTATCACTGGCAGTCATTGAGCTCCAAGGTAGTGGTGAAGCTGGAAGTAACTACAGCATAGAAAGCCACATCATAATATTGTCCTAGTAAAGCAATTTTTGTGGGCATGGGTCTTTATAGCTGCAATTTACCTACCTATTAGAGCTTGAATGACAACAGATAATACTTAATACAATATTTTATACTGAAAGGTGATTGTTGTTGTTGTTACAGTAACTGAAAAGAATTATGTACAGTGCAGATAAATTGTTTTTATCTTTTTTGCATAATTTTACAACTCAGGTAATCCCATGAAATTGAACTCTTTCCTCAACTCTTGACCGCTTTGCCCCTGTCTCTGTACGCACTTTTTCCTCTAGGACTAGGCCTCAGCCCCGGCTTGCCCCCCTCATTAAGTTTCTCCGGTCCTGCTCTAGAGAGGCCAAACGTCTTTGGAGAAAGTCCAAACAGTGGGCTGACTTTATTCATTACAAATTTGTTCTTTCCTCCTTCTCACATGCCCTGTCTATAGCAAAACAAACTTATTACAAATCACTGATCTCCGCCAATGAGAGGCGCCCGCAGCGTCTGTTCTCCACCTTCAACACTTTGCTTAAACTTCGCTCTCCTCCTGTCTCTTCATCATTCTCCCCCTGTCTCTTCATCATCTAATTATTTCATCTCAAAGATTACCACCATTTGCTCTGAGATAGTCCCTCCCGATTCTTCTTCTGATCATAATCTTCTATCACCCTTGCCTAAAAAATTTTCTGTGTTTCCTCCTGCTTCTCTGGATTAACTCTCTGCACTTCTGAACTCTTCCAAACCTGCAACTTGTTCTCTTGATCCAGTTCCTACTCATCTTCTAATTTCCATAACTCCCTCTCTTCTGACCAGAACGGAGGGCCCTAGTGGGTAGGTGAGGAGAAAGAAGGTCTGATAAATAAGGGGGGGGCAGCCCATGAAGGGTTTTAAACGTCACCAGCAGGAGCTTGTACTAAATATGGAAAGGGAGGGGGAGCCAGTGAAGGGATGCCAACAAAGGAGAGAAGTGGTCAGAGCGGTAGGCAGATGTGATAATGTGTGCAGCTGAATGCTGGACAGAAATTAAAGGATGGAGGTGAGAAAGAGGAAGCCCAGCCAGGAGGATGTTACAGTAATCAAGTCGTGAGACCACTAGGGCATGGGCCAGAATCTTGGCAGTAGAGGTGGAGAGATATGGTCGGATTTTGGCAATGTTGTATGAAAAGAATCTACAAGCCTTGGCTGTGGTCTGGATATGAGGGATACATAACAGAGAAGAATCAAAGAATCATAGATAAAACCAAGCCATGGGGCAACCCTTATACCAAACTCGGAAGCTGCAAATGGTCCAGAACATGGCAGCCCGGCTGGTCACTGGGACTCCCAGGACCAGCCATATAACACCGGTGTTAAAAGATCTTCATTGGCTGCCCATTCGCTTCCGAGCTCAATATAAGGCGTTGGTTATTACCTATAAAGCCCTAAATGGCTTGGGCCCAGGATACCTAAAGGACCGCCTCTCCCCGTACATTACGCCTCGCACCCTCAGAACATCTGGGCAGCAATTACTGAAGGTGCCTGGGGCCAGGTTAGTGTCCACTGCGCGGAGGACATTTTCCACAGCTGCCCCAGCCCTTTGGAATACGCTGCCCATTGAGCTCCGCTCATCTACCACCCTGGCCCAATTTAGGAAGGACCTCAAAACCTTCCTATTCCAGCAGGCATTCCCCGATTAAAGATCCTGTGGGCCTCCCTCCTCTTCCGTGGCCATGAGGATGGGCTATTGGGGGCTTTTTTTATCTGTTTTTAAGATGCTGTATTTTTATTGTATGTTTTTAATCTTTTGTAATTTGATTGTATTGTGTTTTGTATTTTGTAAGCCGCCCTGATCTTTTGGAAGGGCGGGATATAAATAAAATTTCATTTCATTTCATTTCATTTCATTTTCTTGGCAAAAAGCTCCAAATGCAGAGAATAAGTTTCAACCTGTGAATATCCACATCTGCATAAGATTCTCCTTACGGTTTTTTGTTTTGTTTTGTTTTGTTTTTGTTTGTTTGTTGTTGTTTTTTGACAACTGAATAAATAATTTTTGGATATTTTAAAATTGTCTTTGCTCAAGTCTTCCACAATTCAAACTTTTTCAAATTTTCTTCATTAGTTGTTCTTCATCCCCAATTTCAACCAGGAAGACCTGGCTGAGTGACTCTAATGTCCATAACCCATTTCTAAGCTACCCATATTTCCTTGAGACAAAAATGAGACATTGAGGTGGCAAAAACAGGATGGAGTTATGTAATATTCTGTATTAATGAAGAAGATAATAATAATCTTAGCTCCTTTTACTCCATTTCCCCAGCATGGTGCCTACAAGAAGCCTTAGCTGTTTACAAGTCGCCTCTTCAACATTCTTTTAAAAGACACACAAGCTACTCTTAATTCACCCCTATCTTTCAGGGGTGATTTCACTGCTCACTACAGCACAGCACACCACAATCTTTACATACAGACATAGCACATAAGTTAAGCATCCCAATGTGGGAGGAAGGCAGGATATAAATCCTTGAAATGAATAAATAAATAAAATAAAAAAGGAGGGTATTTCATTGTTATTCCTTGTGTAAGCCATTAGAGGAAGGCACTGAAAGATAAAACCACAAGGTGTAGTGATGTTGAGGACTCTTCTTCACTGATGGAAAAATCCAAAAAGTCCCTGATTTTGTTCCTGTCTGCTCCAATTTTATTTTGCATACCCATATGATATTTTGCTAATTCCAAAATATTTTCTATCAGTCCTGGTATCATCAGAGACATTTTAAACTACCTCCCAGGTTTATTTTAAATTTCCTGAAATGAAATATAAATCTTTGATGGTCTGCTTCTGTTATCCTGGAGGTAGCTAAGATGGTTGTCACTAAGAAACATAGTGAACATAGTAAACATTAGGAGGAACTTCCTGACAATAAGAACAGTTCGACAACGGAACACACTCCCTTGGAGTGTGATCGAATCTCTCTTTTTGGAGGTGGTATAACAGATGTTGGATGGCCACCTGCCAAGGGTACTTTGATTGTGTGTTCTGGCATGACAGGGGGGTTGGACTGGATGGCCTTTGTGGTCAACTCTATGATTATATGTTTTCAGGACAGCAAATTCAACAGCAATCATGTGCGGGAAAGAAGAATGTTAGCAATAAAATAAAATTATCCTAATGCTTAACTAGTGTAATAACTAGTGTAATAATTGCTAAAGCATTTTAACATTTTAACAATATAGTACGACCCCCATATCTGCATGGCCAGTACTCGTGATTTCACTTACCCATATCTGAAAGAATATGTTCTCTCTTGGCATTTGCTAAGTTCATCAATACAATTATATGGTATGCCTCAACCAAATGTTGACCATACAGACACAATGAAGGACCCATAAATGCCTACAGAGGTTCTCTGTAGGAATCTCTCAGTTCTTGAGCATGATTCCATGGTCAGCTTCTTCCAGAAAACATTAGAATCATAGAACCATAGAGTTGGAAGAGACTGCAAGGGCCATCCAGTCCAACCCCCTGTCATGCAGGAAATCCAAATCAAAGCATCCCCGACAGATGGCCGTCCAGCCTCTGTTTAAAGACCTCCAAGGAAGGAGACTCCATTACACTCCGAGGGAGTGTGTTCCACTGTCGGACAGCCCTTACTGTCAGGAAGTTCTTCCAATGTTGAGGTGGAATCTCTTTTCTTGTAGCTTGCATCCATTGCTCCGGGTCCTAGTCTCTGGAGCAAGTGAAAACAAGTCAGCTCCCTCCTCAGTATGACATCCCTTCAAGTATTTAAAAAGGGCTATCATATCACCTCTTAACCTTCTCTTCTTCAGGCTAAACATCCCCAGCTCCTTAAGTCGTTCCACATAGGACATGGTTTTTAGACCTTTCACCATTTTACTTGCCCTCCTTTGGACACGCTCCAGTTTCTCAATGTCCTTTCTGAATTGTGGTGCCCAGAGCTGGACACAGTATTCCAGGTGGGGCCTGACCAAAGCAGAATAGAGTAGCACTATTACTTCCCTTGATCTAGATACTATACTTTTATTGATGCAGCCTAAAATTGCATTGGCCTTTTTAGCTGCCGCATCACACTGTTGACTCATGTTCAGCTTGTGGTGTACTTGGACTCCCAGATCCCCTTCACACATAGTCTCATTCAGCCATGTGTCTCCCATCCTATATCTGTGCATTTTATTTTTCCGCCCTAAATGCAGTACCTTGCATTTCTCCCTGTTGAAGTTCATTTTGTTAGCTGTGGCCCAACTTTCTAGTTTATTCAGGTCATCTTGAATTTTGATCCTGTCCTCTGGAGTGTTAGCTATTCCTCCTAATTTGGTGTCATCTACACATTTGATAAGTATGCTCCGAATTCTGTCATCCAAGTCGTTGATAAAGATGTTGAATAACACTGGGCCCAGGACAGAGCCTTGTGGGACCCCACCTATTAATTTCAATAGGGTTCACTATTATCTGCAATTTTGCATTTCTACAGTAAGTCTGCAAATGTATCTCCCACAGACAGAGGGGAGGGGATTTTCTGAATGTTAATTTAAAAATTTTCAGTGAAAATTGGTGAAAGTCAATTTCTGAATTGTTCCCTGAGTTTAAATATGACATGTGATTAGTGGGAGGGGGAACACAAGAGAGAAAAGAGGGCAAGAGAGAAACCCAGGGCATTTTAAGAAAGAGTTTGAATGCAAAACCACAAAGATGCAAATAAAATTAAAACAAAAAGAACTGGAAAGTCTTTCTATTGTCATTGATTCCTCCCCCCTCCCGCTAATCTGGATTAGCCCTTAAAGGTACTTACTTAATTTTACAATAATGAATGGAAAGCAACTGTTGCTTTGCATGGAGCTGGGAAGATAGAGATAATGAGAGTGTGGATTTATGGCTTGCAAAGAAAGGCAGGGAAATTGGGAAATGGGTAGGGCTGCTGAGTTGACCCAAGTCAATGTCCAAATGAAAAAAGTAAAGTTATGGCCTGTTACAGACAGCCAAAATAAAGCTGCTTCGAGTCACTTTGGAGGTATGGTATTTCAATGATACATGCAGCCTAAGAGTCCAAAGGCCGCACCAAAGTCATGCTCCAGTCCTAAGGACTGGAGTGCAGCTTTGGTGAAGCTTTCAGACTCTTAGGACTCATGCATCATTGAAATACCATACCCCCAAAGTGACTCGAAGCAGCTTTATTTTGGCTGTCTGTAACAGGCCTATAAAAGCAAATGACTGATGGAAAGTAAGAAGGAGATAGTGACTTTAACATTATGAAATAGAATGAGGTGTTAGGAATATAAAATAGATATGAGGATGATGCGAAAATTTTCATGTGACCGAT
Organism: Sceloporus undulatus; assembly: GCF_019175285.1. NCBI lineage: Eukaryota > Metazoa > Chordata > Lepidosauria > Squamata > Phrynosomatidae > Sceloporus > Sceloporus undulatus. The sequence goes on along the minus strand of NC_056524.1, from coordinate 56,300,766 downwards.
CCGGATTCCTTCTGGGTATGATTGCCAGGACTAGAGTCCGCATCCCTCTGAAATGCAGCTGTGAGTGACCAATTGCTATTGTAATGGACAGAACCACTGCTTACTTCTCCTGCTTCCCTACAGGCTGGCCACTGTAATAGGATGTTAGACTAGAAAAGTCTTTGGACAGATCCAAGTGTGTATATGAGCCATTTTGATATACTGTACTGGTAGGTGCTTGGTTGTTTATCAGAACATAAGAGGGGCTTAATTAGCCCAACATTTGATCATTGGATAGATGAAAAATATAAGCATTAAAGATTCATATTACACAGTAGGCATATGTTCTGACAAACCTTTATCACACAGATTCTCAGGATAACGATGGTGTTATATCAATACATGTGAGGTCTTTATTAGCACCATACAGAGATATTAAAGTGACACTTCATGATTAACCCCAAAGAAGTGTTAAATTTAAACAGCACAGATCATTTTAGTTCATTATAACTGTACTAGACATGACAGGTGTGAACTACTTAAAACTGTCCTGTGTTAAAGAAGAGAATAGAGAAAAAGTAAAGAAAACCTTTGTATAACCTGCTTCAGAGGCCAGCCCATAATTTAGTATACCAGAACAGACAGACAGGACCTGACTAGACATTTTGGACCCCAATCAGATCCAAAATCTAGTTTAAAGCAGGGGGATGCTCATTCTCAATTGGGAGCACAGAAAATGTGGCCTCTCACATTGTATCAAATGCACTTCAGATTGTTAGATAGTTCTTACTTCACTATCATACATTACCTTGAAGAAACATTGACTTTTAATGGCCATTGGAAATAATGGTGTCTGAATTGGTTCAACACTTCCAGCTATTTAATTGTAGCTGACAGATTGTGAAAATGTTCTTTCCTCTCCAGGTCTACATCTGTCATTGACTAACTTTCTAATAAGACACATGAAGTAAGTCCTCAATACAAGATGTGAAAAATATCTTTTTAAATCTCTTTAAATATATTTTTTAAATTTGTTAATCACTCAAGATTGCTAACTTTCAGAGTCACACTCTCTTGGTCTCTATCTTTTCTGATTATGGCATGAAGATTCTTGAAACTTACTAATCATTTCTTTTCTAAAACAAAACAAAACAAAACAAAACAAAAACCAATCCCATTTGTCTGTTTTAAATACTCAATTCATCAAGCTGCAATTCTGTACATACTTATCTGTGAGTAAACCTTAATGTCAAGAGGACCTATCTGACTAGATGTATAGAATCAAACTGTATGGACTGCTCATACCAAGTCATATACTGTTTACATTGTGTCACACACATCCTGTCTTCCTTCACAAGATCAATTGTTTTCACAATGTTCAACATTTTTAATCATGTTGTAGTAATTCTGGCATAATTACTGAAGTACTGTGCCCTAGTACTATTAGTATATCATATTATTTTCATTTTAATTATTTTAAGTATAATTAAAATTGCAATTCATTACTTGAACAGTAGTGTCTAAAGCTCCTCTGCTTTAAAAGTTACTTGATATTTACTTGTGAAATGGTCTTACAATTCTCTAGTTCTCTCCAAAACCAAGATTAATCAAGTCTAAAAATTAGCCACAGATTATAATAATTTTTCCTTCTTGCATCATACACACACACATACATGCGCACACGCACGCACGCACGCACACACACACACACACATCAATGCAGGAAATAGGTAAATTTGTAAAAAGTTCGTGCTTTGCAAGATATTGTAGTGATTCATAAACATTCATGAGGCAGATGAGGAGGCGTTTTCATGGTTGTGATCATGTTCATGTCAAGTTCGTATCCAGATCTCTATATCCATATCTCTGTATCTCAATATCTTTAGTGTATCTTTAGTGTACCTTCCCTTTCCTTTGTCACAACTTTAGCCTCCATCCTCTGTACAATACCTCCCCTCCTCGAATTCACCTCTCGCTCACTCTTTAATTCTTTTCTCCCTCTCTCAGCCTCATTTTTTCCCTCGCATCTGCTTTCCCGTTCCTCCTGCTGTCTGCTCCTTTCTGTTGGTTCTTGCTGTCCCTCTTGTTTTTTCCTGGGTAGGGGACAACCCTCCCCTCCACCCGCTCTTGAACAGCATGGCAACACATTTTGAAGGCTTCCTTATATACAGTATGCTGGCTCTACATATGCCCATGATTCCCTCTAGCACTGGAATATTTCATAGAATCATAGAACTGTAGAATTGGAAGAGACCACAAAAGGCCATCCAGTTCAACCCCCTGCCATGCAGGAATTCACAATCAAAGCATCCCCAACAGATGGCCATCCAGCCTCTGTTTAAAGACCTCCAAGGAAGGAGACTCCACTACACTCTGAGGGAATGTGTTCCACTGTCGAACAGCTCTTACTGTCAGGAAGTTCCGCCTAATGTTGAGGTGGAATATAGAATCATACAAATTTCAAGCATTCAGACTTTGCCTAAAGAAGCCTTCAAAGAGAAGCATGTATCCTGAAATGCTGGAATGCAGGATCATGGTGAGGCACCTGTCTGGTAACAGCTTCCATACCATAGGCCATCTCCATGGCAGAAATATGGTTCAGAGTGCCACTGTTCCTCTAACCCAGTGTTTCTGAACCTTTAGTTGTACAGATGTTAGAGACAACCTTTAATCCGTCATAATTCCTGACTATTGGTCATTCTGGCAAGGACTTATAAGAGGTGAAGTCTAAATTGTCTAGAAGACCAAAGGCTAAGAACTACTATATTACACACTTACAACACAATGCTTTCCATTTAACTGTCATGGCTGTATCCTATGCAACCCTGGAGTTTGTGGTTTGGTGAGGCACTACAGCTCACAAACTGAAAAATACCTCTCCCTAAACTGCAAAGATTCCATAGGATGTTGCCAGGGCAGTCAAAATGAAATCATGGCATTATAATTATATAAAGTGAAGATGCCCCATGTCATTTCAGTCACAGGCAAGAATTTATACTCCATTTGAATTGAAGGTGCTACCTGCCACGTCAGCCTCCAGAAAATATTCTGTTTCACTTGTTCATTCAGTAAATTTACTTGTTATTGTTTCACAGTTTAAATTACCACTTGGTTGATATGAAGCATTTTACTCTTAGGCCTTACTTCTCGGAAGTTTGTGTTTGTTCTGCCCTTGTGGGAGACAGACAATCATATGTAGGATGTCAACCCTATGTCAAGTGTTGTACCCACATTCCTGCAGTACTGCTGGATGGGTTTCCTGAAACAATGGCCTGTTACAGACAGGCCAAAATAAAGCTGCTTCGAGTCACTTTGGAGGTATGGTATTTCAATGATGCATAAGTCCTAAGAGTCCAAAAGCCACACCAAAGCTGCACTCCAGTCCTTAGGACCGGAGCGTGGCTTTGGTGCGGCTTTTGGACTCTTAGGACGCATGCATCATAATACCATACTCAAAAGTGACTCGAAGCCAGCTTATGTTGACCTGTCTGTAACAGGCCAATAGTGATTTTCTTATTCTTTTTATCTAATATAAGTTTCCAGTGTAGCCAGTCTTGTTTAATAATAAAAAACTCAGCATTGACACTATATTCTGCTAGCATAAATTATCTAATAATAATAATAATAATAATAATAATAATAATAATAATAATAATATAAATAATAATTTATTTATATTTTCCTGCCTCTCCCACTGGATCAAGGCAGGATTACAACCATAAAACCACATACAATACAATGGTATCTAAAATACATATTATAAACAATAATCATTAAATCTGAATCACACATACTAATAAAAATATCAGTTGAATGTGCTGTTCTGATTTCAAGTGGGATTTCTTCCATTTCTTTACAGAAGGTGGTGGGTATGCCCGCCGAAGAGATCCGTCTTTAGTGCTTCTTGAAGGCATCTAAAGTGTGTGCTTAGAGGGATTTCCTCCAGTAAGTTGTTCCATAATGTGGGGGCATGGCAGTGAATATCTATAGGAAGTTGATATTAATCTAGCCTTGAGTATTCTAAAAGATTCTTCCCCAGATGTTCTGAGAGTGGCGGGGTGGATTATGTAGGGAGAGGCGTTCCTCAAGTAATTGGGCCCAAGCCATGTAGGGCTTTAAAGGTGATGAGCAACACTTTGTATTGCGCCCAGAAGCTGATGGCAGCCAGTGTAGAGATTTTAAACTGGTGTTAATAATCTGATCTGGATGTTCCAGTGATCAGTCTGGCTGCTGCATTTTGAACTAGCTGAAGTTTCTGAACTTGATACAAAGGTCATAGATATTCTATGATATAGGACCAGTTAACTAGAGTAGGCGTTGTTGTGCTTTTGATTTCTGTGTAAGGTTATTTAGGGTGTGTGTGTGTGTGTGTGTGTTGTGTGTGTTGTTATATATATATATATATATATAATATATAATATATGAGAGAGAGAGAGAGAGAGAGGATCACCTTTTCTTCTAATTTTAATTTTTATCTTCCAAGGGGGTAATGAGTTGATCACTGATTTGGTTATCACTCTTGTTTTATCCTAAAAAGCTGAAACAAACCAAAGTCCAATAAAATCCTTGAAGCAGTGAAAATCGGCACCTCTGATCTCATTTTGATCATTTCCTTGCATTCCACTAGACTTTTTGGCACCTACAAATGCTTGATGGACCTGGCTCTGTGGCAAAAGTTTCATTAGCCGTGCATAAAGAGTTGATTGGGAAATTTGGTTGATAAAAGATCAAAGTCACTCACTGAAAGGCAGTCAATGCATAACCTTTAGGGTGCTTTTGATGAGTTTCTTGATCTTGCCAAATAGCCACTAAAGCTTTATGATAAGGGTGGGACCCCATCTTATTGACCTATGGAAAGAAACAGAGAAAATATGTTGTTAACCAAAGAAAAGGGAGAGATGTCACATGTATGTCTATATTTTAATGAATCTATATGGGTGCAATCTATTATATGACAATTTAATTATATGCCAGATCTTTGATAAATAATATTGTGTGGGACAGCTAATTAATTATTTAAACAAAAAACAATACTTTCATAAATCATACTTTCTCGGGGTAAACAGGCACTCTCTTACACTTCTCTTTTTTAAAGTGTCTCGAAAGCCTTGTTCAAGATTACAGAGGCAATTTATTTTCTGGTTGGGACAAGTCTGAATTGAAGTTTAATCTACTTGACAGGCATAAATTATGTTTACTTTTTTGTCCACTGAAAGAGCAGTAGGTTGTTATGAGGTACCTCGTGTTGCTTACTAGTGGTGGGGAAATGAATATGGCAACTGACAGTGTTGCTAGCACATTTTAAAAAGACATGGGTCCAAATTGAGCAATCTGATATCACATGGTCCCTTCACTAACTGCACTGTTCTTTTTTTTTAATGCATTTCTTTAATAAACACTTCTTGGTTAGCCTGCAAGTAACAAACTGGCAAACTAGAAAGGCTTTTACTACTAGTTTCTAGTCAAAGTTCAGGTTTCCCACTATCATGTGTTAAATGAAATAGCCACTTAATCAAGACGAAATTGGACAGCTGATGTTTATTTCTTCTTAGGTAAGTCCCATTATGCTCCTATGTTTAGAACTGCAGATTTGTGGTACTACTCAAGGGTGAATTACAAGAGTGAAACCACAAATGCCTTACAAGCCTAAAAGAATGAGGAACAACAAGCTGTTGGAGATTGTATTGACTACAAGCAGCCAGTGAGGCATCCTTTCCTTTCGTCTATGGATCCTTTCAAGTGTTGGAGGGCAAATAATGCAGTTTGTATGTAATATGGTACCATTGGCGCCTTGCGGTGTCATAAGCGTGCCGCCAAAAAGCCCTTTTTTTGGGTTCTTTTTGTTGCACGGAGGAGTCGCGCGGTTTGTCCGTTGGGGCTCCTCTGCACACAAATGACAGCGCCGGCAGACAGCCCTTTGGGCGGTCTGTAAAGCACCTTAGTCTTTTTGTAAAACATATGAAAGTACTTAAACACATAGTTAAACACAGAGTCTTGTGGGAGAGAGAGAAGGAAATGCTTGCAATTTAGAGAGATGCAGGAAAAACAGGTGTGGATAAACAAAAAAAACCCTCATAACTAAGGAAGTCTGCAAACATGCAGAGTAGTGGATAGTGAGTATTGGCATGCAGAGGTTCCTAATTATAAAGTGTACTTGTAGAGTTTGGTCTTCTATTTAGTTTAGACTACAGCTCCCAGAAGTCCCAACCAACTGGGCCAACAGCCAGAAGTTATGGGAGCTAAAGTCCAAATTATTAGAGACTAAAGGTTGAATGGTTAAGCATTTTGTTCAATTCATTTTTGGACGGAAAGTCCAATATAAATTTCAAGGGTATTCTGTCCCAGAAATATTGCAATCCAAATAAAATTAAGCTGTGGCTTAATGATCAATTTGTGATTTTAGGATAGTATTTGTAAATTGTAAATGATAAAAATGACCTTTCATAAGAACCTAAAACTTTTCCCCTTTCAAGCAACTATCATTTTGTCGATTTTCATTACATGGCACTGTCATATAGCAGTTCTCAGTTGTCACTAGGTACTTTATTACTAAGATTTTACAGACAGGCTGATAATATGAAAAAAGATTTTATGACAACCCATAGCCCCCTTAGACATACCATTTTGTTTTATTTTTGTTTGTTTTGTTTTACTTAGGCAATATAGATCTCATATTTGGGGTTCTATGGTGATGGCATGACCAGGATCCATTCCATTGTAGTTTGGAAATAATTAGCCTTCCTGTCAGAGAGCTCTGGTGCCACAACAAATTACAGTTCCCAGAATTCCATAGCAATGAGTCATGGCAGTTCAAGTGGTATCAACTTGGATTATTTCTGCAGTGCAGATGCAGTTTAAATACTAGAAAAATCTGTGCACGTCTACCCCTGCAGCTGTGTTGTGAAAGAAAAGAAGTATTCAGCATTAATGAGAAAAATCTAATTTAATTGCATTGTGTATATAAATTTTATGTTCTTAGCCAAAAGCAGCAAAACAAACATACAAACCTAAAATAAAATAGAAACACCATTTATCTTATGTAAGGTTAAACTAAACTGGACGGTAACCATCAATGCTACTCAAAGAAAGGAAAGCAAAGAAAGAAAATCAAACAGAGAATGAAGATATAAAATCTGACAAGTGGAAGAATTAGGATCAAACTGTCTCTTAACTGGATGAGTGGTTCCAGGAGACCCACAGAAATCCATAATATATATATATATATAAATATATAAAAAAATGTTCCCAAAATAACATACTTTGCAAAATATTTGGGAGTGTTCTACATTGTGTTACAATTTGTGTGTCCATAGAGTGCATTTGTGACTATAACCAACATCAGATGAAGATTATTTTTTCAGAAAGGAATGCGGTTTTACAATGAACAGGAAATATCTCCCCACCCAGATGCATTCTCCCAGAGAGAGGCTGTATCAGCACTGCAGAAATAATCCGGTTTGACACCACTTTAACTGCCATGGCTCAATGCTTGCTCTGGTGCCACAACAAACTACAATTCCCAGTATTCCATAGCATTGAGCCATGGCAGTTAAAGTGGTATCAACCTGGATTATTCTGCAGTGCAGAGGCAGACAATAGCATTTCCATTAAGTGGGCTTCAATTTATGTAAAGGATTTGCATATCTGTATGAGCAAATGACACCCCCAGTTCATTCATAGAATGACCACTTTCCCATCTTTTTTGAAAGTTGTATAATTTTTTATTTCTTAAAGATCATAAAATACTCTTTTTACCTTTGGCTGGCTTCACAGCAAGACCAATTCTGTCTTGTTCCTCTCTGCCTCCTAGCTACTTAATTTGCAATTCAGTGCTTACTTACATTATTTACCTGCCAATTACATTGCCAAGGAAATATGTCCATCCAGGAGCAAGGTTTATATTTTACCACCAAAATCTAAAATCCACAGCAGCAATACCTTTAATTTGTCCAGCTGTAAAGCTTGGCTATCATCAGTGTAGATGGGGAAGAGGCCATGGGCAAAGTAATATTTTTCCACTTTGCACTGCATTCAAATAATGGATGTACACCTATTTCTGTTGTAATAACTTTAGAAATTGAGAGAAGTATTTGCCTTCACTATAAAAAGAATGTGGTAGACTAGAGAGAGAGAGGAGAGAGAATTATATTTGCAGTTTCTTTTAGACAAACAGTTTTATTCATATAGGAGCACTACATTCCAATGGAATGAAAACCAGATAATGTAACAAATTGAAAAGCAGTGATTAAATTTATACATGCAGGTGTGTTTACATCTCAGCTGTATATGTACTTCTTCAGATATGCTCACTCACATAATTTTATGGGTCCATAGGAAGGATGGCTACCAGCCTGGCTTAGTGTTGGGGATCTGAGAGTCAAAAGTTCAAATCCACATACTTACTTTAATAGAGATCCAGTGTGGCAAGTGGTTTCAGAACTGGACTATGACTCTGAAGACAGAGTTTGAATTCCGCTCAACCAGGAAGCCCACGGGTGGTTTTAGGCAGTCAATTTTCTCAGCCTTTGGAGAGAAGCAAAGCCACACCCACACACAACACACACACACACACACACACACACACAGCAATTTTCCAAGAAAACCCTGTGATAGGTTCACACTACAACAATAGGAAGGCTGGGAGGAAAGCTGCATAAGAGGGAATGAATGGATACTTGGAATAGCTGGTACCTTTTTACCAATGGATTGACTGGAGTAACAGACCCTAAAACCTGCCATCTTGCTATTTATTTTCTACTGCAAGTTTTTATTTCCTGTATTATTATTATACAGTTTCTTCATTTCTTTATCATGAGATCTATTGTACTTTGCATCTGTAATATGGGAGCTTATTGCACAGGGCTCCAGGAAAGCAGCTAGCACAGAACCAAAGAGGGCATGATGGGAACAGAACCGGGAAAAGATGCATTTTACTGCACTCTGGAATGCTGCCGACGCCACCAGAAGTCCATGTCTGTTCCCCTTCCATGCCAGAGAGGCTGATTTATCGGAAATGTTCAGAACACAGACTCTGGCAGCAGCGTTGTGTTACGGCGTGCAGTAAAATGCATCCTTTCCCTGTTCCATTCCCATCATGCCCCTTTCATTCCATGCTATCTGCATCCTGGAGCCCCATGCGATAAGCTCCATGGAAAGCATCAGGACTTAAATGAATGTTACTGCAATTAGTTTGAAAATGTGTTTCTGTGAAGCAGTTCTCTATAATATTAGGTCAATTTTAATTATTCCACCTGGCACAGTCTGAAAAACAGCACAGCACATGTTCCACACATTCCAAGACTGACAAGATCTTGCAGTTGCTTCATACTACTGAAATGTCCAGGTTTTACTGTTGTAATATGCTAGCATATTGTAATAACAATAATGGTCCACAATATTGCCCAAAATCCTGTTGGTGACTTGACTGCTGTCTGCACTGGCCAGGATATTCTGGGGACAACCCAGATTATTCTGGCCCCAGAGCTGCCCTGACCTTTCCCTGTTAGTTTAGTCTTCTGTTCTGACATCAGGTGATATGTTGGCATACATATTCCACTGTGTCACCTGTTGTGTCTGCTGCTGCGACAAGTTGCTTACTTTTGAGAATCCAACCTTGATCATAGTGATATTTACAAAATGACTTGTGGTGACAGTAGCAGTTGCACCAGGTGTCACAGTGAGACATGTGTGTGAACAGCCAGTAAGTTTCAGAATGGAGGACATCAGATCTTCTAGGAAGATCTGGAGCAACTGAGGACTTTTTTAAAATTCTGTAGTAAAATGGGTACACTCTGTGTTTGGCATTGGCCAGCCTAGATATCATCCAGACTGTTTACATCAGACTCGGGGATTGTGCCTTGCATTGTCTGGTCTCCCTCCCAAGATGACAGGAGAAGGACATCTTATTTTTACATTCAGACAGGGCTATTGGCAGGTGAAAGCTATACTATGCATGCAGAATGGCTTTTTTGGACAATGTAGAATGGACATATCCCACTGAAATGCAGGAGCAGAGTTCCACATTTGAACTATTATCAATGTACAATAATCCACCCAGAAAAGTGTGTCAATGTGCCTTGCCTACTGCCTCTATGCATTTTACACAGTAAATGTTTCTCATATAATACTACAGTGGTATTCAGTATGAGGACTGGATATAGTCTAGCATAACTCCACCAGGAGATATCTGCACAACATGGACCAAATGTAAGATCTCAGCCATCACCTTAAGGGTGGTTGTGACAAACTGACTTACAATCCAGCCAATCAGAAGCCAGAGATCCACTAGCCAATCAGGTGCTGCCTGAGGAGTTTACATATTCTGCTTGGCACTTGGGTTGAGTCAGTTAGGGTTTGGAATCCTGAGGGATGAAGCTGGAGTTCAGTGGGGAGATAGTTAGGATTAGAGACTGAGGGAACAGTATTTGATAATAGACCAAGGAAGGGTCTGTTAGTCCAGAGAGGGACAATATTAGTTCTGGAGAGTCTAGAGAGGAGAGACTCAGTGTAGCCAGACTCAGAAAGAGGGGTTTGGGTTACATAATTTTTGGAGTGATAGTATCGCCTGTGTGGCTGAGTTATTATTAGAAAGTTAAAACCAGGCTTATATATATGTAACAAAAGAAGACATAGTAAAAACTTTATGTCAAAGTTACCTTTGTCTATTCTGTGTTAAAATAAACTTTTATTCTTGTTTAACTATCTACTTGGCCTGTGATTTAACATCCATCCACGCTACTGACCTTTAAAAACCCACAGGGGTGTTGGGTCACAAAGAAGGAGAGAATTGTGAGGTGGTGGGGAAACGTTACAGTGGTTAACTTTCAATGATGATGATAACAAACAATTTAAAAACCTATTTCATTGCTTCCAGTCCAGGCCCCAATTATTTTTGTTTCTTTTTTACTTTCTTTTATTCATTCTGCAAAGCCCAGGCGTAGTTGGTGGATTTCTTGTTATGAGGGTGCGGAGTCAACTCTTGATTCATAACCATTTCTCTAAAGCTGCTCTCCTATTACAGACAGAATTTTGGCACCAGAACATGTCCCACACAACTTAGAGCCACTGCAGGAGGAACATTCATAAAATCAAGAGTCACTTTCTTAAAAAGGTTTTATACTTTGTCCCATCCTGGATCCACCTTGCTCTCTGAATGATCCAGTGCCATAGTCTGTGAAACACAGAACAATGATGAGATCCAGTGCCATAGTTTGTGAAACATAGAACAAAGATTTTGGAATCTTCAGTTCCTCTAAGCCCTTCACATATACAAAACAGTCAATAATCTTGGTCATGGTGCTGGATCTAAGCATTCTGCAGGAGCTGCTGCTGCTTCATAAAAGCCTCAGCGATAGCAGGGGTTAACTAGAAGAAGAGAAACTTACATTAACTTTCATATGAAGATAATTCAAACTACACATATTCTTCCTACAAGTTATAGTTCTAATCCTTCCTGATAAATATAAGTAAAAGTGGCAATTTTCTGTTTTGTAGGAATTTATCACACAACTTCAACTGATACATTTAGTATCAGGAGTTTAAAATTGCTGCTGAATATTTCCTGATCAGTGTTGAGAGACCTGATGTTCAGTGTTATATGAACTATATGAGATGTCAGTGTGCTTCTGGGCTCAGGGCAAGAATCTGTTTCCACATATTCCAAGACCTTATTTACTTATATCAACACATATACAGTGAGCCCTTTGTATACATGGGGGATCTGTTCCAGCCCCCCTCCCATGTATGGGAAAAACTGTGGAACATCAAGTCCCATTGATTTCAATGATGGTGCGCTCCTGTTTGCATGCCATTTTGTTCCCCTGGGCTTGCTGTCCACATGAGCTCAAGTCTGTGTATGGCAAGCCTGTCTATGGGGCAGGACTGTAGTAGCTTTGCTTGTCCAAACAGGAAATGTTCTCTAAGTACTTTTCTTGAAGTACTTTTCACTCTTTAACTGTTTCTTCATGAACTATGGTCTGTGGCATTTTTTCTGCACAAACAACTAGTGTTTATGATGGGTTGCCAGATGTCTTTCTTTTCTTTCACTTTAATACAGCTGGGTAGTTGATTGTTTAATTTTTAGTTTGCTTTGTTGCATTCTGTGTTTTAATATATTTTATATAGCACCATGGGCTTTGGACAGGTGACTAAAATGTTTTAAATTAAATAAAATGAGTCTATGAAAGAGACCTAACATTGTGTTTCAACTTCTCTTGCCCTAGTACCTAATTAAAATGCACTTTAGAGCTTCTGTCTACATATTTGCATGTATAGAAGATTACAATGTGCTATGTAGTGATTGATTAAACACATAGGGCCAAAATGGGATTGGTGCAGTATTGGTGCAGTATTTGCTTGAATGTAGAAACAAAGGTTAAACCAGTGTTTTGTAGGAGTGGGGAAGGACCTCTGAAAGAATGGAAATAGCAGTATTGCATACTCAAAATATATACAGAGCTATCAGTTAATCTGATTGGTCTCCAGCCTAGAAAGCCTGGGTCAATAACTGGTTCCCTTCAGAATTCCACAGGTTTTCCTCTGTCATTTACTGCACATTTCTCTGCTATCCATCCCTGTCAGTAAGAGGAAAGTGGCAAAGTAGGTCAGTGGTGTAACCTTACCAGCCCACTTGACCTACTTTCAATCTCTGCAGCAACAGAACAGCGCAGCAGCAGTCCAGCACAGGCAACCAGTGAAAAAGGCATGCCTATGCTAAGATATGAGATGATCACAGAGCTCATTGTGCTCAATTCTTAAGAGAAATTGGGGCTATAAAAAGCTAATAGTTATCCCTCCACCTCATTTTTCTGCCTCTTAGCTGTCAGGCACTCAGATTCGCTTGACACACTCTTTTGTTTCTTTGTCATTTCCCATTTGATTCTTTCTTGCTCTATACAGAATTGGGGGAGCCCACAGTAGTTTCTTATTGTCAGTTTCTCAGTTTGTTTGTTTTTGACATTGCCATCTTGTTCTGTATGGAAAATATGGTGGCAGGAAAAACTGGAAAGCAGAAGTACTACTAACAAAAGCAACATTTAAGATATACCTTTTAAAACCAAGACATACAGTTCTAAAACACAATTGGGAGATGTCCTCTTTAAACACTATTCCCATCAAATCAAAGCAAATCTTGGCCTCTGTGTAATGCAGGGTTGTAATGGTCACATTGCAAAGCTTATACACAGTGGGCCCTTGATATACAGTGGGGTTGGGTTCCAGGACTCACTGTGGATACCAAAATCCATGGATGCTCAAGTCCCGTTATATACAGTTGCAGCTCCAGAAAACTCTGTGATATGACAATCCTAGGTTTGAAATTACTTAAAAGCTTACAATAACAAATAATGTATTTAGGCACCACATGATGTTCCATACCCAGATATATTTGAACAGGGTCATGGCATCCCTTTGGTAGGAGGCTAAATAAGGTAACAGATCCCATATGATCATGGAAGCTATCCCTAGTTAGTACTTGGATGGGAGACTGGCAATGAATACCAGGTGCTGTAGACTATATTTCAGATGAACTATCTGGTAAAGATTACTAGTGTGGCACAATGGAGGAAGTGCTGGGTTTCGACTCTGGAGATCAGGGTTCGATTCCCCACTTGGCCATGAAACCCACTGGATGACCTAGGGTAAGTTACATATTCTCACCTTCAGAGGAAGGCAATGGCAAACCTCCTCTGTACAAGTCTTGCCAGGAAAACCCCATGATAGGTCCACCTTAGAGTCATCATAAGTCAGAAACATTTTAAAGGCACACAACAGCAACCGTAAAATTGTGTCCCTTACATAAAATGGCATAATCAAGGCTTGCTTTTTGGATATATATATATATATATATATATATATTCAAGCTGTGCATGGTTGAATCCATGAGTGCAGAATCTGTGGATATGGAAAGTCTACTGTATTTAAAGACAGAATGGCTGTGATGGCCAGCATCTAAAAAAGGAGAAACCTACGTGTGCTCCTTTTGTACCTAATATTTTATCCAGCATGCCAGAGCTTTCCAAATATTGTAAACTTTGATATTAAAACCGATCAGATCCAAAACTTTGCCATATTTGCTACATGAGGTGGCAATTTTTAAAACTTGTTTTTCTAAAAAAAAGAAGAAGGAAGGAAGGAAGGAAGGAAGGAAGGAGAAAATATACCTCAAAGAGACAATAAAGATCAGAATCCCATTGTGTGTTTCTCACAGATCACTATCTTCCCTATTATATTGAATTCTCCCTGTGGAGAATTGGCCAATATGGTGGTGGGAAAAACTGGAAAGCAGAAGTACTACTAACAAAAGCCACATTTAATATATACCTTTTTTAAAACCAAGACATACAGTTCTAAAGCACAATTGGGAAATTGACCAATTGGTCATTGGTCTATTTCACATATTACTGTCTGAGAACAATCAGATACTATTCTTAGGCCTGGTCCAGACGAACGGGATAGAATGCCCTCGTCACTTGCGAGGGGCGGTCCTTCTAGACGCCCCTCGCCCCTTGCCCATGAGGCAGTGCCCTGTACAGATGGGCACCACCATTCTTACGTGCCGGACACATAGCATCTGCATGTCGCGGTGCCATTATGATATTGCAAGTGCACCATTGGAGCACTGCCATGTCATAATGGCATCGCAAGAAGAACCCGCTTTTCATAAGTTCTTTTTGGTCCACAGGGAAGTCCCATGGTCTGAAGGCTGTAGCTTTCCCACGGACCAAAACTAAGCACCGGGAGACCGTCCTTTTTGGATGGTCTGTCCCACACCTTAGTTAGTTAAATAAATTTTAAAATACATAATAGCCTGAGGACTATAGAGGGAAGGCTAAGGATAGTCTGGGGATTTTGTTGGTCTATCGTCCACCCTGTGGGCTAACAGACTCCCTAGCCGAGCTGACACAGCTGGTCTCGGAACTGGTGTTGGAGTCTCCCAGACTTCTTGTTCTGGGGGACCTCAACATCCCTTTCGAGGCCGGCTCACAAGATCTGACAGGTGCAGCTCAGGAGTTCATGGCTTCCATGATGGCCATGGGCCTGTCCCAGTTAGTCTCGGGTCCAACGCATTGCGCAAGTAATACGCTTGATGTTGTCTTTAGTACGGATTGGGATAGTCCGTGGGCAAAGGTATGTAGTACCTCTGCTCTATCATGGACGGACCATTTCCTGTTTGAGGTCCGACTTAAGGCAACTACCCAAATCCCCCCGGGGGGTGGAGAACCTATTAGGATGGTCCACCCTCAAAGGCTGATGGAACCCAAAAGGTTCCAAGAAGCCTTAGACGGGTTTATGGTTGGATCTGATGGCGATTCTGTTGATGCCCTGACCAACATCTGGGATAACGACCTCTCCAGGGCTATACACAGTATTGCTCCTAAGCATCCTTTCCGGCCCGCTTTGAATAAAAATCTCTGGTACACAGAAGATCTCTGGGAAATGAAGTGGGCCACGCAACGACTAGAGCGCAGTTGGCAGAGACATCAGCGTTTGTCTGACAAGACACTCCATCAGGCTCTTTTGAAGTCTTATGGAATGGCAATAGGTGCAGCAAAGAATTCTTTCTATGCTGCGCACATTGCGTCTGCAGAGTCACATCCAGCAGAGCTGTTCAGGGTGGTCAGGGAGCTGACTCAGCTTCCCCCCACTCTGAACCCTATTTTAGAACCAACTAAGGCCTGCTGTGAGGATTTTAACAACTTCTTCGCAGATAAAATCTCTTGGATAAGGGCTAATCTCGACGTTGGCATTTCATCAGAAATAACAAGAGAGGTGTCCAGAGCTTCCGTAGACTCTGTTATACTGGATCACTTTGAGTTTGTACATACTGATGAAGTGGACAAGATTCTTGGAAGTGTTAGGAAGACGACATGTTCTCTCAATCCCTATCCTTCTTGGCTGACCGCTCAGGGTGGGAATGCTGTAATATGGTTGTTACAATGTATAATCAATGCATCCTTCAATGAGGGAAAATTTCCATCAAGTTTAAAGCTAGCGACAGTTAAACCGTTGCTAAAAAACCCCCTCCCTAGACCCCCTGGTAAGGAATAACTACAGACCGGTCTCATTGTTGCCATTTCTGGGTAAGGTGATGGAGAGAGCGGTCGCCTTCCAACTCCAAGCAGTCTTGGAACAAACCGATTATCTGGATCCATTTCAAACTGGCTTCAGAGCGGGATATGGAGTTGAGACTGCCATGGTCGCCTTAGTCGATGATCTCCATCTGGGCATCGACAAGGGAAGTGTGACCTGGTTGGTGCTTTTGGACATCTCAGCGGCTTTCGATACCATAGATCATGGTATCCTTCTGGAACGCCTGAGGGAATTGAGTATCGGGGGCACTGCACTCCAGTGGTTCTGGTCCTATCTCTCGGGCAGATTCCAGATGGTTTAGTTGGGGGACACTTGCTCCTCTAAGAGGGAACTGACATCTGGTGTCCCTCAGGGAGCTATTTTGTCCCTCACTTTGTTCAACATTTACATGAAACCACTGGGGGAGATCATCCAGAGACACGGGGCACAATGTTATCAGTATGCTGATGACACCCAAATATGTTTCTCTGTGTCTCCAACTGATGCAGTGACTAAGGATGGTGTCTCTCCTCTGAATGCCTGCTTGGAGTCGGTAATGGGCTCGATGAAGGAAAACAAACTCAGTCTGAATCCAGAGAAAACGGAAGTACTGGTGATAGGTTCCCCAGGCCTGGGGAAGGAAATTTGTCCACCTGTCCTGAACGGGGTCACACTTCCCCTGAAGGACAAAGTTCGTAGTCTAGGAGTACTTCTGGACTCATCCCTGCAGTTGTCATCTCAAGTAGATGCGACGGTCAGAAGTGCTTGCTATCAACTTCGGTTGATACGCCAACTGCGACCCTACCTGGGCCAAAGGGACCTTGAAACTGTGGTACATGCTCTGGTAACCTCTTGTCTAGATTTCTGTAATGCACTCTACATGGGGCTACCCTGGTACCAAGCCCAGAAGCTTCAGTTAGTACAAAATATGGCAGCCAGACTGGTCACCGGTACATCTAGGTTTGACCATATAACACCTATTTTAAAAGATCTTCACTGGCTGCCTATTCGCTTCTGAGCACAATACAAGGTGTTGGTTATTACCTATAAAGCCCTACATGGCTTGGGCCCAAGTTATTTGAGGGAACGCATCTTCCCATATAATCCGCTCCGCACACTCAGAACAACCGGGAAGAATCTTATGGAAACTCCACCTTCTGGATATGTTTCTACATCCCAGATGGCCTTTTCAGTGATAGCCCCGCGAATCTGGAATAGCCTTCCTGAGCAGCTCCATTTGACGACCCCCCCTAGAAACATTTTTTAAAAAGGCTTAAAAACTTCCTTTTTTGTCAAGCCTTCCCCCCTGATAAATGAAGTTGTATATGTTAATGCCATTGATTCCCTGCCTTACCTTGCTGTATGACTGTGTTTTAAATTTTGTATAATTGGTTTTTATCTAGAGATGTTTTGTAACAGTTTTTTATGGTTGTAATGGTTTTCTATGGCTGTAAACCACTTTGATCTGTGGAAAAGCGGTATACAAATAAAATTTATTATTATTATTATTACTATTTATATACTTGCCACTTAAAAAAGAATATCAGAAATAATGCATTGTTATGTACAAAGAATCATCACAGAATCATAGAATCATAGAGCTGGAAGAGACCGTAAGGGCCATCCAGTCCAACCCCCTGCCATGCAGGAAATCCTGATCAAAGCATCCCCGACAGATGGCCATCCAGCCTCTGTTTGAAGACCTCGAAGGAGGGAGACTCCACTACACTCCGAGGAAGTGTGTTCCACTGTCGAACAGCCCTTACTGTCAGGAAGTTCCTCCTAATGATGAAGTGGAATCTCTTTTCCTGTAGCTTTTGCATCCATTGTTCCGGGTCCTGTTCTCTGGAGCAGCAGAAAAGAAGCTTGCTCCCTCCTCAATATGACATCCTTTCAAATATTTAAACAGGGCTATCATATCACCTCTTAACCTTATCTTCTCCAGACTAAACATCCCCAGCTCCCTGAGTCGTTCCTCATAGGGCATGGTTTCCAGACCCTTCACCATTTTAGTCGCCCTCCTTTGGACACGCTCCAGTTTCTCAATGTCCTTTTTGAGTTGTGGCGTCCAGAACTGGACACAATATTCCAGGTGGGGCCTGACCAGAGCAGAATATAGTGGCACTATTACTTCCCTTGATCTAGACACTATACTTCTATTGATGCAGCCTAAAATCGCATTGGACGTGTTAGCTGCCGCATCACACTGTTGACTCATGTTCAACTTGTGGTCTACTTGGACTCCTAGATCCCTTTCACATGTTGTCTCCTTAAGCCAGGTGTCCCCCATCCTATATCTGTGCATTTCATTTTTTCGCCCAAGTGCAGTACCTTACATTTCTCCCTGTTGAAGTTCATTTTGTTAGCTGTGGCCCAGCTTTCTAGTCTATTCAGGTCATTTTGAATTTTGATCCTGTCCTCTGGAGTATTAGCTATTCCTCCTAATTTGGTGTCATCTGCAAATTTGATAAGTATTCCTCCAATTTTTTCCTCCAAGTCATTGATAAAGATGTTGAACAGTACTGGGCCCAGGACAGAGCCCTGTGGGACCCCACTAGTCACTTCTCTCCAGGATGAAAAGGTGACATTGTTGAGCACCCTTTGGGTTCGTCCAGTCAACCAATTACAAGACTTTTCTAATGATAAGCAAAAGTTCAAAATATTTCTAGAACTAGCCTTCAACCTGATGGAATCATGTATGATTTTCAGTGCTGACATTCTGAAAGGATGCTTTTAAAAGCTGGAATAATCTGTTGAAGTATTCACATTCACAATTTAGACCCATGACGGTGAACCTATGGCATGTGTGCCCTCTCTGGCATTTGAAGCCATTTTGTAGGGCCCTTTCCAGAAACAGCTAAAGGCCCGGGAGGGCAGGGGGAAAGAGGAGGAACAGGCACATGCCTCTTCTTCCCTCCACCCTCCTGAACGTTTAGCTGTCTCTGGGGAAATCCCACCCCCAGAAAGTGGACAAAATACCCCCCAGAGGGTAGAAGTCAGTCTCCTAGAAGTCCCATCCTCCCCAGAAGTTCTGCCCCCAGCACCGGGTAACACCTGGTGCCAGAACATCTTTGAGTTTGGGCACTTGCTCCCTAAAAGGTTTGCCATCACTGATTTAGGCAATGGTGTTCACAAGACATAGGAGTGTGTTTTAGCATATTGGCTTCTTCTGGTATTTCCACACCATATTCTAGCTTCATTTTTATGATGAACAAAACTCTGTGGATCTTGTGAGAAATTTATTATAACATTCATTGCATTTTTGCTCAGTAGAGGAGCAGGTAACATCCTTGTTTGTTATGTTCATTTCACATCTGACTGAGAGTGATATTTTGAACTACTGACATATTAGTGTGAAATTAAGTCTTACATCTGGATTAGTTTTTTAATTTAAAAGTCTGAGAAAAATAGATTGTTAGTAACTAACCACAAGAGTTATATCTTAAACTCTGATAAATGTTTTATTAAAACAAGTCAGAACTTCAGATCCTAATTCTGTGTTCTGAACAAAAAGAAATATGGCTCTTTGTTTTTATTGCTTTTTATGAAATACAAATTCCCTGTATATTTTTATATCATTTCTCATACAGAAGGTTTTCTGAAGGTTCCTTAGAACTTTCTGCATTTAATTCAAAATCTACCGAACAGAGTTTACCAGCTTGGATCTTTCAACGAACTGGAATTACCACATACCCTGGTTTTTCTAACCACAAATCTTCAAAAGCAGGAACCAGCCTGTTGGGATCAAGAAATGAGCTTAGAAACACATTGATCTGGCAACTTCAAAAGCTGCAAATTCTTTTCCTGTCTTTTGGTTTTTGAGCTTAAGGGCATGCTTCCATCATGGTTTCAAGTTTCATGTTTTGCCACAGCCACAAATGAAAGAAATGGGGCTTTTTAGGATGTATTACAATAACATAAAGGCTTCATGTAACAGCCTGGGGAGCTACCATATGCTACCCATCCCCATGACAAACCCTTCCTCCCCCTCCCCAATCACATACTATTCTTCGTTAGTTAAATACATTTTAAAATACATAATAGCCTGTTCATTTTCTGATGCTTATGAGCAGTATTAAAACTTACTAGTTTTTGATACTAGATTACTTGTAGAAAAATTTTACCTTGCCTTTCAGACATATATGAAAAATCCATAAAGGAAATCAGAGCACTCTGCTCTTAAAACTTTGTACAATTGTTTCCTTGACAGAAAAAAATATGAGAAAATGGGGGAAATATTTTTGTCCTTTATTCCCAGAAAAATATAGAGAGAAGTTCAGTTAATGATTTTTGAGAAAATGAATGAATAAATTTGCAATTTAGCCAATGATAATGAACAAATTATTGCCAGAAACAAAAGAAGTAAAATCAAGTCTTTGAAAGCTTATGCTACCAGTCTCCTTCTTTCGGTTAGTCTCAAAAATGCTGCAATATCCCCTTGCATACTGACAGAAACTAATTTGGTTGGATGACTCAAGAGGGTGATCAAGAATCATTCTTCAGTCTTCTGTAAGTTTAGTATACAGGTGTACACCTACGTGAACAAAGCCTCTGAAAGTGAAGCTCATTTTTACAATGCCTTTTTGGGATTACCCAGTCCCACTTTTTCCTCATTACCATTTTTCTAGGTCACCGGTGAGAAAAGTGTGGCCCTGACGTTCATGTGGCCCCGCAAGAATATTTTGTGGCCCTCAACCTTTCCAGAATCCTCAGTATGCCCCTTTTCTGAGCAGAAAAAGAGCAGGCAAATTCTGTTTCAATGACCCTCCAAGTGCAAAAAAAATTTTTTTAAAAAAAATTGCCTTTTAACTGGGTTGCAAGAGCTCCCTGCAATGTTTCCTATTAAAAACAATACCAACTTTGAGAACAAGAGGTGGATTTCTGGCAACTTTAGGTTTTGTGTTCTATTTTTTGCTAATCCATGCAGCCTCTGGAACTGTTGAAGTTGCCCACCCATGGTCTAGCATGAATGTTCTCTGTCAGAGAACTCACGTGCCACAACAAATTACAATTCCCACAATTCCACAGCATCTAGCCATGCAATTAAAGTGGTGTCAAACTGGATTATTCCTGTAATGTGGATACGGCCTAAGAAAGCTCTCTTCTTCTTTCACATATAACATACGCAAATTCTTGGAGAAGAATGTATCCTCGTGGCATTATATGCTCAAGAGTAATTACAGGGCTTTTCTGATGATTGAGGATTCAGGTAATAGGCTGTTTGCAAAACAAACAAACAAACAAACATGGGAATGAATGGAAACTTTTCTCCCCAGAAAGATTATCAGTGCCAAATTAGTTCTATATCCAGGCTCATAAAAAGTCTTGAAAGGCTATACTTGCCTCTCAAATGATTTCACATTTTGAGAACTAAGAATCAGAAGTTCTTCAATAAATTGCTTCTAGTTGTTAATAAGCAAGCCCATCACTGTAAAGATGTTGCTAATGATCCAAGGTCAGTGCATGATCCACTTCTTACCTTAACACCAACCCCAAATCCAAAAAGCCAACTAATCCTGATCCTCCAGTATGTACTGCAGCCCCAAGGCTTACACTGTAAGTGACACCCAACATTTCATTCTCTCATAATGTTTCTGGGGCCTCAAGATAGCTTTACTATCTTGTTATGCTATGCTGGAGCTATAGAAGATTTCAACAAAAATTTAAAATGATGGTAACTATCATATTAGTTATTTATTTTACTGCTGGTGGTGTTGCTTCAGTCTCTGCTATCATCAAGGTAAGATAAGGGGACAGGAAAGTGCTACAATTGAGAGGCCAATGGGGGGTATCAAGTCCCCTGTCAAACCTTGAACCAGCTTTGATATTCAATTTTCAATACAGTACATTAATCATTATATTTGACTTTTTTTTACTAATCATCCTGAAATGCAGGAGTTAATTTGTCCATTTGATTGAATGGATATTAAACATACAAACTTTCCAATTTTAATGTTGGTGGGAAAGGATGGCACTTTCCAATAGAAGGAAAGTAATTTAGTTGCAAGTTTCCTTTAATAACTGTGGGCATTTTCAGTATGATCCTCCTTTTCTTTGCCTTCCCAACATGCAAGAAGTGATCAGTGAAATTTAGTTTTCAGTAATTAAATTCATTATAACAAGGTTTACACCGATATGCTAATAACTCCATTAATCTTCTTCCTTTATATGCAAATCTGGAGCCCAGATGTTGCATCATTTGCAAATATTGCAATTAAATTTTTTTATCACTTGCAGTTATGCAAAAGAGCAGCAGACTGGAAAATGGGTAAAATTGCCTGCCTAGGACATTACCATAGCAACACACTGACCTCTATTGAATTAGTTACAAGTGAAGATTCCTCTATTAATTATAATGATCAGAAATGGATATAATCTGAATCTTTCTCTTACCTTCTTAAAATGGGCATTTCCCTGTCATCATAAATCTCAGATTCTAAGAGTCAAGAACCCAGCCCCAAACCACTAAAAGCTGTGATCCTTAAAAACAGACGGAAAGTGAGGGACACTGGGAGACTGTCATTTATCAAGTCTGCTTAAGGTACTCCTTTAACTTTTTGTAGTCTAAGCACTCTGTCAGGCATGCTTCAAAGTGCATATTCATTATTGCACATTTTAGCTATTGAACTCTCTGCATTATGTGTGTCAGCAATTATCTCTCACTTTAGAAAGCCATCATTAATTAGGGCCAAACTAATCACCATAGGACCTGTGAAACAGATAAATGTCTCTCTTTGTCAGACTTTTCACTTTTTTCTTTTTTTGCTGTGACAAAAGTTATTATTTTCTTGGCTTTCCATCAAATAAAAGTTGCTGCTTAATTATAGGAGACATTTTACATAGTGACATAATATAATCCCTAGCAATACACTCTCCTCTAGTGCCACACATTCATAGGCTTATTAAAGTTATAGAGAGAGGAGAGAAAAGTAAAATGCCTTGTCAACAGTATAATGAGAACAATCAGCCTATTCCATTCTTTACATTAAATTTCCCTCAACTCCAGTATTTTAAATATTATTAAATAAATGCCTTGCTATTGCCTTCCTGGATTATATGAACATTCTCTGTGTCCCAAAATTCTACTGGTTTACAATGTACAGTGTGCATACAGAACAGATGTAGGCAACTGTTTAAGTTAAGGCCCTCTTAAACTAGCCATGTTTTGTTGTTACATTTGGATGTGCAACTATGGTTAGTTTAAATTATAGCTTGTTGAAAGAAGCAAAGATCAAATCAGGTTGTTTGCTCCTAGCTTGGGTCACTCATTCATAGTTGAAGGTAGCTACAGTCCCATGTTCTGACATAATTTGAATGCTTCAGATTGTCTCCTCTGGTGCCTCCCAGGAAAATGCTTGAACCTAAATATTTGTTCACACTCCATAATCTTTTCTTTAGCTCAAGGCAAATACATAAGAAGGTTTATCTTCTGTCAGAGCACCATCTGGTCACAGGTAGTGGAATTTCAGCTGCTGATGTCCAAGGATGAAGATTGTAATTAATTCAAACTACAGGATAAGAGATTCTACTTCAACAAGAGGAAGATCTTCCTGACAGTAAGAGCTATTTGACAATGGAATATGCTGCCTTAGAGTGTGGTGGACTCAGTGGCATCACTAAGGGAAGCAGGGGATGTGTACGATACCAGGTGACACCTCAGAGGAGTGGTAACACCCAGGCAGGCCCTCTTCCTACCCCCTCACCTTCTCTGGTGCAGTGGCTTACTTTGGCACGATAACCAGGACACTGGGAGAAGGAGGGGTCACACACACACTCCTTCTGTCCTCTCCGACTGCTTCACTTGCGCAGCTGCCTGCCTGCTTCCCAGCAGCACTTGGTTGGCATCTTGTCAGGTGGCACACTGCTGGCCAGGAAGGGGGGCAGGTGAGCAAGACAACAAGAGGAAGAGCAGGGCAGACTGCCAACCCACCACCTCTGCAACCCCTGCCAGGCACCTGCACCTGGTGACACCAGTGCTAGGCTCACCACTGGGTAGAGTCTCCTTCTTTGAAGGTTTTCAACAGAGGGTGGCTGGGCATCTGTTGGAGGTGCTTTCATTGTGTATTCCTGCATGACAAGGGGTTGGACCTGATGGTCCTTAAGGTCTCTTCCAACTTTATGGTTCTATGAATGCTTGGTAGGATTAGGCTGGTTACACTTCCTTTTGATCACTTCCTGTATTGACAGGCAGGAATGAATTGACAGGATAGATCCAGGAAGTGGTACATGTTTATTTGTGGAAAGTGTTAGACTGAATGCTTTGAAGGAGTGAACTGTACATTCTTCCTGAAGAGGCCTTTCCTGGAGGGTTATTACCGCCCACATACTGTATCCATCCCTGAAAATGATTGAGTACAGCATTTGACTAGCTGCAGATATTCTTGAATGAAACTGATTATCTGGTCCCACTTCAATCTGATCTGTGCTCTGGATACTGCACATAAACTGCTCTGTTTGGTCTTTTTGATGACTTTCTTCAGGAAGGAGATAGGGAAAGGTATATCCCACTGATTCTCCTTGCTATCTTGACAGCCTTGAGTACTATTGATTTATTCCAAGAACAGCTCAGTGTGCTGGATATAGGATGCACTGTACTGAAGTAGTTCTATAAGTATCTTCCTGTTAATTATCAGAGTGTAACACTGGATGACTTCTATTCAACTCCAAGGCAGTTAAGATGTGGCTATGCAATATTCCATCTTGTCTCCTCTGTCTGAAGCCATCCAGAGGATGTCATCTTGATCATGGTGTCATTACTGTGCAAATGACATCCATCTCTGCTTTTGTATTCCATCTGAATCAATTGAGGCAATGCAAATGCTAGACTGGAGCTTGAAACAAACATAGGCAAAATGAAGTCCAGTAAATGGAATGAGGGCTTTGGTCTAGATTTTAGTTATCTGTTAATTGATTTATGTATTTTTGATATCCCCCCTAGTATGTAGTTTGGGAGTGTTCCTCAGTTCAAACTTGTCACTGGAGCACTTTCAATCCTCATGGTCATTACTCAATAGAATAACCAGGACTCTTTCAACATGTTCTTCCCTTGAAGAGCGTCCAGAGGCTGCAGGCTGGAGTTTTGAAAGCAACAAGTGAACATATCATATATCTTTGCACAGGCTGCTGGTGAGCCACTAAACCCAATTCAAGGGGCTCATACTCAAAGCTTAAACAACATACCTGTAAAACCACATTCCGAGTACTAATTAGGCATTGTTTTAAGATCAGCTGGGAAGCATGTGCTTGTAGTGTCCTAGAGTACCATCATCCACAATGATATAATATGGTGACATTTTGGTTGCAAAACATCCCATGATCACAGTTTTTGATCTGCCCCATGCTCTTATTATTCAGCTGAAAGTTAAAAACACTTTATTTATATAAACCAAATGTTTGATTTGTGTTCATCTGTGTGTAGATACTGTTTTTATGGTATTTTATCAGGTATCAGTAATTTATCATTTAGATTCTTGCAGTTTGTCATAACATCAAAAATCCTGTCAGGAACAGTGGAATATAAATCACCATCACCACCATCATCATCATCATTGGACAAGCCATAACATTTCCAGGGAAATAGAAGAAATAAATCAGAATAGATTATTTTGAGCAACCAACCAATCTTACCTTGGGGGAAATGTCTGTATAGCCTATAGTAAGAATCTAACCTTTCTGTCGGAAACAACAACACAACATTATTGGAACTTCATCAAAAGAAAATGTATTTTAGCTTCCACCATATAGCTGTTTTATAAGTATTTTAGAAAACTGTTAGAAAAGGTGCACTCTTCATTGAGGTTTCTTGGTCAGTTGTAGAATGTGGTATCTTTTAATCATTCAGACACAAATATCCAAATACCACAACAGAATCATCTTACTCTGCTACAGTTTGTACTCTCCTACAAAACACACTGAAGTAAGATCTAAATAATGATATATTTCAAAGGATATTAAGCAAATCTAAAGCTGTTAGGTAAGGCTGAATAGTAGTGACCCAAATGTCTGACCTGATATTGGTCCCATTGATAGGAGTAACCCTGAAGGCATTATCAACATAATTCAAGCAATCTCATATTTAATTCATCTTGGCATAATTAGAACATTAGTAAATTTAGGTAGCCAGCTAGTCATTAACAGTCATTGAGTCTATGTGCATTAAGAATAAAGCAATAGCTAAGAAGAAATAAAGTGCAATTTAATTTATTGGGACATTACTGCCATATGGAAAATCCAGTCAAGTCCTGTTGGAAGTGACCCTTTGGTAAAACCATGGCATGTTTATGCTTGTGCTGGGAGTACTCTAAAGAGTGCAGCAAAGAGGCAATTCCATCAAAGAGGCAAATCTCTGAGCAGTGCTAACAGACCTTTGCTTATTTATGCTAAGATGACACCTTTTCTTTCCCAGTTTCTGCAGATATTGATCAACTCTATTAAGGTATTATTGCAAGTAATACTGCCTTCATAGTATTTCCATCCCCATTATGTTTCATTCTGAAAATGAAGAATATGCAGGGAGGTCTTGCAGCACCTTTGAGGCTGAGGGAAAGATATTGTAGCATAAGTCTTTGTTGGTCTATTTCATCTATGAAAGCTTATGCTAGAACTTCTTCCAGTCAGTTAGTCTCAAAGGTGCTACAAGATCCCTTTGCATACTGATATTTTAGACAAACATGGCTATATCTCTGAATAAATAATATGCTGTGAGCTACCTTGTGTCCATTGCTGGGAGAAAGGTGGGATATAAATAAAGTTAAAAAGAAAAACAAAGGAAAGAACAATTACTTTAGTTCCAATGAACTATTTATCATCATTCACAGATTGATTGCCTGAGGTCCTGTATGGCACATAGACTAGAACTATGCCATGTGTGCAATTCCGTGCTTTCCCCCAGCCAGGCAGCTGTTAAGTCTTGGGGAGCCACCACTCCAGCCATTAAATACCAGTGGAGGGGTGGGGTGGCTGAGCACTCTTTCCTCCATCAGGTTAAGATTTTATGGAGGCAGACATTTAATTGATTTTTCTACTACAGGGATTCAGCCTGTGTCAGATGGGCTTATACTCACCCTGAAAATGTAGGGTCATAGTTTGGAGGTACTTCTGGATTCAGCATTGAGCCCGGATGCCACGGCAGTGACCAAGAGTCTGTTTGTTAAAGCTCGTGCACCAACTGCACTCATTCCTGGAGAGGTCGGATCTGGCCACAATGGCACATGCCTTGGTTACATCCCATTTGGATTACTGTAATGTGCTCTCCATGGGGCTGTCTTTGATAATTGCTCAGAAACTTCAGCTGACCCAAAGAGCTGCAGCCAGATTGTAAACTGGAGCTGGCTATAGAGAGCACACAACTCCCTTGTTGCAACAGCTCCATTTGCTACCAGTCTGTTTCAAGGCACAAATCAAAGTGCTTGTTTTGATCTATAAAAACCTATATGCAGGGACATAGCCAAGGGGGGGGGGGTCCGGGGGTTCAGACCCCTCCTTCCATTAGATACAATGAATGGTGTGTGCTGCTGCACCACCACACCCAAGCCCCATTATAATGGTGGCACTTAGTCTGGACCTTCCCAAAATCCTGGCTACCTCCCTGCTTGGGTCCAGGTTATTTGAAGGACAGTATCTCCCTTCTTGAGTCCACTGGAGTGTTGAGATAATCCAGATAGGTTGGGCTTTAAATGCCCATTCTTTAAATCTCTTTATGCTTTTAATGTCACTCAGATTTCAAGATTTGTATACATTTTTAATACATTTTACTTTTTAATGCAGAACTGTTTTAACTTTTAATTTTTTTAATTTTATATATAAAAATCAAATGCCTTTGTACTGTTTTTAAATTGTTTTGTTTTAAATTTGCTGTTTGCCACCTTGAGTCCCTATATTGGGAGAAAGGCAGGATATAAGTAGATAACCACCACCACCACCAAGGACACACTGTATATGGAAAGTCTACTACTAGCCTGTAGAAGAAGGCGAGAATGGAGATGTTTTGGATGAGAAATATGATAACAAAAAGAGCTGTTCTGAGAATCTGAGTGAAATCAACAAGAATCAATCAAGGTGGGAGGATATTAAAAAGCATTGGTTGAGAACAGAGTGGGGAAAATTACTTGTTGCAGTACGATTCCCACAACCACATGATGATATTATATATAAGGCACAGTTATATATTAAATTTTCAAATATCTACATATATATTATGTTATCCCTTCAAATAATCCAGTTTAAGCTAATAATAATTTACTGTCCATTGTATCCCTACCTCTAGAGCTAATATAATTGATGATGTTATGTATCTGTAGCATTGCAGTAATAAGAGAAAAGAATTAACAGTAATAAGAGAAAAGAATTGAACTGACTTTTAAAACTCCCATCAAACAGTCTTGGCTAGATTAATAGCCAAGCCCAGAAAGATGGGCAGAAATTTGGGCAGAAATATTCTTAAACCTAAACCTGA
Organism: Sceloporus undulatus; assembly: GCF_019175285.1. Taxonomy (NCBI): domain Eukaryota; kingdom Metazoa; phylum Chordata; class Lepidosauria; order Squamata; family Phrynosomatidae; genus Sceloporus; species Sceloporus undulatus. The sequence continues at coordinate 56,272,265 of NC_056524.1, read as the reverse complement.
AATAGACAGGTTATTCACACACACACACCCCCCAAAAAAAACAAAAAATGTGAACAGGTTATCTTGCAAATTCAAGGAAGTTCTAAACTAATCTAGCCCAATTAGGTAGAGTTTAACTGGGGCTCAAGAATGCAAAGGACAGGTTGACTTAGTGGTTAAGATGCCAATACTGACAATCACAAGATTGGAAAGTTGGCCGTTCAAGGCCCAAGTGCCTCATGACAGAGTGAGCTCCTGTCACTAGTTCCAGCTTCTGCCAACCTAGCAGTTCAAAAGAATACAAATGCAAGTAGATAAATAGGTACCACTTCAGTGGAAAGTAATAATGTCCCATGCATTTTGACCACATGATCACAGAGGCGGTTTACAGACCGCCAAATAGTACGTATACAATACGTAGTAGGGTTAGGAAGGGGCGGTGCTTCCGCACCCCCCTAACCCTAGTACGTATTGAATACGTACAAGATGGCGGCGCCCTGTTCATACGGGCGCCGCCATCTTTACGTACTGGACGCACAGCGTCCAGACGTGTCGCGCCGCTGGTGACGTAGCGAGCGCGCCCCTGGCGCCTCGCTACGTCGCAAACGCGACGCTAAAAGAAGCTCCATTTTGGAGCTTCTTTTTTCGGTCCGCGCGGGAGTTGGGCCGTCTGAAGGTTCCGGCTCCCCCGCGGACCTACTGGCGGAGGCGGCAGACCGCCGCAAAGCGGCGGTCTGTACCCCGCCAGAGTTATCTTTGACAACACTGGCTTAGTAACAGAGATGACCACTGCCCCCTACTGTCGGTTACAACTAGACATTCGTGTCAAGAGAAACCTTTACCTTTACCAAGAATGCAATCTACTTTCCAAGCTGCAGCAGAACAAAACTTTGGTATTAATTTTATAACCTGCATGTTTTTAAATTAGATTCCTTCACCTATTAGAAGGTGAAGCAGAAACCACAAAACCATTACCTTTCTTGGCAAACTAGAGAGGTTAGTGAATGAACAAAGGAGCCCACCCATCTATTAAGGTGGGCAGACTTCCATCCTGTCTGCCTCGTTGTTGAAGGTAAATGACATCAGTGTTTCATGAATGCTGAGAAATATAATTTCAAAGTCAGCATCTAGGTCTGCAGGACACATACCAGCTTGGCCTGTTGCCTCAGATGTTGCTGTCAAATAACCACAGTACAACATGTTGGAAGTAAGGCCACAACTTTATTTGCAAACAATTGGTAGGGTTGGCACAAAGCATAAGGTCAGGATCTGTGCAATCAAGCCACCCGATGTAGTCTGATTATCCAAACCGGGCACCCACCCGGTGCTTGGGATGACCTAGGGGCTAAGGAACACAACTTGACCGCAAACCTTGTCTTGCGTTCACCAATTCACAAAGCCCCTAGTCACCGGGAGGCGCTCCTGCGTTCTGGCCCCCGCAATGGCCAAACGCCTGCCCTATTCGCCCCCGGGTACCTATTGACTCCCAAACCAGAGTTCCATAGCCCTGGTATCACAACGTGCAGATCCTGGCCTATGCTGCCACCAAGTTGTGACTAAAAACCAGCTAACAACAGCGGTGGGCAGGCGAGAGAAGCACCAAGACTTGCTCCCTTCCACAGCTTGGCTCTGCTGTGCTCGAAGCCAAGCAACCGACTGAGGGAAAGGGCCAGCAACACAGCCTTATATAGGCCTAGGCCCCTCCCTCCCTGCGTGCTGTATGGGGCCCCGCCTCCAAGGCCCAGCCCACCAATGGGCAGCCTTGGAGGACCGGAAGCCCCGCACCAACGAAACCGTCTCCCAGAGTGTCGCGGAGCAGAAGGGCCGCCCCTTCCGCCCCCACGCACCAATAGGGAGCCGGGCAAGCCCCAGAGCACTCTGGGGCTTGTAGTCCAGCCGTGTCTAGTGGCAAAATGGTCTGCCCGGTGAGGCGGGTGACCGTTGCTTGTACATGGATCTGGACACTGTATTCCTGTTGAGGTAACCTAGAGTGGCATTACCATTTTTTGGTCACTGTAGTACACTGTTGACTCACATTTAGCTTGTGGTTTATGAGCCCCTAGAGCTTTCCAATCAAGTGTCACCATTACTAAATGTGTAAAAGGGTAAAGGTAGTTCCTTGACATGGATGTCTAGTCGTAATCAACTGTACGGGGTGGTGCTAATCTCTGTTTCTAAGGTGAAAAGACAGCATTGTTTGAGGACTGCTCTGGTAGTCCTGTGGCATAAACACTGTTACCTTCCCACTGAAAAGTTGTACCTATCTATCTACTTGCATTTGCATGCTTTCGAACTACAAAGTTGGCAGAAGCTGGGACTAGTGACAGGAGTTCACCTCATCATGCAGCACTCGGACCTCAAACTGCCAACCTTCTGCTCTTTCAATCATCAGAACTGGTGTCTTAACCACTAAGCCACTGCATCCTTTATGTGTACATTTCATTTTTCTTGCTTAGATATAAAAACTTACATTTACCGTATTGAAATTCATAATGTTTGTTTTACCCCAGCTGCTCAACATTTAAGATCATTTATAATCCTGATCCTATCCTCAAAGGCACTAGAGTCATATGCAGATTTGATAATCATGTCATCTATTCCATCATTCAATTAATTTATAAAGTTTATAAATTCATAAAGATGTTGAACAGCACCCATTGGTCACTCGCCATTGTTAATAACTCTTTGAACGTAGTCTAGCTCATATTTTACCAGCTTGTATGCAAGACTATCATTGGGAACAGCCTTACTAAAATGAATATATACTATATATACAGCACTCCCCTGATCTACTAAGCTTGTAAATCAAAAATGCAGATGCAATTAGTTTGGCATGACTAGTTTTCCCCCCAAAAGATCAATGCTGACTCTTAATAATTGCAGAATTCCTTCCAAAGTGTACACAGAAGTGACTATTTACCTGTTCTAGAACTTTTCCACACCAATCCGAGTGGTTGGGCCCTTTTTTCCTCCTCATTTTGAAAATGGGGAAAACATTCACCTCCTTCCAATCTACTGGAACCTGCTCTGTTCTGCAAAAAAATCTCAAAAAAAGTTTTGACAGTGGTTCTGTGGTTACACCTGCAAGTTGCTTTAACACCCTTGGATTTTACCAGGCCTTCTGTTATTTTATTTCATTTTTTTAAAAAATATATTTTTTTCTCCTCATTATCCCACATAATGTGCTACAGGTAATGCTATTATTTTGAATGTTTTTTGTTTTTTTCCTTTTAACACTTTTTAAAAATCTTTAACACTTCTATGCTCAGGTACAATTTGAAGGAAGATTTAGAAATCTATTTGGAAGGAGAATACATTGACCCTTTAGTATTCGTTCAAACCTTTCTAGCAATAGTCTCAAGTTCCTCTTTTTAAAAACTGGCACAATAGGGGCATTTAACATGTTTGCTAGACTATTTGATAGAAGAGACAACATCTCAGACACTGTATTACAGAGCCCTCAGAGCTATGTTAACTTAGTGGTACTAGGATGGCAGGCAAATTCTAGTTAGAAGTCCATAGATTAGAGCACTCCTCGTAATATGGAATTCTGTAGAAAGTTTTGCACAAGCCATGTTAGAACAGACACATTTGCAACCAAGTTTTCTTAGTAATCTGAAGCAACATGGAATAGATCTTCTACTGACTGCATGAAGCCACTGCTCTTTAATGTTATGGAAAGGATATTAATGCAAAGCATTTTAAAAGAGCCACAACCTTGGAGAATGTTTTCTTTTGATACTATGACACAGTGTTTGCTCCTTCTGCTTTTGCTCCTAGGACAAAATCTCTTCAGCCAAAAGGTTGACTTAAGCTCTCTAGAGATCAGGTTCACGAAAATCTTATAAATTTGATTTGTGGATTTTGCTCTTCTCAAGGAAAACACAGTGTGAGCTATATCAGATGACTTTGGAACCATGTTCTGGATTCTCGTTGCTCTTAAATGGAGATATAGTATGAAGTATGCAGATATATTTAAAATGTTAAATGCTCTGTGCACAGTAAGCCCACTTAATTAAAGCCTTACAAAGACTTTAATGAGTGACATTGGATTTTTCTATGGTAATTAGAGTTTGGGAGGAAAGGACAATTGACATGATAACCTCTTTCTCTCATAAACATCACCAAGGTATGAAGAGGATAAGTGCAGTTCCATCAGCATTAATCCTACAAAGGAGAGAGTGAGCAGCCCATTTAGAAACACTTTACATTCTTTACTCCAGCTAGAAATGTACAGCACTAATTGCTAGTTTCAGAAATGTCCTTATTATCTATGATGGGAACTTTCCCCTTGGCATAGTCTACCAGTCCTTCCTTAATCTGAAACTATTATTAGTGCCTAAGATAGTTCTCTAATGTATTACTTAAAAGAGTTGGAACATATTTCATGATCCCTTTTATTTAGAGCTGTGGGAAGGACATGTTTCCTGCCTAAGGCATGGTGTCATCCCACATGGTGCTTGGCTCCCATTATAGAAGATCCAAATTCTTGAAGACATAAGGGGGGAAATAAAGTTCAATAGCTTGCATATAAAGCTTTCCATTCCAATTAATACTTATTAATGTTTTACCTTTAAATATTATTGAAACAAAAGTATTAATTGGTTCATTTTTATTCTTAAATGGATACCTTCAAAACCCATGGTGTTTGTCCATTTTAGGACAAAACTTTGACTCAGAGATATTTTTCTTTGGAGAAATGAAAAGAACTTACCTTGCCTGAATTCACAATTCTCTCAGAGGATAGGAACTTCCTTGATTAACATATTCTGGGGATAGCCATGTTAGTTATGCAACAAAATATAACATAATCTAAAATTCTTACCACAGCAACACATTTATTGGGTCAAGTGAGAGCCTTATCACACAGGGCTCCTGGAACAGTACAAAAGGTGCCAGAAAGGGAATGAAACGAGTGAGGGACGCATTTCACCGCACACAGGAACTCCCCATTCCATTCTGTTCCCCATCCATCCCAGAGGAGGAGATTTTTGAGAACTGTTATGGGACTTCCGGCGGTGGTGGCAGAGTTCTGTGTAGTAAAATGCATCCCTTACTTGTCCCTCACTCGTTCCATTCCCTTCCCAGCCCCTTTTGTAACATTTGAGTCAGCCCTGTGTGACTCACTGGCTTCCTAATTTGGCAAAGTTGATAAAAATATACAGGATAAGAAAAGCAATCATGTCAGTTATGAGCCTGCATCTTGGCTGAGTTATATTCAGAGGTAGCGGTGTTGGCCATATAGCAAAGTACAATAACTTCCAAAATCCACATAACAGTGGTACCTTTATTGGGCCAGCCAAAATGTATAAAATAAATTTCATATGTATAAAATACCTCCATCTGCATCAATCCTTCCTCAAGTTCACTTTAAACACCATATTAACCAAACATTGAGCATTAATTATTGTATTTAGTTATATCATGCCTTTCTCCCAATATGGGACTGAAGGCAGCTAAAAAAAAAAAATTAAAACAGTGCAAAAAACAATACAAAAGCATTAAAAATGTATTAAAACAGTATTAAAAACAATACAAAAGCATTAAAAATGTAGACACAAAGTTTAAAAACAATTAAATAATTTGAAAAAATTAAAAACATTATATTATAAAAACTAACCTGCATTATAAACTCTATACCAACCTTAAAATTATAATTACACAACATTCAAAAGCCCAACCTTCATCAGTTTGAAAAAGCCTAATGGTTCAGAAATGTTACAGTAATTCAGAAAATTGTGCCTGTCATGCCCTCTGGAATTGATTGTTTCAGTCTCCACTACCAAGAACTTTCCCTGCATGTGCTGGAGGGTCTCAGCTATCTCTCAAGAAGGCCCCCTCTTACTACTCAACATCATGCTGTCCTTTAATCAGCAAAGTGTTATTTGTTGGATTTTACTCTTTACTAGTTTTTTAGTGCATTCTATTTCTTATGCCTAATTATTTATGACTCTCTTATACATATAAGATGCCTTGGGTCCCACTTTGCGAGAAAGTCAGGATAAAATAAATAAAATACATCCCTCTCCAAAACTTTCTTTCTCTGTCTCCACTGCTCACAGGACTGCATGGTGACTGTTTTGTTGATGTCCAAGGTAATAGGGAGTATACTTTTAAAAAAATTAACCTTCTGTGGATTATTTATAATTCCACTTACCCCCAGTCCAGAAATTTCACAAGTAGCAAATATTTACATGTTTGAAAACAGCATGAAGAAATGACCTGTTGATAGAAAAACATAAAGTACTTCAACTTGAGTTTAAAAACAAATCACTCAAGCATACACAATTTGATTTCTGATTTGCTCAGTTTTTTTCTTGGGAGGAGAACCAAACAACTGGGTTTTTTTCTTGAGAGGGGAAACCAAGCAAAAAAGATAAAGAAGGGCCTAATTCCCACTTACCTGTTAAACCGGGTTCCAAATTAAATCTATGATTCAGTTCGGCCCCAAACATGGTTCCCACTATCTTTGCACTGGAACAAGGCTGGTGCTGGAGAGGCTGTGGGAAGGCCCAGGCAGAGAAGCCAGGCTGCATGGTGGTGAGGCCTGGGGGATGGAGGAGGTAGGCTGGGAAGAAGGCCAGGGATGAAGGGAAGCATGGCCGAGACATAGTCAGAACCAGGGCAGATTCGAATCCAATTTGAATCCACCTGGTTCCCACTTGTGCTCAGTCAATTTATTTATAAATAAATTGATTCAACCCCCAAAACATCCCATTTTACCCACATCTTTTTGATGCGGGTTAAAATGGGTAAAAAACATGCCCCCCTTTCCAAATCACTTTGGCGATTCAAATTAAGTAGGAACCATGGTGGTTCAAACCAAATCATTTGGAATCACAGTCTGATTTAAACCATAGTGGGAATTAGTGAGTAGTGGAACAGAAGGTTGAGGAGGCAACAGCATTTGGGGTCCATAGCAGAAACAGGAGAGCCTCATTTAAGTTACATATAGCCCACCTCTGGCATACTCCACTTTTAGTCATCTTTCCTACCTTTGTTCCTTGAAAGAGGGAGATTTGTGTACTCACATATTTAAAACAAAACCTTTGTTTTGTGAGCCAGATAAAATAATCATGGCCAGTAATTACTTGGCAACGTGTTTAAATGTGCAGAACCCATCTAGGGTGCATCCAGACTATAGAAATAATGCATTTACTCCTCAGGTTTTTGTTTCTTCAAATAAAACTAATATTTAAAATAATAATAAAAAGAAACAATGCAGAATGACACCACTTTAAGTGCTGTGGCTGAATCCTGGGATTTGTAGCTTTGTGAAGCACCGGCACTCTTTGGCAGAGAAGGCTAAAGACCTTGTAAAATTACAAATCCCAGGATTCCATAGGATAGAGCTAAAGAATTAAAAATGTTGTCAAATTTCATTACAGTGCAGATCCCCCCCCCCCCCCCGCCTTCCATTTATGTGGGTTTCTAGCCTGGGAAATCAGCAGCCACTGCACAGAGATTAAATTATTCTAAATAGTTTTATGAACATAAAACTGTAGCTCATAATACATTACTTTGCTTAGCCTGATCAGTTACTTCTGTTAAAACAATCAGTTATGATATATAATATCTTAAATTCTCTGAAATCTCTAATGTATCTTGATCACAAAAGAAGTGGTGTAGCAGAGCAGGTAAGCGAAGGCCTGGGGCTATTCAAAGAAGGGATGCACAGACCTGTCAGGCTTGGACTTATTTATCCAAGCCCAAGCTTTGTCTATCTTGATTCTGCATCTTTTACAGAAGTCTTTTTATTTTTTATTTCAAAATGTATTCATATGTTATGATACTTTTTAAATGAGAAACATTTTGAGGTACACTTTACAAATTAATGCCATTCTGTACATTTTACCATTATTTTTTAAAAATGCTTCCACATTGCCCTCCCCCCAACCTATAAATGCATTTTGGATGCATTTATTTTGTTTTGTAAATCACATTGCAACCTTAGAAATATATGGCTTTAGTTATGAATTGTATTAGGATCTCAACTTGGTGCTGGTAAGTGCAACCTAGGTGAGCAAAGGGCTAGGGCTATTTAAAGAAGAGATGCATGGACCTGTCAGTCTCAGACTCATTTCTCCAAGCCTGAGTGTTTAAAATGCAGCCCAAGAAATTTCTCGTCCTTTCCTTTTTCAGAGCACATTCATGAAAGTGCCAGGATAATTTTGGTTGTATTATTGTTTGTGGAGGATTATGATAGTGCAAGATTATGCTTCCTGTCTCCTCATGACTTTATTCAAAGAGTAAGGGTGCAAGAGCATGAGGCTTGTTCATATATCACTAAACTATGATGCTCCAATATAGCCAATAAAGTACAGGTTTGGTGGATATATTTTCCACAATACACTTCACAAATTCTCTCCCCCTCTGCACTTTTTCCTCTTTTTTGACTCTTTAGATGGAAGTTGTGCTGTAAAACATATCCTAGCTCAAAGATATAAATGAAAGGAAGCTTGTATGGGATTCAGTGCTAAAGCTCTAAATCTAAATTTGGAAGGAATTAGCTTTGGTTGCTATGGAAACCCCTGATATTTCTCTATCCTTTTTGGAAGTGTGCAAATTGCAAAATGATAAAAAGTAACACTATCAGTCCACTTGGTGGGGTAGGAAGCATTAGAAATAACAATATAATCTGCCAGGATAATAATGCTCTTTGTTTATAATGTAATTATGCTGGAAATGCTCCTCGTCAGCTCAATTCTTCATTGTAATGTTTACGTGTATGTATGTAGGTTCATATTGTTCTTGTAAAATCAGCAATTTTGCATAAGTAAGCTAGTTGTTAATTAGTTCCTTTAGATTGCAACTTTGGAAAAGAAGTAAAAGGCACAAGACTAAGGCTTGTTGTTATGTGCCTTTCAAACAATGGCAACCCTGTCTTAGGGTGGGGTTATTCTAGGGAGGTTTTGCATGGATTGTATACATGCCTTTAGCTGAGGCTGAGAGGGGGTGACTTGCTCAAGGTTACCCAACAGGTTTCCACCTCTGAGCAGGGATAAAGTCACTAAACCACACAGAAGATTATCAGATGGGGAACAGGACAATCACGGGAGGACTTTCACATAATGTTGCACTGATCTGGATGTTGGCCCAACCAGGAAGCACAAATGACAGTGATTGCATGAAATACTTTTATATGGCACTGCGCTGATCTTGTCATTGTCCTGTCACTGAGATAGAATTGTCCTGTCCTTGCCCTTCATTTTGCATTAATGAAAGAACCTGTCAATGCAATTCCATTTTATTGGCAGGTTTATGACACAATAAGCACACCAAGTGTGAATGTGTTCAGTGCAATCGCTGTCACATATGGGATAAGAATGGGCTTTGCTTCAATCTCCCATCTGATAATCTTCACTGTATCTATAAGTCCAATGTTCTGTTCTCACAGAGGCCAACCCCCTTGTCTATGGGAAGCAGACAGGAGTGCAGGTGCCCTCATCTCATTCCCCAGTAACTGTCTCACAGAAACATTGTCCAGCTTCTGAGATGGGAGATATACAGCCACCTTGTTTAGCAGCAACTGTTGGCTGTAACTACTATGTTGCAGAACAAAAGTTCAGAAACGTGGACTTTATTCATTTCTCATCTCATGAACCCATTGGAACAATTTTCTTGCTGCCCTTTTGTTTAGAACTTTAACTTCAAAGGACTTATTAAAATTGGTTAAAGTTTTAACTTAATAAGAACCAGTGTTGTGGTGCAGTGGTTTGAGTATCCTACTACAGTTTGGGAGATTTAATCCTTGTCCAGCCATGGCAACCTACTGGGTAACCTTGGGGAAGTCATACTCTCTAAGCCTCAGAGGAAGGCAAAGGCAAGCCCATTTTGATCAAATCTTGGCAAGAAAACTCCGTATGTTATGATCAACTTAAGGTCACCAATTTACTGGCACTTTTGGTTATGTTCTCATGCATAGCCAACATGAATGTAAAAGTCATCTCATCAAACAGTGACATAGATATGATCACATTGTCATTTATTAATATGGGAATTCTGAGCCACATGGAAGAACCATCCAGAGTGCCATTTGTATACAACGATGCATTTGTGGTTTAGAGATTTAACAATCAAGGTAAATATAATCACAAAAACCCTGAAATAATGTTATTTGGTAACATAGACACAATTACATCAGTGGCATGGCAACCCTTGGAACTCAATTTTGCTTTTAACAAAGGACTGAAACACTGGAAAGCATTTCTCTCTGAGCCTCACAGTCAGAGCAATTTGAAGACACATACTTCATTTACAGGTGCTAGCTTTTGAGGAGGAGGGACAGAGCAGTGACAGCTGGCAAAACCTGCACCATGCCTAGACATACCACTTGATGCCTACTACCCTTGTGTCACAGTATAGAAGCAGGCGATTATGTAAGGATATTATCACACAAGGGCAGCAAAGCACCAGGATAACATGTTTAGTTGTCCCCTCCTGCCATTCTCATGTTGCTCCATAGGAAACAACAGTAAAAATGAGCCTTTACTTATATGAAAAAAATCTTTAAAGTCCTCTTTTAGTGTTGCTGTTGAGTACAATTTGCATTGTGAATGTTCAGTAGTGCTTTTCTGCCAATTTTGCCTAGTTGGTGGGCAAGCTTTGTGTTATAAAATGGTAGTACGATCCAGATCCCTTCCAAAGTCTCTCTGCTACTCTTCTATTGATGGAATTCTTTTTTCTTTTTTCTTTCCTTTTCCTTTTCTCTCTCACAAATAAACAAACAAGCTTCATTTATATACTGCTTCATACCGCCTAAGCAGTGTTTAAGCGGTTTACAACTGTAAGCTAATTTGCCCCCAACAATCTGGGTACTCATTTTAATGACCTCGGAAGGATGCAAACCTGAGTCGAGCTTGAGCCCTTTTGCTGGTCTTGAACTCACAACCTTATGGTTTTGAGTGAGTGGCTGCAATACAGGCATTTAACCACCGTGCCACCAGGGCTCACTCACTCTCTCACACACATGTCTCATTTTGTAGGTGAAAGCTGAGTGAGTCCCCCCTTCGTCCTTTTCCTTTGCCCCTTCTAATTCCCAAAGCATCTCCTATTTTGCCCTCCTCTCACATACAGCCACATGGCATTCTGGGAAACGGAGGAGGTGGCAGAGCAGAAGCAACAAAGGTAGCATTGTGAGTGATGCGGTTCTGGTACAGGCACTTTAATTCCAGATTAGGTCCAAAGATGCAGGAGGTAAGACTGCCATCCCAATTGTTGCTGTTGTGTGCCTTCAAGTTGTTTCTGACTTGTGATGACCCCAAGGTGAACCTAACATGGGGTTTTCTTAGCATGATTTGTTCAGAGGTGGTTTGCCATTGCCTTCCACTGAGGCTGAGAGCATGTGAATTGCCCAAGGTGATGCAGTGGACCAAATAAGGAATTGAACCCTGTGTCATGCCCTGCTTCCAGAACATGGAATCTGACTCATAATGAATGAACAAATAATGTGAAATGCCTAAATAACGTGAAATAAAGGGTAACGAATGAACAAATAACGTGAAACAAGGCAAAACCATGGGAACCAGAAGTAAGACCTGCGTAAAGTGTAAAAAAGGTCATGATCAGATTCTGCCCTCACTGCACATGTGCAGGGATGCTAATTAGAATTCTAGACTATGAAGGGTACATACTTATATGATAATTTCTTTTGCATTCACACTACTTTGGCTTTGGGATGGGCGCTGTGGTGTGATAACCCGTCAATGCAATTGACCCTACTGTCATGGCCAGTCAAGATCAGCTCTCGGAGGATGAGGAGGAGGATGAGCCTCCTCCAGAGCAAGGGCTGATTGAGGCAATGCCAGGTGCTGTTCCTGCCCTGCCAGGTCCCAGCTGTGATCCTCCAACCCCAGAGGAGGAGGTTCAACCAGGTCCTAGTGCCGAAGAGAGACCTTCTATGGTACCACTGCCTAGTGGGGACTCTGGGGACGAAGCTTGCATGCAGGTGCCTTCTTTCAAAGAGAGAAGAGCTGAGAGTGCTTGCAGGTGCAGATCACAGAGAATTGTCGAGAGGCAATTAGCCAACCAGCCTCAGGTGGCACGAGGGAGAGTTTCCCTTACTTAAGTGGGAGAGAGACTAATGCTGGTTGCTAGAGTTTATTGCATGATCTCTCGGCGTGATTGCTGCTAGCACTAGCTCCTAGTATCTGGATTCTTTGTTACCTTGACCTTGGACCGGACTTTGTTATCTCTTGGCTGTTTTGACCTTGGACTGTTTGACCAACGTTGTTTCTCGGTATCCTAACTTCGGCTTGACTCTCGGAACGTTTGGACTTCTGGAATTCTGAACTCGGCTTGTTTTCTCGGACTGCTCTCAGACTGATTCCTTGCAAGGTCTGCTTTACTTTCACTTCCACTGTGCTAAGGCTCTGTTATCAGCTACTGTCAAGTGTCTGCTGGCAGCATTCCCGGACACCTACTTTCTTTTCTTTCGAAATTGAGAGACATTCCTCCCATGTGATATCGTCCAAAGAGAGATCAGATGGCCACTTTTTAGAAATGCTTTACCTGTGAATTCCTGCCCTACCAGGATGTAGGGCTAGATATCCTTTGGGGTGCATTCAAATGCTATGATTCTATGAAATAACAGGGACCAATATTACTGAATGCTTGGAGGCACAATGAAGTGATACTGAGTCTCTGAATTTACCACTTGGGATTCTGTCACCTACACATGAGAAAATCATTCCTTTTTGCTCATCTTTTCTCAAAAATCCACTGTTTGGGGCCTTTGGAGGACAGCGACATAAGAAGGCTTGCTTACCCACTTTAAAGAACATGGCTAGATGGGAGAGGAAATAGGCAGTACACTTCCTCTAATTTAGGAATGAAATGGGTTAATCTTAACTTAAAGCATGGAAAGTTGCAAGGCAACTTTTACCTTATCATGCTCTCTTGCATAGTCACTTGATAAAGTACAAATTTCTTTTTGTTTAAAGTTAGTGAAGATGTGGTCTAGTTAACCCAATGCAAACATCTCTTTTCCTATTCTAGGTGTGGGCTCAATAACCTTTTTTTAAAAGATGGGGGAAAGAAGCAACTGTGGGTAGTTGAAATTTTGTCTAACATGTGCAGTTATGCTACTATTCATACAGTAAGTGCAGTAGCTAACGAATTGGCAAAAGCAGTTAGCACTATCCCCCCCCCCTTATTTTTGTAAAATTTATTTCAGGTCCATGAATACTTTGCCTACCTTAGTATATAATCCACTTTCAGAGATAAATTCACTCTCAGACTTAGAAATAAAAGCAGAAAGCCAATGTCAAGGATTTGAGCTGCTGTTGTTAACATTCTGTTCAAGAACTGTACTGATGGCATTTGGAGATGCATAAATGCCTATATTTGTTGTAGTGGTGAGGGCAGTAAATTGTGATGCAATTAGTGTATTGGTATATAGGAGACTACATGGGGATACAGTCATTATACTGCTATATTCAACACCTGTAGAACATTATGTTAGAGATTGTTAGAGCCCACTCATAACACATTACTCAGTGTAATGATCAGAAATACTGATTTTAAGTACACTCAAGAGTTAATCATAGCAGCAGTGATATAACAGGAGATATAATGAGATGACAAGGAAGGGAAGAGAAATCCCTTGCCTCTCCTACAGTGCAAGAGGAGGAAGCAATGGGATGGAAGAGGGAGGCAGAGGGAAAGACATTCTACCCTGCCATTTCATACTGTGAAGAGCTGCAACCCTGCTTAGAGGAACTGCAGGTGGTTTTGCATACCTTCTCAATAGCCTAAAGCTGAGGAAATAGGAACTGACAGAGACTAAATCACAAAGGATGTGAGCCTGTTTCAGAATTCAGCAAGCATAGGTCTGACTCTTAAGCCATTCCCGTTAACAGTGCTGCCTCCTTTGCAGTCTGCTTTCCCCACTTTAATATCTACTCTTTTTTGCCCTTGGACCTCCAATTCAGCTCCAATGAAATCAGCTTTAGAAATGACTTACTGTACATATTTTATTTTAAACTAATGTTAAATTAATGATGCTTTTTTTAGAAAGAAAAAAAAAACCACCTGCAGTTTACTTCTGATCTGGAGCTTTTTCACACTACATAAATACAGCATGATGATTTCACCTTAACTGTCATGGCAACATCCCAGGAAATCCTGGGACTGTAGTGTGATGATTGTAGTCTGGCTGGGAATTAAAATCTCCTTTCCTAAACTACAAATTTTTGGATTCCATAGAACAGAATGTTGTTATAACTGGTTCTATAATTGTGTTATTTGAAAGCGTTCCTATTTCCTCTTTCCCAAAGAGTGTGTGTCTCCCCATTTAGTATCCTATGATAAAATCTTCCCTCACCATTTACGATTTTGCCCCTAAAGGATGTGTTTGTAACCCACTGGCATGTAGACAGGAAGGGAGCTTAATGAGTCATTCAGCACTTAAATAATACCTCTTCAACCACACCATTATTTTCATCAATAAACTGTTCATAATAATAAATCAATTAATATCTTTATTTATGTTCAACAATGTCTTCTTATCTAGTAGGTAGGTGCAGGTTTTGAAACAGGTGAACTCTAACATGCCATCCCTTCAGTTTCGGTAAACTGTATAAACTTGTATTTAGTGAGGAAAAAAACTACCAGGATGAATGGGGTAATTACATCATCTTTATTCTATTCACTGAACAAAATTGTTTTTTGTTTTGTTTTGTTTTTGTTATGCTAAAGGTTACCATAATTTTAATAATTTTAAGTTGTCTTATACTGATTTGAACCATTGCTCCATGTAGCCCAATATTGTAAATTCTGGCAGGCAGTGGCACACCAGGATTTCAGGCACGATTGTTTCCTGGCCCATTCTTTATGTTTCTTGTTGATCTTCTATTGAAGTATTAGCCAGACTCAAACCTTCTTTGCTTCCACAATCAGATGAGATTGGATGTGTTCAACCTCAGGTGCCATTTAATTAAACTAAAGAATGAATTTCTAGATCCAGCAAAACCCTACCTAGGGGCCATTCAGACTACCTTTTACCCCGGATCAGAACCTGGGTTAACCACGGGAAGTTCATATTGGCCCCGATCCTTCCACAAGTGAAAATGAGGCTTTCACACCCGTTCAAGGGCAAATTCCCCTTGGCGTGGGTCTTTTGAAAGTGGAGTTTAAGCTGTATCTTTTGAGAAAACCGGGTCCGGCAAATATGAACTTGTCCCCGATCATGATCAGGTGAAGTTCAGGGGAGGGATTTAGGTTAGAGGGAGGGCGGAGGGCAGAACATGCCTCCCCTTCATCGGGGCAAAGGAGCAGGAGGAGGAGGAAGAAGGAGCCGGGGGAAAGAAGGGGGCCATGAAAGGCAGAACCATGAAGAAGAAGGAAGAAGGAGCAGGGCAAAGGGTCAAGTTCAGGGGAAGGAATTAGGTCAGAGGGAGGGCAGGGAATGGAACATGCCTTTTTTGTATTTTATTTTGACAGACTATGCCAATACTTTTTCTACAGGTAGATACATATATAGATGTGTGTGCTTGTGCTACATTTCCCTTTCGTTAGCTTGCTCCCAGCATGGCACCTCACTTTCCTTTTTTTCTAAGTTATTTTTTATATGCAAATGCTACAATGTTACAAATGTTTCTCTTTCAATTTGGCAAATTGATACAGAATGCTTTTGCTACTGTAAGTGTCTGTAAGGAATTCTGGGGTGGCTGAGGGCATTCCGAGGTGAGGAATTACTTACTTACTTACTTACTTAATTAATTAATTAATGTGTATGAGGCATTCTGGGGTCGCAAGGAGGGAGAATGCAGAAATGGCATTAGATTGCATTTTGGGGTTGAACACGGAGGCAGAGGAAGATCCATAATCTGTACTGATCCAAATACACACAACACACACACACACCTGGAGGTTTTTTAAATTTGACAAAATATGTGCACACTGCCGCCAGTTTTTTTTTTAAAGGAGGGGGGAAGCACCCATTCGGTTGCCCAATTGCTGTAGGAAATGTCACCTTTGACGAAAACGGAACTGAATTTGATTGACAGCAAAGGAGCCTTCTTTTAAACCGGTACCCGCAAATGTGAACTCTCTGCAAAGAGCTGCAATGGCATTCAGGGTTAAATTACCCCGATTAAGGTAAATTATAGTGGGCATCCAGATCTGCCCAGTTCCATCCAGGGTAAACTGGCCAGTGGGAATGGGGCCCTAATTAATCTTTTATTTGTTTTTTGCATTAAACTCTTTTGTCATTTAGTTGCACTAGATATGTTTCTTGTCTTTATGTATTAATTACTTCTCAAAATCCTCATACTCAGGTAGAAAGAAAGTTCCTCTGAAAAAAGAAAGAAATATTGAAATATGGCAGTTTCAACAGCATAGGTTTGTAATATGCACCTATCACTTTTACCGCACTAATGATTTCTGCTTCCTACAAATACTCGATATGTCATCACTGATGTTGCTAATACAGCTCCATTAAATAAGTATGAAAGTATTCATTCACAATAAAAATGAACTGTAGGTCATTCCAGAGTCCATTCATGAAGGTAATCTATACTTAGGTCAATTTTTCAGAGGTTTTAGCATATTGTGCCTAGTTAAAACTAGAACATGTGCATTAAATGGAAGAAAATAATGAGTGCTAACATTTTCTGATGGGAATGTAACTGGACTTCAAAAGCATAATTATTTGACCATCCAGACAATTTGAGGTTAGCAAGAAATTTTAGAGGAATAATGAAAGGGCAACTTTTAAAAAAAGATCCACTATAGAAAATGAGTTGGGCTCTCTGATTATAAGATCATAGATTTAAAGAAATAACTTTTTCCATGTCTTCAAATTAAAGACATTATTTCAGGGTCAAAGGGCTTACAGATTTATCTGTAGCATCATCTACAAAAGAATAAAGATGAATTCTTAGAAGAGGGGACACCACTTTCATAAATTCTTTAGGAAAAAGTGATTTGAGAATTAAACAATTAAATCCAGGTAAAACTGCTTTAGAGAAATGCCATATCTGAATGGTGAAATAAAAATATTCTGAAATGTCAGTAGCTTCAACATTTCACATGGCCAAACTGCATTCTGTTACAGCTGCAGCACAAGCCCTGGTTGCACGATATTAGAAGACGGCTTCATATATTTGAAGATATTATTGCATCATAGTATTTTCCTCTTTAGGCAAAACATAACCAGATTTTGCAATGATTTTGTATAGGTTTTGACTTCCAGACCTTTTATTATTTTCTCTGAACATATTTCAGATTGTCAAAAGCTGTAAACTCTGGGTTCAGAACTAGACATGCCATTGCAGATTGGGTCTGACTGAGGCAGAATTAGGTGGGACTTTATAGCATCTTTGTCTGGGCACTATAGTTTTGTTGATGCAGTCTAAATTGCATTGGCCTCCCCTCCTCCCCTGTCTGCTGCTGACTCTGCTGAATTTTGTGGTGTAGTGCTTTCAATATGCAGAGTAACACCCAACTCAACTTCTTTCCACTCCAATCCAAGGAGGTGTCTTGATCCTAAACCAGTGTCTGCCATTAGTAATGGACTGGATGAGGGCAAACAAATTGAAATTTAATCTAGATAAGACAGAGGTGCTCTTGGTCAGTCATAAGGCAGATCATGGAATATGGATTCAGACTGTGTTAGATGAGGTTAAACTCTCCTGGAAAACACAAGTTCGCAGTTTGGGAGTACTCTTGGAGTCAGCTTTGGACCTGGAGGCCCAGGTTTCTGTGGTGGCCAAGTATGCTTTTGTACATTTTAAATGTGTGTACCAACGACACATGTTTTTCCCCCAATGTCAGATCTGGCCATGGTGGTACATGCCTCAGTTACATCACATTTGGACTACTGAAATATGCTTTACTTGGGGCTGCCTTTAAAGAGGCTGGATGGCCATCTGTCAGGGGTGCTTTGATTGTGTATTCCTGCCTAGCAGAGGATTTTATTTGATAACCCTTGAGGTCTCTTCCAACTCTATAGCCTGATAGAAATGGGCATGAAGCACTGTGCTGGCACCGATTTTAGGGTTAGGGACTGCACGGCAACTGCATGGTCCCTAACCCTAACATGGCATGGTGCCGTAACAATGGTGGCACCCTGCATGCATGGGCACTGCCATTGTTACATAAGCTCTGTGCGGTATCCACACATCATCATGCAGCACTTACGTAACGAGTGCACCAGTGGTGCACTTGTTACATCTGCCCTGCGGCGCAAAAAGCACAGGTTTTCCAGGTTCTTTTTCATCCATAGGGAAGCCATGCTGTTTGGTGGCTGCAGCTTCCCTCTGGAGGAAATTACGCTGTTGGCAGGCTGCCCTTTTCGGGCGGTCTGTCCCTCACCTATAATTCTGTGACAGTATTTGGAAAGTTAAGCTTGTCCAAAGAACTGCATCCAGACTTTTAATTGGCACATGCTACAGATATCTTATTATTCTCTTGTTGAAACAGCTTCACTTGTTGCTAGTTTCTTTCCAGTCACAATTCAACATGCTAGGTATGACTTATGAGGCCCATTATGACTCATTTCCCTGTATGAGCTGGCCTGGGCTCTGAGATCATCAGAGAAGGCCTTTTCTCTCAGTTTCACCACCATTGCAACCACAGTGGAGATGTGAGAGAAAGCCTCCTCAGTGGCTGCCCCTAGACTCTGGAACTTCCTAGGGAAGCCAGAATGGTCCTTCCTTGTTGTCCTTCTGTTGGCAAGCTAAAACCTTTTTATTCAAACTGGCTTTTGAAAGAGATTTTTTAAAATAATGCCCTGGAGTCTTGTATTGTTTTAAATGAATTGTTTTTAAGAGCTTTTTAATCATTTTATGTGCATTAAATTCTTTTAACTAGTGAGTTAATTGTTTTAATACTGTAAACAGTTTGATTATATTTTAATGTTAAAATTTTGTATGCTTTAATTTGCATTCTTTTATGGGCTGCTTTGAGTCCAAATTTTAAGGAAAATGTGATTTTCCTCTGAAGGAGATTGTTTACCGACATCCATAACAATAGACCCAATGGACATTCAGTTATGGGGCCCACAGCTTCATGAAACACTGATGTAAAAAATTCCCACCAATCCATAGACTATGAATCCGAGGGTTTTGCATCATCCTTTTGTAGCATTAATCTACATTCATATAGTTATACAGTGGTTGCACTACATCACCCTTCTCATGAATATTGCTTTTATGCAACTGTACATTTATGCCAGTGTTTTTGCATACTGTCCCATTGAGTAGTGGGGAATGTGCAGTGGCTGTGTGATTCCCAACAAATCAAATTGTACATTGAACACACTGATAATAATTACACAACATCCAAGATGCAAATTACATATCTACGGGTTTCATTTATGGAACTCGAGTTATGAGCCTTGAATTGAATAGGTCCATTGTACAATAGCCAAACAAGTACAATTTCGTTTGTTAGAAGACTTACATGTATGCATAATGCTAGCAGTGGCTAGACTCAGTATTTGGCCCTATTAAGATTTTACCCACCAGATGAAGCCAACATGCAAAAAGGGGAACACCTAGCCTTTCCACCCTACATTATCACTTTATTAACACAGAAAATGTCTGGAAAGGAAAATTTCCTCTTCATAGGCCTACTTCACATGTGGAACCTGATTTACCTGTATTTTTGGTCACAAAAGGAGTTTCCATGAATTCCAGAACTGCTTTTCATTAGACTCTTAACTTTCAGGATGTAAGAAGGGGTGGAAAATGAAGGCATGATAGAGTGGTCTCCTCTTCATAGGTTGGATTCAGCCACTTCCATAGGACTTTGCTCTCTCCTGATTAAAAAAAAGATTCTGCTTTTACTCTCATTTGCATGTAGATATGGTTTTGGGTGCCTCTTAATGTGCCCTGAAGAAGAATTTCTCCCTGCTGAAGAAAGCTTTGTTGTTCTTAATCAAAATAAAGGTTATTGTAAAGATAATGAGTGCATAACAAAAGCTAGGTACTGTATGTTGCAACTGATTTAAGTAAAGATTGTGAGAGAAATACAACTTTCCACAATACTATAGTTTTTGCTTCCTGTGCCAAACATTTTCTTTTGTTATTTTGACAACTTACTTTATTATTTACCATTACATGGAAAGTTGCAATTATGGAATCAAATCAGTATCTCTAAGATATGTTTAGATAATTGAGCAAAACCAAAATAATTTCCATTTTAATTATTACAAGAAATTTCCATCTACAGAATGGCATTTTCTGTACTGTCATTTCAGGCA
Source organism: Sceloporus undulatus (assembly GCF_019175285.1). Lineage (NCBI taxonomy): Eukaryota > Metazoa > Chordata > Lepidosauria > Squamata > Phrynosomatidae > Sceloporus > Sceloporus undulatus. The sequence continues at coordinate 56,252,080 of NC_056524.1, read as the reverse complement.
CTTGAAGAGATAATTGATAATGCCATGTTTGCACAACTTTTCATTCTATAGTTAGGATAAGAAATTAATTCACAGCAAACAAAACACTTGATCCTGTTCTATGAAAAGTCCATTGTTAGCAACAGAAAATGAAAAGAACCTTCCCATGTGAAAACAGAATAAAACAATCTATCCATCTATCCATCTAACAGAATAAAACAATACAAGATCTTGCAAAGGTGAAACAGCATTGATCTATTTAAATGAAATTATTTCCCAGAGATTATTTTAATGTTCTAGGAATAAGAAATATGCAATTTTCACAATTCATTTCTCCTTAATCATTTTATTTTGTGTCTAAGGAAGAGACTCCCAGTCAATGTTACTCCTAGAAGGAGCACTTCACCATAATTTATATTCATGGCATTAGCCTGATTCTACATTCGTGTGGAGATACCTCTTTTAAAAAAAGTTATTCTTCTACAGGGATATATATGATCACAAGAGATGCTATTCCTACTGCATGAAGACAATATTCAAAAAAGTGAGTATTTGATGGCCAGACTCCTCCTGTGGATTCTCTCTGGCTTTACTTCACGAACGAAGATTCAGGAAAGATTCATCACACGCTTTCTACAAGCTGTTGATGACTAAAAAGGCCAATCCGAGATAAACAAGTCTGGATCCAGAAAGCACAGCAGAAAGTCTCCTTGGGTGATGTTTCTGGGTTGTGATTCTTTCTGCGTTGTCGTTTCTCTTTGAGACTCGTTCGGCATGAGCTTTCAAAACAGGCTGCAGCATCATAGATAGTGCATCTCCATGCCTCCTGATGCGAGGCCAGGGAGGACCATTGTTGGTGATCAATTTGGCCAAGTCTGAGATGTTGTTTCAGGGAGTCCTTGCATCTCTTCTTTGGGGCACCCCTCTTACGCTGACCCATGACGAGTTTACCATAGAATACTATTTTTGGGAGGTGATGGTCCTTCATCCTAGAAACGTGTCCTGCCCAGCACAGCTGCGTTCTCAATAGCATGGCCTCAATTCTGGTGATCCCTGCTTGCTCAAGGACAGCAACATTCGTCACATAGTCAATCCAGTGTATGTTTAGAATTTTGTGTAAACAGCACTGATGAAAGCATTCAAGGAGTCGTAGGTGTTGGCGATAGGTGACCCATGTTTCAGACCCATAAAGGAGAATAGATAGTACAATGGCTCTATACACACTGATTTTTGTGCTTCGCCTCAAGTGTTTGTTACTCCAGACTCTTTTGTGAAGCCTTCTGAATGCACTATATGCCTTTGCTAGTCTGTGATCGATCTCTTTATCAATCTTGGCATCTGAGGAGATGATGCTTCCCAGGCAGGTGAACTGCTGAACGGACTTAAGCACAGATTTGCCTACAGAGATGTGGGGATGGTAGTGTTCTTCCTGTGGTGCAGGCTGGTAGAGAACTTCCTTTTTCTTCAGACTGACTTCCAGCCCAAAGAGCTCTGCAGCTGTTGCAAAGCAGGATGTTAGATGCTGCAGACCTGCTTCCGTCCTGTGGATTAATGTTACTGGAACTACTTTTTCCAGTGTATCCTGTACCTTTTCACACAACAATATTGCTGGGTAGCACAATGTGCTAGCATAGCTCCGCTGACATCTAATAGCCATTAATGAGTGATCAGAGGGGCAGTTTTCTCTCTTCATGATCTTGATTTTCACTCCACACATTTGCAAATCTACAGCCACCAGTCTCCTGCTTGAGCACAAGGTCTTCTGTTCTTAGACATACTTCAGTGCATTTCTGTGCCTAAATATGTAATGTAAGAAGGTTGAATACAGTTAGACCTTTATATTTGTGGGAATACATTCCAATCTCCCCAACCCTCCATGGATACAAAAAATGTGGGACCTCCAGTCTCATTCTCCCTATTGGCAGTGTGACATGCATGTGCCCACTCGTGTGGTCATGTATTGGAGACAACAAGGCTTGCTGTATGTGGGTGCTCAGATCCACAGATACAGAGGTCCAGCTGTAGAACTAGAAAGGACTTGCATTCGCATAATGAAAGACTGTGCAAAGAGGCCATTTGGACTAGCTGTATCTCTGCTGTTGAGGTTAAACTGGTACACAGTAGCCAAGTACTCCTGGCAATGGAACTTGGTGCCCATGCTCCCTGCCTTCCCTATTCATGCACTGATGTGTGTCCTAGAGCTCCTCCATGTGAGCAGGGACCATAATCAGATCAGAATTCCTTCATATGCAGAGATATTTTATACATTTATACTAACAAACATGTGGACTCCCCTTCAATATGTGGCAAAACAGTAGGGATATGTGGTATAGGTGTAGTGCATAATAACACAGGGAAATTGTACATGGTATGGAGGAAAAAACTTATGACTCACGGTTGAAGGAATTGGGAATGTTCTGTTTGATGATGAGAAAACTGACAGGTGACATGATTGCATTCTTTAAATAACTCAAGGACAGCCACAGAGAAGTGAATGCAGTCTTGTTCTCTGCTACCTCAGAGGGTAGAACTGAGTCTAATGGTTTTAAGTTACAGGAGGTGTATTTTGATTGAATGTCAGGACAAACTTTTTGATAGTAAGAGCAGTTCAGCAATGGAACTAATTGTCTAGAGAGGTAGGGGTGTGTGTGTGTGTGTGTGTGTGTGCCCTCTTCTGGAGGTCTTCAAAAAGAGGCTGGACAGCTCCCTGCTAGGGTTGCTATGGCTGGAGATCCTGCATCAAGAAGGGGCTTGTGCTTGATGACCCATGGGACCTCTTCTAAGTCTATGGTTCTTTGAAATAAAGGTTACTGTACAGCTCCACAACAGTTACTGTATGGTTTCACTTTTGTCAGATTCTTTCTATCCAGGTTATACAAACCTTATTGATTAAAAATCATAGTCTTTGGAATCTGGGGAATAGCTCACCTTGTTAAGTTACCAATAACATTTGGGCCCATACAGACAGGCCAAAATAAAGCTGTTTCGGGTCACTTTGGAAGTATGCAGTTTAAATGACACACGCATCATAAAAGGCCAGAAGCTGTGCCAAAGCTGTGTTCCAGTCCTTAGGATGCATGTGTCATTTAAACAGCATACCCCCCAAAGTGACCTGAAGCAGCTTTATTTTGGCCTGTATGTATGGGCTCATTTGTTTGAATTCAGTAGTCAAGGTTTACTAGGCTTAACGTGGTGATTTTTTTTCTTGATGTTTGAATAAAATATTGATAAATATTGTTTTCTACTACAACCAAACTACCTATGAACAAAAGATATACACAAAAAGAATCCTAAGTGTTTAATGCAGCAGATATATATAGAAGTTAGAAGCATGGCAACTACTTTTTACAATAATTCCACACATCACCCACTAAAAAACCATTCCGACATTACAAATAAATAAACATTTGGGAGGGTTTGGTTTCACAACAAAATGCTAGTTTACTAGAGTGCAATTTGGAATTATGATGTATGAAAAGAAAACAAGGAAGGGAGGAAGCAAAGTGGCAGATAAAAAGTTGTGGCATGAAGAGTTTCAGGGCATTTTCTATTTGTGATCGACATTTCTTCCTCTACTGAATCTAGAGATCTCTAGAGTACCCTTTAACAGCTATTAACAGCACACAGAGTAACTATCAGCCACCATTTAGGACAAGGGGAAAAAGAATTCATTATTCAGCTGAAACTCCATGGAAAACCAGGCTAAAGCAGACAGAATGTAATTACTGTTCTTGGAATATGGCCAGGTCACTCCATTAAAATTCCAAAATATTCCATAAGGATCACAAGAGATTGTCAGAAAATGTTTGCTGTCTTGAAAGGGAAGGCAACCTATTATTATTATTTTAAGAGGAAAAAACGTTTAACACTGATTAATGTTCAGTCTACTCTTCACAATTTCTCCCTGTGAAAAAGATGAAAAAAATATTATAATTGTTATTAATAATTTAACCTCTCTGATTGCTTTTCCAAGATTAAAAAAAAGAAAAGAAAGCTAGAAAGTTTTGAGAAAATAATAATAATAATAACAATAAAATTTATTTCTATTTCCCGCCTCCCCCTACGGATCGAGGCGGGATTACAGCAGAAAATGTGGAACAGTCTATTTCTTTTTTACAAAGACACTTCAGGAGATTATCTGGTCTGTATGCAAAACATTCTATTTTGTTTAATTTGCATCACATAATCAAAATATAAGGGTCCAGTTATGCATTAAGTTACCAGGAGGAAAGGTATAGTGGCAGTCCAGTTCTTCATTCTCAAAAAGGTTATTTGCATTCATAAGGATGGACAGATTAATGCATCATTGTTCATATTCCAGTGTTTTGTCACTGAGTATGAAGGCTACATTTTATTTCTTCAACTCTGTAAAATAGTCTAAATGCAGTGGACTCAGCTGACCTTTTCGTTAAGCTCTATGTTGATTGGTTGGCCATTCTGCCTCTTTCCTACAGGTTAATGAGGCTATAAAAAGGAAGGGCTGAAATGGCAAACCAATCAGAAAGGTCAAAGTAGCACAGCACACTACTGCTGCTGACAAAATATATGAGGCACTAAAATTTGGATACCTCATTCTTAGTGACATGTAATGAAAGCAATAAAGGTAAGCCTATGAATGCCTCTACTTCTCAAATAATGTAATGTAGATTGGAAATGATGCTACTCTAGACCAGTTGTGTTCTCAAGCTAGACTATGTTGTTACAATTGTCTCAGTTTCCCAAGTGGTGAGAGGTTCCAGGGAGGGAGCAATTACCTGTATTTCATTTGTTTTAGAAGGAGGTCAATGGATACTTATGATGTTTTGTAACATTTGAGCTTGTTCTCAGGCTCAGAATAAAGATGAAAGCCAAATCTATTACTTCCCATCAAACCTACTGAGTGGCAGTCAGCATCCCAAGATGCTTCCAGATCTAGAGCTGAGATTGCTCGCTGTCTCCCATCTTGTCTTACTTCCTGATCAAAACTGCATTTATGTTGTTTTTTGTGATCTAGATTGTTTTATTCATAGTAAAGAGGAAGACAGAACTTTGCCACCATTCACTAACTGGAAGAGGCAGCTATTGAGGCCAGTCAACCAGTAGTCTTCCTAAATAAAGAAAGGTATGGACATACCTGGCCAGCTCATTTTACCAACTTTAAGCAAACTCACTGATTCCATTAACATGTGCAACCAAAATTCCTGATCTTACCACACATGGTAAGATGAACCTTCAAACCTTCCAACTTTTAGATCTTAGTTCCAGCTCTTTTTCTCCATACATTTTATTCTATGTAATTTGCTGCATTGGATTCACAAGTATATTGATTTAAAACTTGCAAGGCACATGACAGCTGTTGTTGTTGTTGTTGTTGTTGTTGTTGTGTGCTTTTAAGTCTTATGATGACCTGAAAGAAAACCTATCATTAGATTTTATTGGCAAGATTTGTTCAAAGGATTGCTTTCCCCTGAAGCTGAGAGCATGTGATTTACCCAAAGTCACCCAGTGGGTTTCATGGCTGAATGGGGAAATGAGCTTTAATAGTGCTCCCCCACTTTGATTTTCAGTTTGAGTTCAACATTTTGCAAAACAGGGTTAAATATGTGTGCATGCACATGCACACAGATGTACACTCAGGGCTAATAGGTTTCAGGAAAAAGAATAGAGGTCAAAATTTTGCTTTGGAAACAAAAGGAGGGGAGTGACATTTTCTTTATATTCCCTCATTTTCCCCTTTACTTTTACAGTTTCCCTCTTGTTGTTGCCTTCAGTTCCAGAGTTAGGGGAATGGGGATACTTTGGATCTGTGGTCATCCTCCAATCTCCTAGCACATCTCCTTGGCCTGAGAACTGGGAGTTAGGGTGGGCAGGTGGTGGTGGTTGGTAAGAGGATTGTATAGTCAGCCCTTTCTGTCTACCATCCAAGACTCTGACTCTGGCATAGCATCCCTGTGACATCACATGACTACAGTATGAATTAGCTCATTTATAAAGATTTAAATATTTACAAAGAGGAGCTAATATACATTTAAAACTTCTGTTGTTTGTTACATAGAAAAAATCAGATGCAATAAGGTTTCCAACATCATTTTTTAAATATAAGAACATGATGCATACATAGAACCTTTTCTTTGCCAATCAAATAAGATAACTAATTCAGATTAAGAATGATGGCCTCTATTTTTTATGATCATACAGTACTGTTTGCCAATAGGTATTTCAAATTAAATCTTATACTAAGGTGAAACTTTCTGGCAAACCAGCATAGTAAAAATACTTAGCATGAGTCTTTAGAGAGGTTCTTCTGTTCCTTTTTAATCTACAGTCTCAATTAAACTCAAACAAATCCATATGCTCTGTTGTACCTCAGCCAAATGTAGTAAATGGAGGTCACTTTAGCAACAAAGACTGGAAGGTGTATGGTCATACAACTAAGAGCACTGCTTTAGTGCACTCATTTCCTCAGATGATTTACACAGTCACTCTTATTTTATGAGGTGTGGGCAACAATCTAAATATTTCCCTATGAAAAGAAAGCATCATCCATTGATGAATTAGTGGTCTGTTGCACTGATATATAGCTCCAAGCTTGTTCTAATAGCACATTACCCACAGTTGTTGTGACTGGAAACAGACTGTGCTTTGTTTTGCACCAGGAGGACTTTGCTTCCAAACCTCTTTCCATAAGAAACTCCTTACTGAATAGAATGAGTTATGAGGCAAGGTGCCAACAGGTGCCGTCTGCCACTCTGTATCTCTGCTCATAAAGCAACTGTCTGAAATGCTGCCAAGCTAATTATCTAGTTCAGTGCTTCTACTATCAGGACCCCAAATAACCCAAAAAAGGTCACATATACTATGAAAGAAAAGCCTTCACATTTGTCTGCCTGACCCGATGGAGGTAAACATGCCACTTGTGTGGATAATTTTTTAAAAAAATAAATGCTTCATTTTGTGATACAAACATTTGGTATATTAAAGATATACTGAAGTAATTATACTGGATAGGATGTTTTAATATTTTCTTTATGCTGAATTGCTAAAGTTCTAGGACCCCCCCCCCCCCCAAAAAACCCCTAACTAAAATAAGTATCCAAAAAAGTGGAATTAGACAAAATCCTATTCATCATAAATATGCATTCACACATTTGTACTAGATTTCACTGTTGTTCTGGCAACTGTGCAACAGAAAGCACACTCCTCTGTTGGTGATATAGGAGTGAGATAGGCTTCTCTTACTGGTTCCCTGGGGTATTGTTTCATGAAGGAATTATTCAGATAAATCTCATTTTTATCTAGGTGAGATGGTTTCTAGTGGAATTCCACTTCACAAGAGTGCTAATCAGTGCTTCCAAGGGGGCAGCTTTAGGACCTTTTACTCCCCTTCATGAGGAGTAGGTGGTGAAGAAATGTAGAGGTTCATTGAATTGTTCTGAACAAGTAAGGGCCGAAACAGACAGCCCAAATGTGGTGTGGCAGCGGCGATACTAGGGTTAGGAACCACACACCAATGGCATGGTGCCTAACCCTAGTATGTGTGGGCGGCGTCTTGACGGCGGCCTTCCATACACACAGGGGCCACCATCTTTATGTAAGTGATGTGCAGCATCCACACATCGCTGTGCATTGTTTACATCATGAGTGCACCAGTGGCGCACCCATGATGTCCACCCGGTGGCACAAAAAGAACGTGTTTTTTCTGGGTTCTTTTTACTCCGGATGGGCGCCACATGGTTTGGCGGCCATGGCGTCCCTCTGGAGTAAAATAGGCTGCTGGCAGGCTGCCCTTTTAGGGCAGTCTATCCCAGGCCTAAGCCATTCTCTTTGGGAGGACTACTTTATGCCGACCTCCCAACTGAAGTTGGTTGGCCATTCTACCTATGACCCGCTATGCCATTTGGTGCCGTGTTGCACATTGTTTTGTTTTTTCCAACTAAGCTGTGGATTTTTACTACTCCAGCATGTTATCTGGCATCATCTTTCTAGATGGGAGGGCAACTGCAAGATGACTATTCCCATTGTGTAACTGCCTATACATAGTGATGTTTTCAGGTTTTTTGTGGATCATCATCAAGGTGTGCTAGAATTCCTGGTCTATCAGGATATAGTTCTTGATTCTATGTACACTATTCTCTAAAAAAATACTAAAAACAGTAAGATCTGTAAACTTAACATGTCCATATCCAAGCAGCATACTGTAAAAGAGGGAATTTATCTTGATCACTTTTTCCCTACATTTGAACATAATTAGCCTCTAGGCTCATTTGCTCTCCATTTCAGTTTCTTCCTTAAAGTCTTGCTAGAAAAGTAAAAAAGAAGAGGAGCAAATTAACCTGGGAGCCCATGCATGCATGCTAAACCACAGTTCAGCACTGCAGGAAAGCCAGATTGCTCTTAGCTATCTGCTCTCTGTTCCTTCCAGGAACATAGAAAGTGTCTTATACCAGATAAGAATATATTTATCAATTGGTGATGATATGAAAGTTGTAGCCATCACCATCACTAGTGTGTTCACAAAATTTTAAAAAATGGCTTCAGTAACAGAGTAGAACTTTGCAAGTACTAAATTGCAATGTCTGGCATGTTCCACTGTTAATATTATAAGCCCTGTTGCACTGAGACAAATATATGTCATAGGATAAATCTGTTGGCTACAATGTTAATGCACATACCACAATCCCAAATCAGATACATTAATATCTAACATCTTCCTAGATAGATAATGTGCAGGCAAATTCCACTGTTAATAGTAACTGCCTTGTTCTATATACAATCATTCCAAAATTTGTCCTAGTGAGTTTGGTTCCAATATAAATAGATACAAGATTGCAGTCCATGAGATATTTGAATGTTTTAGATAAAAATAAGTCCACGATTCTTCATTTATGAGGTGAACACCAGAAAGTCATATTGGTTTCAATAATCCCATAAATGTACCCTTTAATTTTCCTAATGATATCTAGCAGTATCCAGAGGTCAGTACTTCTACTGAAAATAAATCAGGAATAATAGCCAGTAAAACTATAGCTTATTTTAGCTGTTGGTTTTTGATCTGAAATTTATAATTGGGAACATAGATTTAGGTATGCAGCATAATTCTCATTTTCAGAAGGGATGCTATTTAACCAGGGTACTGGATCGACTCAGCAGCTGAGCTTGAAAGTAAGCTAATTTGGTTATTGGCATGTGCATATGGCGATCTTTCTCCACTCATTCAGAAAATGGGAATTAAGTTGATTTGACAGGCCTCCAATTTTGCTTTCAGTGGTATTGATTCCCTTCATCCAGGCTGCATTATTTCAGGGGACCAATGGTCTCACTTGCTCTAATCACATTTCATTGTACATTCTCTGCATGTAATAATAAATTTGACTATCCAGATCAATTCTGACCCCATTTCCATTCAAGGAATACAGAGCACTGATTGCTTTCTAGGTTTTTAAAGCAACAATGTGTGATGCACTTTTAAGAAGAAGAGGAACATGCTTCATGCATCTGTATTTCTTTCTTCAGTCTATATTAGTTGTGGTATTATATATCTTGGTATTTTCAAAGTGTGTCTACATAGAGATTTAATTTTCAAGGTCTCCTCCTCTTCTTGAAAACACCTTGGTTGTACAGTAAGTCTGAATAGTAACAGCTTTTTATATGGAATTTAAGGATTATAATGGCACAGTTTAGGGATATAATGGCACAACTTAGGGATAGAACAAAATATTGTTGGACTCAATAGGCCTGATGAAAGTAGCATTGTCACACCTTCCAAGAACTGTTGCCAGAAAATGCACATTCAACACTGATTTGAGCATGTGCACATTGTAAGGCATATAGAATATTTCCAAGAAATAAAGTATGCACAAAATGATATGCATGTTTTAAAATGTGAACATCTCAAAGATACACACTTCAGTGAAAGGATGTGTGTGCATAAACTAGATAAAATGTACAAATAAATGAGCAAATTAGGAAAATGCTTCAAAAATTGGTGCAAATTTCAATGTGGTAAGAAACCACAACATGAAACAATGGGGAAAAATCCAGGTGGGATTCAGACAAATGCAGTAAAGTTGAAAAGGAGAGATTTTAACATTCCTAGAACAAGTGAACTATACTTATTGTGTTTTTTTGGAGGAGAGGGAGGAGCTGATGGGTGTCTCTTTGGAGCCTCAGACTTGCCAAGTTTTTAAATAATAGTGGCAGGGTGGTTTGGGCAAAAGTAACTTTTTGATGTTTGGTGTATTCCAGAGGTTTAGTGACATCCATAAAATGGTGTAGACAATTTTATTTATTATTTTATTTCATTTTTGATTATGGGAGTATACATATGGATGAGTTGCAGGAGTTGCAGGAGAGACTTATCCTAGAGAGAGACATAGCAACCATCTCCAACTTTGGCACAAAGGAGAGCGCCATATAAAAAAAATCAGGCCCCCTCTCCTGACCTCCCACTTTCACTTCTGCTGCTGGAGCCCAGATCCCAGCCAGCACTTCTCCTACTCAAATCTTCTGCATATGGGAATGCAGTAATGTCAGCCAAATTTGGCAGCAATGGCAAGGTTGCCAGCCACCCACTTCTGCTTTTGAGGGGGCACAGGAGCACTGCAGGTACATCCTGCTCTAGACATTGCTTCAACTGGGAGCAGTGGAGGAGCAGCAACAGCAACAGCCATCACAACCATCGCTTGTACAATGTTTGGCTGTGAACTTGGCAGCCCTATCTCCCTATCTCCCTCCCACTCCTCTCCTTTCCTCTCCCTGGAGTGGAGGAGCCTGAAAAATGAAAGCCTTGCAGCTAGGACGTAAAGCTGACTCTGTACTGCCCTATCCATTGCTATATATCTGTATTTAAAAACAAACACCCCCCCCTAAACTAAAATCTGAAACATTTTTGGTTTCAAGCATTTTAGATACTTATCATGTACAGGGTTTGTAGTGGCAGTATGAGGGTATTTTCACATCTTTTCACCTTTCGGGGTGCTTTCTGCTTGATTTGGCAGGCAAAGTTGTCCAAAAATCACACTGAATTATTTTAAAATGTGGGGTTGATGGGCATTGGACTTCTGGTGAAAGCTTTATTTTGGGATTCCTGAAGACTCCATCAATAACACAAAGCACATACAGGAACTTTATGTGGCCTATGGGCTGCAGGCTCCAATATGTCTACCTCTGGTATGAAAACAAAGGTTCAGTCTACTTCAGAGGAGCCTCAGTTCATTTAGAGATCTCTCAAATATGTCTGTGTGGGACCCATAGCACATCCCACCTGCTATCCTTATCTCTCATTTAAGAAGGAGGTAGCTTTTTTTTAATGTTGTTGTCTTGAGTGCATAAGATCCCAATATTGTACTAGAGATGTAGCATAATAAAACCATAGGACTAGCCTGTGCATCTGCATTTTGTTGCCAAGACAAGGCACCAGACATTGTATGACCTATTGCTTTTGATTTAATGCATTTTCTCCAAGTGTCTGTATCTGCAGTATTTGTTATATATTCTTGATAGTTACTGGTAGCAATTACAGTGTCTTGAATAGCAATGATAAAATCTTCATTTTCTGCTTTAAAAGTTGACCTGCTTTTAGTCATTTCAGTGATAAAGCTACATCCACATTTCTTTCTGTTACAGCTTTCTGGCTGTACCCCATGCAGTTTCTGGCTTCCATGATTCAATTCTTCTATTGATTCTGAGGTCCTGGAATAATTCATCACTGACATTAGAAAAGTTTTTATTAGCCCCTACCATTGCTTGGAGAACTCAGTGACCAGTTACGTTGAATGGTTTTTATAGTTTTGACACCCAATCTTTTGCAGAGCACATAAATGTAGACTAAACGTTTCCCTTCTTGAGATCTTTCATTGTATAGCCTTTTTACTAAGGCTATATAGAAAGCTCACTAGTCCCACTAAAATCAATGTGAGAAGTCATGCATGAATGAGTGTGATTGCTTCCATAAAAGCTAAGTCTAGATAATTTAGACAGAACCCAACCCCATTTTTTGTGTATATATTTCACTCTTTATCTCTCTCTATTTTATCTCTTTCTTTCTTCCAGGGCAGCTCACAATGTACATTAGAACAAATAATTTTTTAAAAAACATTAAAAACATTCATTTAGACCCATTAAATGAATATTTGCAACATAGATCCAAAACACACTGCAGAAATAATCTAGTTTGAGACAGCTTTACTTGCCCTACTTGAGTGCTAGGAAATCCTGGGAATTGTAGTTTATTTTGGCACCAGATCTCTCTGACAGAGAAGGGTAAATCTCTCACAAAACTGCAGTTTCCAGAATTCCCTAGCATTGAGCCAGGGCAGTTAAAGCAGTCTCAAACTGGATTATTTCTGCAGTGTGTTTTGGACCTTGATAACAATGCCAGAAATACAGCCTACACCAATTACAGAAATAGAGAACACCTTCTGCAATGGCCAATCAACAGTCAAAGGCCTGGGTCTTTGCTTAGTGCTGGAAAGAAAACTGAAAGGGGACCAAATTAGCTTACCATGGGAGGGAATTTCACAGCCTGGCAACAAGCATAATTATCTCCTTTGTCCACACCAAATGTGCCGGTGATGGTGATGGGACCAAGAGAAAGCTCTCCTCCAAAGATCTTAAAATTTGGACAGGCTCCTATCAGGAGATACCTTCTTTCAAATAGTCTGGTCCCAAAACATATACTTTCAAATTAATCTCTGCATTCTTGCAAGCAAACATGCAATCCAGCAGCAGCAGCACACACTGCTGTTTATCATATAGGCCCCCTCCTAAACAATATTTTTGTACCTTTATTTGCATGAATATCCTGACATTAATACCCAAATAATACCCAGAAATAGAGCAGATAATTAAACACACGGTTTGTAATTACTTAGAAACAATGCTATCATCACTAAGAGTCAACATGGGTTTCTCAAAAACAAGTCATGCCAGACTAAATCTCTCTTTTTTATATAGAGTTACAGGCTTGATAGATGAAGGGAAAACTGTGGATGTAGCATATCTTGATTTCAGTCAGTAAGACTTTTGACAAACTTCCCCATGATATTTTTTGCAAAAAAAGCTTGTAAAACAGTTCTACTGTTAGGTGGATTTGTAATTGGTTGACTGACCAAAAACCAAAGGGTACTCCCCAATGGCTTCTCTTTGTCCTGAAGAGAGGTGATTAGTGGAGTGCCACAGGGATCTACTGGGCCCTGTGCTTTTCAACATCTTAATCAGTGACTTGGATGAAGGAATAGAGAGCATGCTGTTTAAATTTGCACATGATACCAAGCTGGGATTGGTTGCTAATTCCTCAGAGGACAGAATTAAAATTCAAATGACCTTAACAGATTAGAGAGCTGAGCTAAAGCTAACAATGAATTTAAACAGGGGAAAAATGTATGATCCTACACCTATGCAGGAAAAAATGAAATGCACAGATATAAGATGGAAGACACCTGACTAGACAACAGCTCATGTGAAAGGGATCTAGGAGTCTTAGTAGACCACAAGCTGAACATGAGTCAGCAGTGTGATGCAGCAGCCAAGAAAGCCAACACAATTTTTGGTTGCATCAACAAATGCCAGGATTCCATAAGATGGAGCCATGTCAGTTAAGTGGTGTCAAACTGCATTAATTCTGCAGTGTGACAGCAGTGTGTAATGACATTTAAAGTGACCAGTATTAGTGATTTCTTCAAGTCTTCCTCCATATGCTATTAATTCCCATAAGGAGCCCTTTCATATGAATGATAAATGAAAAAGTCTGATTGCATATAAACCTCTTGTGCTGGTGATATATATGATGAAATTTTCTGGACTAGTCATATAACGACTGCTATTTAACATAGCAAATTACATTGAACTATCTTGCTCTGATTGCAAACATTAGATAAAAGATAATAATAATAATAATAATAATAATAATAATAATAATAATAATAATAATAATAATAATAATAATGTTTCTTAGTAAAACTAGCTGAACCCCTGAGATAGTTCACTTCTTCGCTTAACAAAGGTGTGTTACAGACCACCGAAAAGCGGCGGCCTGTACCCACCCCTTTCCCCGGGGTATCAGGGTCTCAGCGGCCAGAACAGCAGCCGCTGAGGCCCCGATCCGCCGCTTTCCAGGCCACGGGGAATCGGAAAAAGGCCACTTCCCCACAGCCTGGAAAGGGGTGTCCTTGGGGCTTCAAGCCCCAAGGACACCCCGCGGCGGCGGAGAGGAGGAGAAAGGGGCCGCTTGGCCCCTTTCTCCCTTGCGTTGCTGGGCACAGCCATCTGAAGGCTGCGCCCAGCGACACAAAGCAGCACCGCAAACCAGGAAGGAGCTCCAAAACGGAGCTCCTTCCTGCTCTGCGCAAAGGGCACACTAAGTGCCCTCGCATGGAGCGACGACGTCACATCCGCACCGCCCCGTATAGAGGCGGCGTGGTTGTGACATCGTCATGGCGGCCCCCATGTAGATGGGGCACCGCCATTTTGTACGGACTCAGTCCATATAGGGTTAGGGGGGTGCGGAAGCACCGCACCTTCCTAACCCTAATACGGACTGACTACGTACTAAAAGGCTCGTTTGTAACAGGCCAATGTGTATTGGCAAAACCATATTAATATTGCATTGTTGTGGATGCTGAAGATGGTTTGTTCTAGTGTAATAAACACGCAAGAGTTTACACAGACTCTCATGTGAAAATGAAACCCAGTTCTGGAATGAGAATAATCATCTAGCACATTCTGCATCATAGATAAGGGAGTCTACTTGACCAGTGTGATGTGCAGGGAGAACAACATTTCATGTGAGAGCATGAGGAAACAGATTTTAGTGTATTAAGAAATACCTAAAATACTAGAGATGCTTAAATATTTCAAACTTTGATAATTCTGTTTTGAAATAACATGATCTACACCTACTGGATTTAGTTGTGGGTTGGAATTTAAGGCTAAATCCAACATAAAATCTTACTAGAGCATTCTGCCTAGGAGATTGCAGTGAAGAAATAAAATGAAGAATAGAAATGGGAAGGACGGCTATGAAAGAACTAGGCAAGATCCTGAAATGCAAAGATACACAACTGAATACTAAAGGTATAGGGTGTGTGTGTGTGCAGACTATGTGAACTGCATTGGGTGATACCTCACTGTTGGACCCTCCTTCTCCTTCAGTGCTGGTGGGGCAAGCACATGCCTTTCCTAGGTGACATCCTCAACATTGGATGACACCCAGTCAATTCAGCTTTGCATCCTTCGGAGTTCACTAAAATGAATAAAAAGCTTGTTGGGGGCAATTAGCTTACAGTTGTAAAACAGCTTCATTTATATACCGCTTCATACTGAACTAACAGTGTCTAAGCGGTTTACAACTGTAAGCTAACTGTGAACCGCTTAACTGTAAACTGCTTAGGGAATGCTTAAGTGCACTGGTAAGCAGTATAGAAATATACTTACTATTGCTATTGCTGCCCTAGCTAGTGATGCCATTGAAAGGTAGGATTGTGCATACCATCCTATTTCCCATCACTATGTATGGATGGTGGAGAAAGTAGATAGAAAGAAAATCAACTAATTTGAGATGTGGTGCTGGAGATACTATGCACAGCTAAAAAGACAAAGGCGGGTTACAGACCGTCCGTTTGGGGCAGCGTGCACCCGCCCCTTTCCCGCTGTATCGGGGCCTCAGCTGCCAGACCGGCAGCCTCCGAGGCCCTGATCCGCTGCTTTGCAGGACGCGGGGAAGTGGCAAAAGGCCGCTTCCCCGCGGCCTGGAAAGGGGTGTCCTTGGGGCTTCAAGCCCCAAGGACACCTGGCAACAGCAGGGAGGAGGAGAAAGGGGCCGCTTGGCCCCTTTCTCCTCTGCGTCACTGGCGCAGCTGTCTGAAGGCTGCACCCAGCGACACAAACGCAGAAGGAACTCTGAAACGGAGCTCCTTCTGGGGTCGCGAAAAGGGCACCCTAGGCGGCCTGGCGTGGCCCCAATACATCACAACCGCACCGCCTCGTTTGGAGGCGGCGCGGTCATGATGTAGTGATGGCGGTGGCCGTGTGGAACGGCTGCCTCCATTTTCTACGCACGGAGCGCGTACTAGGGTTAGGGGGTGCGGTCTGTAACCCGCCAATGAAATGGGTCCTACAACAAATCAAGCCTGAACTCTCTCTATATTCCAAGTTGACTAAATTGATGCTGTCATACTTTGGCCACGTCATGAGAAGACATGACTCACTATAATATATAAATAATAAATCTTTAATTTATATCCCACTTTTTGTTACCACAATCAAAGTGGCGAACAACCTTCAAAAAATACAATATATACAATTCCCCCCACTTAAAAAAGGATTAAACAATTCTATCCATTAAAATTACAAACGATAAAATCTAAAAACAATAATATGATAATAAAATAATGGAGGGCAGAGTCTTCGCAAAGTAATAAAACTACAAAAGATGATAATGCTTTGGAAGGTGGAAGGCAGTAGGAAGAGAGGAAAGTGCATACCAGATGGTTAGAAATCAAGGAAAACATGGCCCTGAGTCTGCAGGACATGAGAAGAGCCGTTGAGGGTAGGTTTTCTTGGAGGTCTCATTCACAGGGTCTCCATGAGCCGCTTTTGATTCAAAGGGAATTAAAAACAACAACAACAACAAAGCAGCCAAAATTTCTGTTCAATCAATTTCAATAAATATTGCCTAGTAGGACTAATATTGAATTTAGCCCAGAAGTTGGCATTGTGTAGCTCTCCATATTTTGCATTACAGCTGTTACCAATCTCACTATTGGTAATACTGGCTAAGGCTGATAGTAGTTGCCGACCAGCAATGTCTAAAAGGCTGAACTTTGCCTATTTCTGGGCAAATTACACATCAACTTTCACACTTCCAAACTCCTCTAATACTAATCTTGACTCAGGAAGCACATCAAAAGTCATTAAAAGATGCCTAACATGAGCAAGAATAAATTTAAAAATGGATGTTTTGAGAATAACATTTTAAATATTTATTTTAAAGAGCTTTTAAATGTGAATGTTCATGTGTGTTTCATGTTTAAAATGTGGGAAACAATGAGAGAAGTTGATCGAACAGATTTATAGGTTCAATATATGAGAAAGTGACAAAGGCTAGAAATTTCATTAACACTGTCAAACTCTCGATATATGCAAGGCTAAATTGAAGAAGGGAAAATAGTGTGTTTTAGTAGTAGTTATTACAAACACAAGATAGCTTTATTTTTATAAATTTATTTTTTTAAAAGAGAGTTCATGTTTTTAGAACTTGTTCAATTTTTTATGTGGAAGAAGATTTGGTTAACAGGGCTATTTAACTATTACAGCAACAATCATTTGACCTGATATATAGGTACTTCTGAGAAATTGTCACATGAGTTCCAGAACAGTCTGTTTCTTGAACTCAGCAACAGCATCCCCACTTGACCTGCGGATGAAGGAAAGCTAGCTCAACACTTAGATAGTATATGATGTCAAATCCACACTCCCAGCAAATATTCTGAAAAGAGTCTTTAAGCTAATATTGTATATTCAGAGGCTGTATATAGGCAGGTCACATGCTTCATTTTCAGACAACACATTTTTGAATATCTCAGTTGGTATGTAATTCTCCACAGCAATTTAGCAGCCATTATTGACATGCTAAGTGTCAATATGAAGAGAAAGATTTATGGCATCATCCACCATGATGACTGTACTGGAGCCATAAATCTACTAGAAAAACATTGTAAGGAAAAAGTGGTGATGAAGATAGATGATAAACCAGATAACACTTGGGATTTAAAAAAATATTCACCACCTCCTTTTTAAAGAAAGGGTGTCTTGATATGTCCTGAAATGTTGTGAGAGTTTTTGTACATTTGGAGGTGACACAAAGGTTTGAATCCTATCATCAGTCCCCGCTACAATAGTTGGAACTAACAGTAGGCTTCAGGACATAAGTTTTTGCAAAATGGCTCAACAAGATGCTGGGACTTTCCTTCCCTCCACAACACTAGAAGAAATTAAAAGTCCAGGCCTGGAGAACTAAGGATTCAGCTATTTAGCAAAATTGTCCCACCCTGACAAACCAGAATCTGAATAAAATGGGAGCCCAGTGCCATGAGCTCGTACACTTTAATATAGTCTGTTGTACACTTTAATATAGTTTATAGTTTACCAAGTCACTGCTGTAGCATGTGCATGCTGGGAAATTTATTCCATTAAACTCACTCAATAGAGATTTTGACTATAGGCTAGGCATCAGTTGGACATGTACAGCCATCTTTAGAGAAACAACCACTCTCCAGTCCTTGTTACATAACTCATTCTCCAGTGCCATGGCATCATAGAGAACTAGACATACCATGTAAATTTCACAATGCCAGCTCATTTGCCTGGAAGAAATTTCCTAGGACCAAGATATCCAAGATATGTGCTTTTCTGGGTTAGTCCATGGAAACATAGCTTAATTTCCCCTTTACCAATGTAGCATTGCCCACTGAGGATACAGAAGAAGTCTGTCTCAACTGTGTCCTCATGGGAATTGAGTGTCTCTGAACTGTGTAGTCATGGAAGAGTGGGAGGTGATGTGTGCAAAGTATGTGCTGTAGATCTGTATTATTTTTAAAAAGGTCTTAGTCTGTATACCACCTATCCCAGATTTTATCAGTTTGCCAAACCTGTCGACAATGGCTGCTGGTGGCTTCATGGTCAACGGAACAGTGAATCCATTCCTGTTTTAACCCAAGCTTTAAAGGGTGTAAAAATAGGATCACCACTTTGGACAGCACATTTCAGGCTACCTAAAACTTGGAGTGGATTCATCATCACACTGACATGAGTACCACTGTCCCCCACTGTCCAAGTACATAAAAAACCCTGGAAGAAAAAAAAGAAGACTTGGGGATATGTGTGCCCAAGGGAGATTGTAATTCCTGTGTCCAATGAAGACAGTCAGCTTTACTTCCTGAGGCTTTATAGCTCACTACATCTGTTAATCAGTTTATCAATGCAATGATCTCTCTGTTGGTGCTGAAAGTGTGTTTATTAATGGACACTGTTGAGGCATTTATCACTCTTTATACTTCTTGTAGTAAAATTTCTTCTGACCCCACTGATTACAAATCCACAATAATTCATCAAGAGGTTCATATCTATCTCTTGGGACTTGAACAGGGATTCAGACTTTTATTGTACTAAATGTGTTAATCAGTTCATCCATGCAAGGATTTTTGTGCTGCTGTGCTGCCACTGATGTGTTGTTCATTAATAAAGTCTGTTAATATGGTGATTAATGTTTGTACTTTTCTAATTATTTCTTCTTGTCACTCCACTAATTATATCTCCTGTAAAAATGTGTTTACTAATCTGATAAGTAAGACAAATACTCTGTGCACCTGATGAAGTGGGCTGCAGACTGCTGTTTATAAAAGTTTGTGTCAAATAAAATGTGCTAGCCTTTAAGGTGCCATAAGATGCTCTGCTGCTGTCAAAAACTCCTGAGTCCAGAAGAACTTCCTACAATCCGTGGTGTTGGCAGGTTATAAATGGGTGACCATTTCCTCATGAGCCAGGTTCCTTGGGGTTCTCACCACAGTCTTCTTTCTTCCTTTTAGTCAGCTGTATCAAAGGAAAATATTTACCAGTTAGACAAGTCAGATAAATTCAAAACCTAATTGACCTAAATAGTAAAGCGTAGGGGGAAAAGATGCCCCTAGTATCCAATCTGCCAAATTCCTACTCAGTCCCACAAGCATGGTAACTAATTCCATAAAGCTGATCATGATGGGTGGGATACTGCATGTTCTGGAAAGATGAAGCAGAGAGAGACTGCACAACCAGATAAAGACCAAAAACAATCTCTATGGCCCATTACAGACAGACAAAATATGGCGTGGCGGTGGCACTACTAGGGTTAGGGAGCACGCACCATGCAGACACTCCCTAACCCTAGTACGTACTGGCAGCGTCAAAATGGCGGCTCCCTGTCTACACAGGTGCCGCCATTATGACGTGATGGACGCATAGCATCTGCATGTCATGTCACACTTGTGACATCATGATTGCGCCATTTGCGCACTTGAGCGTCGCAAGCGTGATGCAAAAAGAACCCCCCTTTTTGCAGGTTCTTTTTTGCCGGTGGGAATCCTTGCCATTTGGCACTGAGGCTTTCCTCTGTCAGAAATCCAGGCGCCGGCAGGCTGCCCTTTTTGGGTGGTCTGTTCTGCGCCTATATTACCAAGACATTACCTCCATCAAGATGACAGGATGCTTATATTCCATGTTTCCATCCTGGCTTAAAGAGATGCAGGGGAGGGGAAGCAACCCCCTTTTGAACAATAAAAGAATAGGACTGACGCATTCTGTCCCAATGTTATCAACAAATTGGGATATTCTACCAGGTGGTTGGGGAATAGGCATAAAGTGGGCAAAGGGGGGGGGGTCATCAACATTCAAACACTTCAATTCCTTATTAAAGTAGGATCCTGAAAGCATCCATGGTTAGTATGAAGGCCCCTAAATTCTCAGCAGTGCAAAAGTGGAGGAAGAATAACCACATATATCATCACATGGGTGGTTTCTGAATCTGTTTGTCCTGGCACTGAAGGGAATTCTTTATGTTCTTGTGCTCCTGCATATTTCTTTTATGGAATGACACAGTGCCTATCCTTGCCATGTATCTGTTTGTTTTAGGCACTAGCTGCCAAAACAGTTTAGAGTTTAACAAGAAAGTCATCATAAATTAAAAGTTGCACTGAGAAAAAAGTGGTGTGTTTGGAATGTATACGTCCTGAAAAATGTCTTAATATATTCAGACACTTGCACAATTATCAGAACAGTCAGCTGCAGAACAAAGGCAGCCAGAGTCTAATTTAGCTTTAAGGGAAATTAATACAAAAGGCTAGAAAATTATTCCCAAGGAGCAAATTAGTGTGACACATATCAAGACTTGAACAACTTATTTCCAAATAAGTATCTTAATTTTACATTTTTTAATATATATATATATATATATATATATATATATATATATATATGTATTTTGAGTGAGGATGAGTTGGGAAAAGTCCAAAGATGAGGAGACAAGAGGTAGGCAATGCTGGATACAAGAAAGAAAACTTGCAAGCAGATGGTGGTATTTTTCGCTCCTCAACATTTTATCCAGGTAGAACAGTATTTGTCATCAAGACAAACACACTATTAACATTTTTTGGCAGTTTGCTTCATATGGTTTTAATTGCGTTTGGCATTTCGAAACCCAGTGCTAGAGGCAGCCAACATGCAGAAGAGTTATGCTTTGTGACACAGACAGTAGGAGTGCTTAGTAGAGGTGACTCTTTTGAAACAATAGAAAACCAAGCATTCCTTTCAACACTCGTCCAAAGGAACAAAGGAAGGAGCCAAGTTACTCACCTGTATCCCAGGATGCTAGTTTCTATTGTTGGAAGCAGTATTAAATAACAGTGAGTTTTCTGGCATTTCTTGTTGGCTGAATACATCAGTCCCAATATTCAAAGGTATCTTTCCCATCTCCACAGTAGTAAGTAATGATGTTTTCTAGTCTTTCATTCCAGGTCTCAAATTTCTACCTTCATGTCTCAAGCTGAGTCTCAAGTCCTTGCAAGATACTTTTAAGTCAAGTCTCAGGTCTGGGAGTCAACTTTTTTAAAAAGGAAAAAAGTAGGTAGGGTGCATTTCTCAGAGTGAACATCAAGTGCTTTAGGCAATGGGCATGAAGTGGGGGTTGAAATCTGCTTGGTAGCCTGCCCCCATTGCACTTTAAAGGAGCCATCTAAAACTTTTGAAATCCTTCAGAAGTATCCTTCCACCTCAAGCCCATTGCCTAACATATCTGCTATCCTCTTCTGAGAAATACACCTCATACTTTGGGCGTGGGTTCTTTTCTGCTGCTTGAAGTGAATGGTGCCAGCAAGTCAGTCACTAAATATATACATGTCTTAAGTCAAGTCAGAGTGCTATTTTTGCCAAGTCATGTCCAAGTAAAGTCATTGAAGTGATCTGAGTCTGACTTAAGTCCAAGTCTATTGAGTCAAGTCTACATCACTGACAGCATGCATGTTAAGTTAAGATGTATTTTTGTTTATTTGTTACATCCACCTTTTATCCAGTGAGCTCAAAGCAGCATATATGGCTCTCACCTTCCAACTTTTTTTCACAATAATTCTGCCAGGCCAGTATCATAAAGAGAATGTTGACTAATAATTAATGGTCTTTACATTTGTCTGTTATTTAATCCCCTGTGAGACATACAGCAAAAACCCAACAGGCTAAAGGTGCTTTCATATTTCATAATCATAGCACAATGATTCCATTTGAACTGTCACAGCAGTTCATTCTATGGAATATTGGGATTTGTAGTTTTATGAGGCGCAGTCACAGAGCTCTCTGAACAGGCCTCCCTAAATTGTAAATCCAGAGACAATTATAGTACTATAAATGTGTAGGGTGAAAGGGCTCTAAGTATCACAGGTGTCAGCCATCAACAAGAGGTCTTTGTATCAGTCTGCTTCCTTATTTATTAATATGGCTATTCTGTGAGAATGTATTAGGCTGTTCTATAACTGACAGTATATGCATGCTGTGATTTAGGTTATCATAGCAGATGACAGAGAATATCCCCAAACTGATCATGTACTGAGATTTCAGATAAGAACTGGTACATACCCAAACCGATTGCTTCAACCATCTTTAAGAAACTTCTGAGAGGCCCATTTTCAATTGTGAGCCAATGTGTTACTTCCACAACAAGCTTGTATTCATATTCCCAATCTATTCACAATGTTCTCCATGACCTACTGCTAGCTTCCCCTTAGTTTTTTGTAGCCTTCTGGAACTTTCAAAAACTTCTTTTTACACTGCCAATTTCTTTACCTTCTACAACTATCCATTTTTAAGAACTTCCCCACCATGTTTTCCTTCCCCTTATTCTGAAGAGACTTTTCAGCAGTTTCTTATTCGAGTTGCATGTAGCCAAGGTTGTCCATCCTGAAAAACTCCTAACTGCAGGCAAAGCATGCATCTTATTTCAGAAATGTATTTTTTCATATTATATTTTGCACGTCATAGGCCATTGATATAGTAATCTTATGAAAATAGCTGTAGCTCCACCATCATAGCCACATGTATTCATAGGCACGGTACAGACCGCCAAAAAGTGGTGTATCAGTGCCGGTATTAGGGTTAAGGAGCACGTACCATCTACACACTCCCTAACCCTAATACGTACCGCTGGTGGCATAATGGCAGTGCTCTGTGTACACGGGCGCTGCCATTATGATGTCACAGCCACGCCGTGTCCAAACAATGTGGTGTGGGTGTGACGTGTTCGCGATGTGTCAGGCTGCTTGTGGTGGCCTAACAGCAGTGCTAGAAGGAGCTCTGAAACGGAGCTGCAGGAATGGCGCCAGGGAGAAAGGGACTGAGAGGACTGAGAGGCCCCTTTCTCTCCTGGCTGCGACTCCTGGGGTGTCCTGGGGCATGAAGCCCCAAGGTCACCCCGTTTCAGGACCAGGGAGAAGCAGCATTTTGCTGCTTCTCCCTGGTCCCAAAAAGTGCCGGATCGGGGCCTTTGGGCTGCCGCTGTGGCTGCCCTAGCCCCAATCCGTGCCTGAAAGGAGTGGCTGCAGGCCGCCCCAAAGGGGCAGTCTGTATCCCGCCATAATTAACCATACAGTGGACCCTTGTTATACGCTGGGGTTTGGTTCCAAGATCCCCCGTGTATAACAAAATCCGTGTATGCTCAAGTCCCATTAAATATAATGACATAGCAAAATGGTGTGCCTAATAAAAAATGGAACATCAAGGTAAATTTATACTTTTTTGGAACATTTTCAAACCGTGTATGCTTGAATCCGTGTATAAAAAATCCGTGTATAAGAAGGGCCGACTGTATTACCAGGCATGATTCAACCTATAATATAGATTCTTGACTAGATGCACTGTTTGACATAGTGTCAGCATGATCACATATAAATTTGGCAGATATAGGCTGAAAACTGATGCAAGCCCAACTTTGCTAGCTGTGTTATGTTCTAAGACTTGAACTTTATGTATGTTTCTTCTAAAGAACTGTCAAGTAACATCTTTTTGCAACAAGACAGGCGCTTCAGGCTGTATGTTCAGAAATGTCAGCTGTAATTAAAAATAAATTTCACAGCTTATTTGTGGTGATAACTAAGCTACTTCCTTTGCCAAATGGTATATGGATTGAGAAGAAAGAGGAGTTGTCATTTGAATGAAAGTACATGTTAATGTTAGTAGTAAAATATCTGCAGTTTCTATAAATAGCATTTAAATGTAGATAGTAGTACATCCCTCTCCTAGCAAAGCAAAGGTACACAGGTTTAATATAATATCAGTATGAGTGAACAATGGACTTTGCCTCTCCATTCTTTCTGTCTTCATAATGTATAAATTTTAGATGCATGACCTGTGATCTTGAATAGACTTTCTGACCATAATGATTAGGATAGTGGGTAAGTAATCCCAAATTATCAGTCATCTTCTTCTCGGAGATAGAACTAATAAACTTTTATTGAAATAGGATATTTCATTTAAAATACTGTATTGATTAGCCATTTTACCACCTTACACTGGGAGATAAAGAACATATGTATGCATCCCATTGGCACTACCATTTTTTTTAAAGGACACACAGCTGTCAAAATGGGATACTTAAAAGTAGCACTAGAAGAGCACTCATGTTACTTAACACTCTTATACAGTGGGATATTTAGTGTTTGTAAAGAGTATTTGAATATACTGTACATTTTACAGTTGTGGAATACTATCATCTTTCAAATTGCTTCCACCAGAATAGACTTAGTAAATTTCATATTACTGTTCTGAAATTCTGACAGAAGGTTTTCAATATGTCATGAAGATAGACCAAGGCTGAGATCCTGTGTTGACAGAACATGGCAAAATATTTCCACATATGGAGCTACATGATAGCTGATATTCAATGTCCCCTGAACTCAGCCACTGCAGTTCCACCCTCGACTATTCCATGGCTGGTTAAAAATAGATGGGGTCAAAGAACAATTTGGCTTTCTCTTTATAGCCAGATGAAGAATAATTACATCCCTCATATCCTCTGGAGGTCTAAAAGAATGATGTAATCATGTAATCATTTGACATTTGGCTACAGAGACATAATCAGATGCTTGTCTGATTCCCTCCTTACACTGACATTCCGACAGCCAAATAATGGCTGAGTGGCTGCAACAGTACACAGCATTAGATCTGGCCATCACATGGGTTGGAGATAAATTGTTGTTGTTGTTGTCCTTGAGTTGTTTTTCACTCATAGAGACGCTGTGGATGAGACATCTCTAGCTTTCCCTATCCTCTCTGCTCAGTTCCTGTAGATTCAGGCCCATGGCCTCCCTGATTGAGTCTAACCATCTGGCATGTGGTCATAGCATCAGAGAGTTGGAAGAGAACACAAGGGCCATCCAGTCCAACCCCCGCCATGCAAGAACTCTCAATTAAAGCATCCCCGACAGATGGCCGTCCAGCCTCTGCTTAAAGACCTCCAAAGAAGGAGACTCTACCACTCTCTGAGGGAGTGTGGTCTCTCTCTCTCTTTCTTCAGTCTTCTACCTTTCCTAGCATCATTGTATTTTCTAAGGATTCATGCCTTCTCATGATGTGGTCAAAGTATGACAGCCTCAGTTTAGTCATCCTGGCTTCCAAGGAGAGTTCAGGTTTTACCTGTTCTAGATCTGATTTTTTTGACTCGTTAGCCAACCACAGTACTCTCAATACTTTTCTCTAGCCTCACATTTCAAATTAATTGATCTTGTTTCTATTAATTTTCTTCAATATCCTGCTCTCACATCCATGCATGATGATGGAGAATACAAGGGTTTGGGCAATCTTTACTTTAATGTTCAGAGTTGTATCTTTAACTTTAACCTTGTCCAGTTATCTCATAGCTACTCTTCCCAATCTCAGTCTTCTAATTCTTGACTGCAGTCTCTGTTCTGGTTGATATTTGATCCAATGGCTATTTCCATTGTTTGTTTGTTTGTTTGTTTGTTTGTTTGTTTGTTATCTATGATGAATTCTTGAAGATCTTCCGTGGCCATTGTTTTGGAGGTGTACAAAAAGTACACAGGTGTAAGGTAGATATATATGCATGGCACTAACAGGATGCCATCCAATATTTGTTATACAAGCATGATTTTCAAAATCACAGCAGCTATAATTTGACTTTTTGTATATATCATAATTTTGGGGATTGATATTCTAAGATACAGTTCTTAAGCTTGGCATACTCCTGCTGTGTTTTACTGGGTTTGAGCAGACAGGGCAAGAGGAGTGGCATCTGGTGCAGAACCATGGACACCAGATGCTGCAGTCCCAAGGCCAGCCCCTGCTGTGGTCTGCAACAGACCGCCAGCAAGGAGCACTTTTTTGTGCTCTTTTTTGCACCAGGTTTGGGCTGCCTTAGGCAGCTGCAGTGCAGCTTCATCCCAGTCTGGGGTAGTGCATCTTCTAAATACAATGCCCCAAGATTGTGCTGAAGCCGGCACTTTTGGATTATCTGTTTCAGGTCCTTGTGATACTTTTGCCATCTGAACCCTGATGGTTGTTGAAGTCCACCGTATGTTGAGAACACCAAAGTTGGGGAAGCAATTGTAAGTACGGCAACAGATATCCCATAATATGGTACATGGAACTAGATGGAACACAGCTGATGACAGGCGAAAATGATAAAAGACCTCCCTATAAAGTTATCTCTTACTTTTACAGTAATATCATTTTTCAGAGAGAGAAAAAACTTTAGCTTTTATTAGATATCATTTTTCAAAGTGAAAGATGGTGTCTATATATAATTTACTAGAGATTTAAAAAAAATAGATGTTTATTGTATACAAGGGGCTGCAGGTGGCCTCCCTATTATTCTCTATTGTATGCCTTGTAGTGTTCAAAGGAGCAAAATGTTTGATTACTCCCTTTGTTATATGTAGTATTCTTTTTTCCCCAATGCTTTAGAATAAGAACTTAAAACACAAGCAGAGTAAATATGTTCTGTGAGCTGTGTGTGGCCCCCAACCCCTCTTTTGCAATTATCCAAACCTCTTGGACTCCCACAAACCATCTTTTCAGTAAAAAAAAAAGTCATCTGAATGACCCCAAAATGTGGCAGGTAGATTTTTTTTAAATCCACACAACTCACAATGCCCCCCCCCCCAAAAAAAAAATTAGCAAAAAATGGCCAAAAGAGTAAAACAAAACAGGGGGCAATTGGAAGTTCTGTTCTACCTTTATTTTTGCATTTATATGGTCAACTGATGAGTACAACAGTGAATACTGGCACCTACATAGTTGCTCAGCCCTGACTTAGGACCTTATCACAAGAGACACTTACCACTGCCCAAACATTGTCCAAACATTGCAGAAGTGCTGAAGGTGGGATCACCCATCATGCTTCTAAAACATAATTGAGGCTTCCCACTTTCCTTCCATCAGTGAAGAGTTCATGGGGAAGCCAGGAGAAGCCATTTTTGTAATAACATAAGATAATGTTATTTTAAAAAATGGCTTCTCCTGGCTTCCCCGTGAATGCTTCATTGATGGAAGGAAAGTAGGAAGCTTCAATTACATTTTAGAAGCATGACGGATGATCCCATCTCCAGAACTTCTGCAATGTTTGGGCAATATTTGGGCAGCGGTAAGTGCCTCATGTCATAAGGTCCTTAAAGGTCCATCTTGGACTCACAGTTTGATGCCATACTCATCTGCCTACAATTTCAGTGTTTTCAATCTAAATGGCATGCAGTTTTGAGGAAAATTGAAGGATAGCAAAATTAGTCCACTCTTGAGTGGACTAATCAAACTGATAAGGGAGAAGTTGAACAAAAACACAAGAGTTGGACACCCCACAACCAAAATAAGCTTTACAGTGACTGTAGTAAAACAAGTGAACAGGAAGTCACCATAATACAAATTGTCAATTAAGGACTAGACATATGAAAAGGTTACTAACACTAACAAATTTTTCAGGCCTCCTGCTGCTCCCCAAAGGGATTAAATTTGGCATATTTCATGCAAATGGAGAAACTGATCTCAGCTTTATAGGCAACTGAAAAGACTGTGCTCAACAAATAGCCTAATTCTCCTGTCAATGGATGACTATTCTTGATTGAAAAGTATCATTTTGAATCTCCCCTCCCCCCAAAAAAGGATCAGCTGTTGAGAGGAGGGACAGAGATGGATGAGCTGCTTTAATGGCCTATGTTTCATATACTGCCACAAGTGGACATTCCCACAACACCATGAGGATATACCTTATCTCATTAGACTATTAATTGTTCATTAGACATTAGACTCATTAGACTCATTAGATTATTAATAGACTATTGCAAGTGGAACTTTAAATTGACGAAAGGTGCAAGTGTTAGGGGCCAAAAGGAGATCTGGAGCCTATCCTAAATTTCCAACTGTACCCTCAAATGTGCTCCTCAAAACAGAATGAGAATATATCTCAGCTCATTAGACAACCAAATAGTAAATAGGATCTTAACAACAGTAGGACAAGGAGAATTTACTGGCGCAGAAGCCTGAACTTCAAGACATGGTTACACTCCCATGTTTTAAAAGACATTCCATAGCCTTTTGCTACAGTCTATAAAACACATGCTGATTTCCTTTTGAAATTCCTTTGTGAGCTCCATTAGCCATCATATGTTTGCAATGTGATCCCTAGTACATTTTCCTTTCCTGAACCCTGCTTGAATCTCTTGGATGTATTTCTTCATGTATCATTGGAGTCTATGTTGCAGACTCTTGAGCATAATTTCTCTTGCATGACAGATTAGAACTATGGTCCTATAGTTGCTGCAGTCTTTTGTGTCTACTTTTTTGTCCATGGGGATGTATATTGATCATTTCCAATCTATTGTCCAGCATTATGTTTTCCATATTTTGTTATGTTTGACATAACAGTCGGCTCTCCCCATATATGGGCTTGCCTTCTGCGGCTTTTTGCTTACGTAGAAGGCAAGCCCCGGCAGAAGTAATAGAACACGTACCCATGCCACGATCATGCACCCCATTATTTTCTATGGGGCTTGAGCATATGCTCTTTTCCCCATATGCAGGGAGCGGGGCAGGCTGGAATGGATCCACCGCATATGGGGAGGGTGGATAGCATGTTGGTTAGCACTGATGTTTATTCTATCAGTTTGGATTGAAGCAGTCTGATTGGAATATCATGTGTTCCTGGTGATTTATTTTTTCCCCATTGATCTAATTGCAGCTTCCACCTCTCTTTTTAGAATTTGGGGTTCTATTATTATTATTATTATTATTATTATTATTATTATTATTATTATTTCATTATCTGTTGCCAACTTTCTCCCAAGGTGGTTCACAGACAAAAAAACTGTTTAAAACATCACAATAAAATACCAAACAATTAAAATAATTAAAAACATTATAAAATTATATTTAAATATATACACAAAAGTTAAAAGACATAACTAAAACATTCATATCCATAAAAACCACCTTGGTATAATTATGTGTTAAATAAGAATGTCTTAGCTTGCCATCAAAAGGCAACCAAGGAGGGGGGCAGCCTAGCTTCCCACAAAAGGGAGATTCAGAGGGTGGGAGCTGCCATTGAGAAGGCTCCTTCTCATGTTTTCACCAAACAAGCCTGCAGTGGTGGTGGGACTGAGAGAAAGCCTTCCCTCAAAGATCTTACTGTTCTGGCAGGTTCATATGCGGAGATATGG
Source organism: Sceloporus undulatus (assembly GCF_019175285.1). Lineage (NCBI taxonomy): Eukaryota > Metazoa > Chordata > Lepidosauria > Squamata > Phrynosomatidae > Sceloporus > Sceloporus undulatus. The sequence continues at coordinate 56,222,384 of NC_056524.1, read as the reverse complement.
CTCTTCATATAATCTGGACCAAAGATGTATAGAACTTTATATGTCATAACCATCACTTTGATTTGTGCCTGGAAATGAACCGGTAGCCACTGAAGCTGTGTCTACAAGGGAGTTATATGCTTCTTATAACTCAGCGATTCTCAACCTGTGGGTCGCAACCCCTTTGAGGGTCGAATGATCCTTTCACAGGGGTTGCCTAAGACCATTGGAAAACACATATTTCTGATGGTCTTAGGAACCAAGATGCTGGTGGACTAGACTCCGGGACTTGTGGTTAATGGACAAAATGGCAGATAATAACAACAGAGTGAGAGGCTTACACTCTGGATTGACATTTCATAAGATTTGGCAACCATATATTGAATACATCCAGTAAGATTTAGTCTCTAGACATTCCCCAATTTTAGCTAAATTTTTATGGAAAGATGTCTTTCAGATCTGCTGAAGTTCCCAAATTTTTAACTATAATTTTCAGGGCCTTATCTGGGTTATTGTCTTTATGTATTGTTGTTTTGGTATACTGTTTGTTGTCATGTTTTGTTTTAGAATGTATTAATAAATTTTAATTTTTTTAAAAAAGAACCAAGACACTGTAGCAACAAAAATAATTTTATGGTTACAGGTCACCACAACATGAGGGACTGTATTAAAGGGTCATGGCATTAGGAAGGGTGAGAACCACTGCTATAACTGGCCCTGGTCAGCATTCTGGCTGCAACATTCTGGCTTTGCTGAAGTTTCCAAACATTTTCATCTTCATATAGCTCTTAGATCTATGTGTCCTTTATTTTGTTATCCCCTGTCTTTATCTTTTCACACTTGTGGTTGAACTGTACAATTTATTGTTCTTAGTTTATTCCTGTCTCCCTTTTGCTTTGCTACTCTTCTTTCCTTCACTGCTTGTAGCATTTTATCTGTCATCCATGGCTATGCATTGAAAGAGCAAGGCTAGTGATGCTTATAATATCACGGGTAACTACGTCCTGCGCCCTAGTATTTACACAGTAGCCTTTGTATACTTAATGCATGAATAAGGCATAAATAATTCTAGAAAATAAAAATGCTCAGTGTAAATATAATAATAATAATAATAATAATAATAAAATAAGATAAGAAAATTTTTAGTTGTATGCCGCCACCGCCTTTCCGGAGATCAAGGCAGTTAACAGCATATTAAAACACAACAATATAACATCAAACAACCATAAAAACCATCATAAAATTAACTCATATCATACATCTACAGTCTAAAAAATCTCAAGCTAGCGACAAATGCTGCTGAAAGGGGAGGGGGGAGTACTTCAGGGGTTAGTGGTAAGCCTGCTGGAACAGGTATGTCTTTAACCCCTTTTTGAATTGGTCCAGCGAGGTGGCCGAGCAGAGCTCGCCGGGAAGGGAGTTCCAGAGCTTGGGGGCCGAGATAGAAAAGGCCCTCTGAGTGGTGGTAGTATATCTAGCTTCTGGAACCCTTAACAATTGCTTCCTGGCTGACCTGAGTGTGCGAGGTGGATTGTATGGAGAGAGGCGGTCCTCCAAGTACCCTGGGCCCAAGCCATTTAGGGCTTTATAGGTGATAACCAACACTTTGTATTGCGCCCGGAAACGAATAGGCAGCCAATGAAGGTCTTTAAGGACCGGTGTTATGTGACTGGCCCTGGAAGTACCAGTGACCAATCTTGCCGCCATATTCTGCACCAATTGCAGCTTCCGGGTATGGTACAAGGGTTGCCTCATGTAGAGCGCATTGCAGAAATCCAAACGAGAGGTTACCAGAACATGTACTACCGTTTCAAGGTCCCCCCGGCCCAGGTAGGGACGCAGCTGGCGTATCAACCGAAGCTGATAACAGGTGCTCCTGACTGTCGCATCCACCTGCGATGTAAAGTGGAGCAACGAGTCAAGGAGCACCCTCAAACTGCGAACAGAGTCCTTCATGGGAAGCGTGATCCCGTTCAGGACAGGTGGAAACACCGCCATCCCCGAGCCCGGAGAACCTATCGCAAGCACTTCCGTTTTCTCTGGATTCAAACTGAGTCTGTTTTCCCTCATCCAGCCGATTACCGACTCCAGACAGGCAACGAGAGGAGAGATGCCATCCTTGGTCACTGAATCAGTCGGAGACATAGAGAAGACTATTTGTGTGTCATCAGCGTACTGATAACCCTGCGCCCCGTGCCTCCGGATGATCTCTCCCAGCGGTTTCATGTAATTGTTGAAATGCATGGGGGACAGAATGGCTCCTTGAGGGACACTAGATGTAAGGGCCCTCTTATCGGAGCACACGTTCCCCAGCTGCACCATCTGGAACCTACCTGAGAGGTAGGAACAGAACCACTGGAGTGCAGTGCCCCCCGATTCCCAACTCCCCCAGGCGCTCCAGAAGGATACCATGGTCAATGGTATCGAAAGCCGCTGAGATGTCCAAAAGCACTAACAGGGACACACTACCTCTGTCCATGCCCAGACGAAGATCATCGACCAAGGAGACCATGGCGGTCTCAACCCCGTAGCCCGCCCGAAAGCCGGTTTGAAATGGGTCTAGATAATCCGTCTCATCCAAGATCAATTGAAGCTGGATTGCAACCGCCTTCTCAATCACCTTCCCTAAAAATGGCAGTAGCGATACTGGCCGATAATTATGCATCAGGGGGTCGAGGGAGGGCTTTTTTAGCAATGGTTTTACAGTGGCCAATTTTAAGCTAGATGGAAATTGCCCATCCCTCAGTGATGTATTAATTATACGGTGTAACATGGAAGTTACTATCGTTCCCCCCTGAGCCGCTAGCCACGAGGGACAGGGATCGAGGGAGCAGGTTGTCTTCCTAACGCTTCTAAGGATCTTGTCCACATCCTCGGTACTTACAGACTCAAAATGATCCAGTACAATCGAGTCCACGGAAGCTCTGGAGACCTCTACACTGGTATCTGCACTAATACTGGCATCAAAATCAGCCCTTATCCGAGAGGTTTTATCCGCGAAGAAGTTGTTAAATTGGTCGCAGCAGGCCTTAGATGGTTCCAAGATAGGGTTCAGGGCAGGAGGGAACCGAGTAAGCTCCCTCACCACTCTGAACAGCTCTGCCAGACGCAACTCTGCGGATGTGGTATGTGCAGCAAAGATCGAATTCTTTGCTGCATCTATCGCCTCTCCGTAGTCCTTCAAAAGAAGGTCCAGGAGAGCTTTGTCGGCTAAGCGCTGATTTCTCCGCCAGTCACGCTCTAGACGTCGCAGCACCCGCTTCCTTGCCCGGAGATCTTCCGTATACCAGGGCTGTTTTTTGGAAGCAGGCCTGAGAGGACGCTTGGGACCGATACTGTGTATAGCCCTGGAGAGATCAGTGTCCCAGATGTTAGTCAGGGCGTCAACAGAATCGCCATCATTTCCAACCATATAGCCCTCTAGGTCTTCTTGGAGCCTTTTGGGTTCCATCAGCCTTCGAGGGTAGACCATCCTAATAGGTCCGCCACCCCCGGGGGGGATCTGGGTGGATGCCTTGATTTTTGCCTCTACCAGGAAATGGTCCGTCCATGACAGGGTGGAGATGTTCGTTATTTCCACCCACGGAATCTCCACGTCCGTACAAAAGACCATATCCAGTGTATTACTCGCAGAATGCGTAGGCCCCGTGACCAGTTGAGACAGGCCCATGGCTGTCATGGTAACCATGAACTCCCGAGCCGCACCTGATGAAATATGGTTGGCCGCGAAGGGGATGTTGAGGTCCCCCAGGACCAAAAGCCTGGGGGATTCCAACACCAGCTCCGAGACCAACTGTGTCAGCTCGGTAAGGGAGTCTGTTAGCGCACGGGGTGGCCGTTAGACCAACAAGATCCCTAGACTGTCTCTGGCCTTCAGGGTCAAGTAAATACACTCAATATAGGAAGTTTGTCGAACATGGTTCCTAGATAGAGACAAGGTGTTCTTATGAATCAAGGCAACACCCCTCCCCCCGCCCACCTAACCTGGTCTGGTCCTTCACTGAGTACCCGGCAGGTAGAGCCTGAGCCCACACAGCTTCCCCTTCAGGCCCCAGCCAGGTCTCAGTAATGCAAGCCAGGTCACAGTTGTTATCCTCCAGCAGGTCATGAATGATGTGGGTCTTGTTCTTAATGGACCTGGCATTGCACAGGAGCAGAGACAGGGTTTGTGGTATGGTTGGAATGACCCTCAGATCTCTTTGGTTAGAAGAGGGACAGGAAGGATGGATAGATATTAAGCATCGATCTCGCCTTCCCCTGTAATGCTGGTCCACTCTCCTACCACCATACCTCCCCCTGCCCCACACTACTCCAATAGGAGCCCCGCTCGTACCAAGGGAATTACCCTCTGCCTCCCCAACCAAAACACTCCCCACATCCATACCCTCCCCCTCCCCCCGCAGCAATGATGGCAGAGAGGAGATACCCCAATCATCCTCTGCCGTATTGCTAGCATGGGTTCACCAGGCAGCAACAAGAGAGATTCCTCCTGCGCAGGTGGATTGTCCCTCCCCCGATGACTTAGGGAGAAAGGCTCTGGTGTCCTCCAAGGCCAGCAAGCTGGTTATAAGGGGAAGGCTGCTTTCACCAGCCCCTCCTCTCCTCAAGACTCCAGGCAGCAGCAAGAGAGAGTCCTCCTCCGCAGGTGAAATGTCCCTCCCCCGATAACTTAGGGAGGAAAGGCTCTGGCGTCCTCCAGGGCCAGCAAGCTGGTTATGAGGGGAAGGCTGCTCTCACCAGCCCCTCCTCTCCTTAAGACGCCAGGCAGCAGCAAGAGAGAGTCCTCCTCCGCAGGTGGAATATCCCTCCCCCGGTGACTTAGGGAGAAAGGCTCTGGTGTCCTCCAGGGCCAGCAAGCTGGTTATGCAGTGATAGAATAGAACTGAATGCAGTGGTGAAGTGAGCTTTATGGGCAAAGGTAGCCTGAGTATAGAACTGTGCTCCATGCAATGAATTTGTGCATGCAATGAATTTGTCAAAGAGTAAACCAAACAGAGTGACTGTTTATAACAGTCCATGTCCCTTGACTACATGCCAGTGAATGGAGGTTAATATCCTTTGTGGTACTTGAAATAAGAAGGGCCATAGATTATCATCTTTGGCCCCGTGGACTAGAACTGTTTCTTTTCTGGAAATTCATTGCTGACCAGTAGTCAATAAACAACAGACTGCCACTACTCCATGGACTACCACTTTGAGTAGCACTGCATTAGCAGAGCACATACACTTTGCCAGAGCTGGCAATTAATAGGTTTTGTGACCAGAATTCCCAGAAGTCTCTAGTCAACCTGATCAGTACTTGTATATAAAAGCCCCTACATTTGATAGGGCAGGCATCCCTCTGCCTAGGATAACTCCACATATTAGATGGACCCACAAAGAGGTGATAAGTAGAATTGTTGCTGCGTATCAAAAGTGTGTTATGCCAGCCTCGTCTAACAAGTGGCCTGAGTCAAGCAGCAGTTTCTTGCATGCTTTTTCCTCCCTCCCCACCTCATCTAGGCTTCGACAGTCTTGTTCCATCTGTCCTCACATTCCAGTATCATGCTTGCGAATTCATTGAAGTGTGACCAGTGTTTATAAGCATCTGCCTCAAATTAAGTCATTCAAAGAGTGAGTCGTCTTTGTGTGTTGTTCGGAGAATTGACTTAAGCCCTACAGGGGTGATGATGTCTGACCTAGTGCTTAAGAGGAGCTGATTGTCTTAAAAGGCTTGATCTAGCACCACTCATTCTGACACTGAGCTAGACATGTTTATTTTAAATACACTGTCAAGCTTTAAAGTAGGCTCTTCTAAGCATAGCATGGCAGTAAAGGAGGAGAAGTAGGGAGGAGTGTATAGAAAGCAATCTGACAGGCTAAGCAGTGTAAACTAAATCCATTGCATTTGAGCATTATTAAAGAGAGCTTGATGTGAGCTGGCTAGCCAGTGCAGGGAAGATGTGCTGTGTGCTGACAGAGGTAATAAAGGGAATAACACATTTTTATGGGAAAGGAGATTAATAATGTAATAGCTGACTATTACTAGGAGTTATCAACTTTTCCTAGGGGGATACTTGCCCCAGTTATTGAACAGAGCAGACAACTCTATTACTTTGCCCATAATTTATAGGGTATTGAAAATAATTTTGGGTAATATGAATCTGCCTTTATACACTCCCCTTATTTTTTTTAAATGCAGATGATATTTTTAAAAAGGAGAAATTGCATCAACATACTGCTGAAATTGTGTTTGAAAATACACATCTGGAATGCTGGCTTCAAATTGGTAGCCTCTAACATTAAATATTGCAAGGACCATGGTCCACAAGCAAACTTGTGGGTGGACACCTTTTTCACTGTTTTAGCTCGCTATCCGAGCATGATTTATAGTAAACCATGAAGCAATGAATGTGTGTCATGGTGCTATGATATAATAAAGCATCCTTTAACTACTGCTTACACTTCATAAATCAGACAAAGAAACATTGGCTTAATTCCCCCACAGCTTTTGGATTTGATTTAGAGGACAAATAATTTCACAGCTATAGGAGGGGCTTGCTGTCTGTTCAGGAACATTTGAAGACAGGACCGAGCTGATTTACATGGGTGCTGACATGCCCCAGTTTTTCCAGAGTGCAGGTTTGTGTCAGGGCCATATTCTAGTACCAGGACTTTGGATCTCACCTAGATACAAACATCCTATTATACCAAGAATGTACTCCATCTCTTAATAAAAAAAAAAATAATCACACACACACACACACACACACACACACACACAAATCTGCATCTTGAACAAAAGCCTTTGCTTTGCCAATGTTGACAGTAGATAATAATAATAATAATAATAATAA
>NC_056524.1:56209874-56215469 GCF_019175285.1 Sceloporus undulatus | reverse complement strand
TGTTCCCATCATGCCCTCTTTGGTTCTGTGCTAGCTGCTTTCCTGGAGCCCTGTGCAATAAGCTCCCATATTACAGATGCAAAGTACAAAATAGATCTCATGATAAAGAAATGAAGAAACTGTATAATAATAAGTACAGGAAATAAAAACTTGCAGTAGAAAAATAAATAGCAAGATGGCAGGTTTTATGCGTCTGTTACTCCAGTCAATCCATTGGTAAAAAGGTACCAGCTATTCCAAGTATCCATTCATTCCCTCTTATGCAGCTTTCCTCCCAGCCTTCATATTGTTGTAGTGTGAACCTATCACAGGGTTTTCTTGGAAATATTTGCTGTGTGTGTGTGTGTGTGGCTTTGCTTCTCTCAAAGGCTGAGAAAATATGACTGCCTAAAACCACCCAGTGGGCTTCCATGGTCGAGCAGGAATTCAAACTCTGATCTTCATAGTCATAGTCCAGTTCTGAAACCACTATGCCACACTGGCTCTCTATTAAAGTAAGTATGTGGATTTGAACTTTTGACTCTCAGATCCCCAACACTAAGCCAGGCTGGTAGCCATCCTTCCTATGGACCCATAAAATTATGTGAATGTGAGCATATCTGAAGAAGTACATATACAGCTGAGATGTAAACACACCTGCATGTATAAATTTAATCACTGCTTTTCAATTTGTACATATATCTTGGTTTTCATTCCATTGGAATGTAGTGCTCCTATATGAAATAAAACTGTTTGTCATAAAGACACTGCAAATATAATTCTCTATCTCTCTCTCTAGTCTACCACCATTCTTTTTATAGTGAAGGCAAATACTTCTCTCACATTTCTAAAGTTATTACAACAGTAAATAGGTGTACATCCATTCATTTGAATGCAGTGCAAAGTGGAAAAATATTACTTATGCCCATGGCCCTCTTCCCCATCTTACACTGATGATAGCCAAGCTTTACAGCTGGACAAATTAAAGGTACAGTATTGCTGCTTTGTGGATTTTAGATTTTGGTGGTAACAATATAAACCTTTGCTCCTGGATGGAACATAATTTCCTTTGGCAATGTAATTGGCAGGTAAATAATTGTAAGTAAGCATCTGAATTGCAAATTAAGTAGCTAGGAGGCAGAGAGGAACAAAGACAGAAATTTGGCTATGCTGTGAAGCCAGCCAAAGGTAAAAAAAAGTATTTTATGATCTTTAAGAAATAAAAAGATTATACAACATTTCAAAAGAATGGGAAAGTGGTCATTCTATGAATGAACTGGGGGTGTCATTTGCTCATACAGATATGCAAAATCCTTTACATAAATTGAAGCCCACTTAAGTGGAAATGCTATTTTGTCTGCCTCTGCACTGCAGAAATAATCCAGGTTGATACCACTTTAACTGCCATGGCTCAATGCTATGGAATACTGGGAATTGTAGTTTGTTGTGGCACCAGAGCAAAGCATTGAGCCATGGCAGTTAAAGTGGTGTCAAACCGGATTATTTCTGCAGTGCTGATACAGCCTCTCTGGGAGAATGCATCTGGGGTGGGGAGATATTTCCTGTTTCATTGTAAAACCGCAATTCCTTTCTGAAAAATAATCTTCATCTGATGTTGGGTTATAGTCACAAATGCACTCTATGGACACACAAATTGTAACACAATGTAGAACTCCCAATATTTTGCAAAGTATGTGATTTCTGGGAACATTTTTTTATATATTATATATATATATATATTTATGGATTTCTGTGGGTCTCCTGGAACCACTCATCCAGTTAAGAGACAGTTTGATCCTAATTCTTCCACTTGTCAGATTTTATATCTTCATTCTCTGTTTTGATTTTCCTTTCTTTGCTTTCTTCTTTGAGTAGGCATTGATGTTACCGTCCAGTTTAGTTTAACCTTACATAAGATAAATGGTGTTTCTATTTTATTTAGGTTTGTATGTTTGTTTTGCTGCTTTTGGCTAAGAACATAAAATTTATATACACAATGCAATTAAATTAGATTTTTTTCTCATTAATGCTGAATACATTCTTTTCTTTCACAACACATGCTGCAGGGGTAGACGTGCACAGATTTTTCTAGTAATTTAAACTGCATCTGCACTGCAGAAATAATCCAAGTTGATACCACTTGAACTGCCATGACTCATTGCTATGGAATTCTGGGAACTGTAATTTGTTGTGGCACCAGAGCTCTCTGACAGAGAAGGCTAATTATTTCACAAACTACAATGGAATGGATCCTGGTCATGCCATCACCATAGAACCCCAAATATGAGATCTATATTGCCTAAGTAAAACAAGCAAACAAAAAATAAACAAAAATGGTATGTCTAAGGGGGCTATGGGTTGTCATAAAATCTTTTTATCATATTATCCAGCATGTCTGTAAAAATCATTAGTAATAAAGTACCTAGTGACAACTGAGAACTGCTAATATGACAGTGCCATGTAATGAAAATCGACAAAATGATAAGTTGCTTGAAAAGGGGAAAAGTTTTAGGTTCTTATGAAAAGGTCATTTTTATCATTTACAATTTACAAATACTATCCTAAAATCACAAATTGATCTAATTAAGCCACAGCTTAATTTTATTTGGATTGCAATATTTCTGGGACAGAATACCCTTGAAATTTATATTGGACTTTCCGTCCAAAAATGAATTGAACAAAATGCTTAACCATTCAACCTTTAGTCCTCTAGATAATTTGGACTTTAGCTCCCATAACTTCTGGCTGTTGGCCCAGTTGGTTGGGACTTCTGGGAGCTGTAGTCTAAACTAAATAGAAGACCAAAGACATTCTACAAGTACACCTGTTATAATTAGGAACCTCTGCATGCCAATACTCACTATCCACTACTCTGCATGTTTGCAGACTTCCTTAGTTATGAGGTTTTTTTTTTTTTGTTTATCCACACCTGTTTTCCTGCATCTCTCTAAATTGCAAGCATTTCCTTCTCTCTCTCCCACAAGACTCTGTGTTTAACTATGTGTTTAAGTACTTTCATATGTTTTACAAAAAGACTAAGATGCTTTACAGACCGCCCAAAAAGGGCTGTCTGCCGGCGCTGTCATTTGCTGTGCAGAGGAGCCCCAGCGGACAAACCGCGCGACTCCTCCGTGCAACAAAAAGAACCCAAAAAAAGCGGCTTCTTTTGGCGGCACGCTTATGACACCGCAAGGCGCCAATGGTACCATATTACATACAAACTGCATTATTTGCCCTCCACACTTGAAAGGATCCATAGACGAAGAGGAAAGGATGCCTCACTGGCTGCTGGTAGTCAATACCAATCTCCAACAGCTTGTTGTTCCTCATTCTTTTAGGCTGGTAAGGCATTTGTGGTTTCACTCTTGTAATAGCACCCTTGAGTAGTACCACAAATCTGCAGTTCTAAACATAGAGCATAATGGGACTTACCTAAGAAGAAATAAACATCAGCTGTCCAATTTCGTCTTGATTAATGTGGCTATTTCATTTAACACACTGATAGTGGGAAACCTGAACTTTGACTAGAAACTAGTAGTAAAAGCCTTTCTAGTTTGCCAGTTTGATCTACTTGCAGGCTAACCAAGAAGTGTTTATTAAAGAAATGCATTAAAAAAAAAAAGAACAGTGCAGTTAGTGAAGGGACCATGTGATATCAGATTGCTCAATTTGGACCCATGTCTTTTTAAAATGTGCTAGCAACACTGTCAAGTTGCCATATTCATTTCCCCACCACTAGTAAGCAACACGAGGTACCTCATAACAACCAATACTGCTCTTTCAGTGGACAAAAAAGTAAACATAATTTATGCCTGTCAAGGGTATGATTAAACTTCAATTCAGACTTGTCCCAACCAGAAAATAAATTGCCTCTGTAATCTTGAACAAGGCTTTCGAGACACTTTAAAAAAGAGAAGTGTAAGAGAGTGCCTGTCTACCCAGAGAAGTATGATTTATGAAAGTATTGATTTTTTTGTTAAATAATTAATTAGCTGTCCCACCACAATATTATTTATCAAAGATTTCTGGCATATAATTAAATTGTCATATAATAGATTGCACCCATATAGATTCATTAAATATTAAGACATACATGTGACACTGCTCCCCTTTTCTTTGGTTAACAACATATTTTCTCTGTTCTTTTCCATTAAGGTCAATAATGATGGGTCCCACCCTTATCATAAAAGCTTTAGTGGCTATTTGGCAAGATCAAGAAACTCATCAAAAGCACCCTCTAAAGGTTATGCATTGACTGCCTTTCAGTGAGTGACTTTGATCTTTTATCAACCAAAATTTCCCAATCAACTCTTTATAGTCACGGCTAATGAAACTTTTGCCACAGAGCCAGGTATTCCATCAAGCATTTGTAGGTGCCAAAAAGTCTAGTGGAATGCAAGGAAATGATCAAAATGAGATCAGAGGTGCCGATTTTCACTGCTTCAAGGATTTTATTGGACTTTGGTTTGTTTCAGCTTTTTAGGATAAAACAAGAGATGATAACCAAATCAGTGATCAACATCATAGAAGAAAAGGTGATCTCTCTCTCTCTCTCTCTCTCTCTCTATATATATATATATATATATACACACACACACACACACACACACACACACACACACACACACCTAAATAACCTTACACAGAAATCAAAAGCAAACAACGCCTACTCTAGTTACTGGTCATATATTCATAGAATATCTATGACCTTTGTATCAAGTTCAGAAACTTCAGCTAGTTCAAAATGCAGCAGCCAGACTGATCACTGGAACATCCAGATCAGATTATATAACACCAGTTTTAAAATCTCTACACTGGCTGCCAATCAGCTTCTGGGCGCAATACAAAGTGTTGCTCATCACCTTTAAAGCCCTACATGGCTTGGGCCCAAATTACTTGAGGGAACGCCTCTCCCTACATAATCCACCCCGCACTCTCAGAACATCTGGGAAGAATCTTTTAGAATACTCAAAGGCTAGATTAATATCAACTTCCTATAGAATATTCACTGCCATGGCCCCCACATTATGGAACAACTTACTGGAGGAAATCCCTCTAAGCACCACTTTAGATGCCTTCAAGAAGGCACTAAAGACGGATCTCTTCAGGCGGGCATACCCACCCAACCTTCTGTAAAGAAATGGAAGAAATCCCACTTGAAATCAGAACAGCACATTCTAACTGATATTTTTATTAGTATTGTTGATTCAAGATTTAACTGATTATTGTTTATAATATGTATTTTAGATACCATTGTATTGTATGTGGTTTTATGGTTGTAATCCTGCCTTGATCCAGTGGGAGAGGCAGGAAAATATAAATAAAATTATTATTATTATTATTATTATTATTATTATTATTATTATTATTATTATTATTATTAGATAATTTATGCTAGCAGAATATAGGTGTCAATGCTGAGATTTTTTATTATTAAACAAGACTGGCTACACTGGAAACTTATAATTAGATAAAAAGAATAAGAAAATCACTATTGGCCTGTTACAGACAGGTCAAAATAAAGCTGCTTCGAGTCACTTTGGAGGTATGGTATTTCAATGATGCATGCGTCCTAAGAGTCCAAAAGCCGCACCAAAGCCACACTCCGGTCCTAAG
>NC_056524.1:56195782-56209849 GCF_019175285.1 Sceloporus undulatus | reverse complement strand
TTTTGCGCTATTTAAAAGTTATTTTGGAACATTCTTTCAATTCCTGTTTCAGAGACTATATGATCCTATCGTTTTTCAAAATGCTGTCTAGATTTCTCCTGCTAGCAACACTGGCCCAAAACAAAAGGGCCAAAAAGTGCAGCTTCTGTCTGCTTTGGGGTGTAGCATGGAGACGATGCATGCCCCCAATGTGAATGGAAGCTGCTCTGACACCACTGGCAAAAGGAGCGGCGAAAAGCTACTCCTTGCCACAGTCCATTTGGGACACACACAGTGGCCTCCTTTAAGAACAGGCCCTACTGTCCCCATGGTCCAGGGCCAATCGGACTTTATCACAGGTGGAGTGGCCAAAGGCCACTCCTTCATGCCTGTCTGTTTCACCCCTCTGTTGCTAACCATAGTGGACTTCTGATTTGGGAGATTTATTTGGAGATTGACCAAACACGCTCCTTTTTTCCCTGTCCAGCAGTCAGTAAGAGTTCATTCAGTATTTGGGTATAGTAAAGAACTGCAGGAACCACAGAATATGAAACATGGCCAGATGAAGGATGCTCAGGCTGAATCAAACCGAAACAACAATGAAAGCCCATCTTAGACGTTATGCTGTAGCAGTGATATGTGCAAAGCATAGTATTTTCGCCCATTGTCACTTCATGCCATGGCTCCAGCTTATGTGAAGCTGGTGAAGTTTTTGTTTCTCAAGTCCACTTCTCATAATGTGGCAGTGAAACACTCTAGAAGAACATTCTAAGGCCCATTACACACGGGCACCCAGGACGACTCAGTCTGTGCTAGGGTTTAGAAAGGGCGTCTCTTCCAGACGCCCCTAACCCTACCACGGACTGAGTCTGTAACAAATGGCGGCGGCCGTTTCACACGGCCCCACCATCTTGATGTAGCGGACGTCTGCATCTGCACGTCGCGTCCCAGAAGTGACGCCGCGAGTGCGCAACTAGCACCTTGCGGCGTCTCTTCCGGAGCCCAGGAAGGGCGCATTTTCGTGCTCCTTCTCTGCAGCATCCGGGAACCGCGCCGTTTTGCTGCTGCGGTTCCCGGATGCTGCAACCAGCGGCGCGGCAGACCGCCGCTTCTTGCAGTCTGTAACTGGCCTAAGTAACTCACACAACTACAGATCTCAGGATTCCATAAGATGCAGCCATTGCAATTCAGTGCAACTCTACCCGTGCAGTGTGGATACATCCTCATTTTGGTTCCTGAGCAGCATAAAGAAAGGAGAAAGCAACACATTTGCAGAATCAATGACACATCCATTTAACATTTATTTGGAACATAAAGTAGTATCACTTCCTTATGTGCATTTTCTGGAAACGATTGTTTACATGTAAAGTCAGAAAATGGCACACGTAAGGAAACTAGTAACCATGTGCTTTGCCTTTCAGCTTTTTGCTATATTAAACCAAAACAAAACATCTGAGCAGAATATTCTTTTCTCATTGCCTTCCTCATAACTGAGATTCTTAAACAGAGATTCACTGTAAAGGTTAAACAAACTTGTCTATGAGGAAAAGATATTGCTTAACTGTAGTTCGTTCTCTAGAGTTAGCATAAAACACAGTCCATACTGAAACCTGTCTAACCTGTTTTACACGTGTTTGGGTAGCACGTGTTTAGATGTACTGTTCTAAGAGGTTTTAAAGTCTTTAACTACAGCTGTTGCTGTTATTGTTGTTGTTTTAGCAGACCACAGGTGCAGGGTTTAAAAGATTTGGCTCCAGTTCTCCACCCACATACCTGGGAGTAAACACCATTGAATTCAATAAACTTACTTCTAATTGATGCACATGGGTTGTGTTGTTATAACCTGTTCAGAGAAGTCAACTAGTGAAATAACAACACATTTGAAAGAAATTGCTTGATCGCATTTGTTTAGGTTATATGGGTTGAAGTATATTTATTAACTAACGCTTCAAGATTTTCCCGTTCCCTTATTTTATCCCAGTTGATTCTGGCACATTTAATTTGAACAAAGCCCTTGACCATTTAGTGAAACTCACTTCTCTTAAGCGTTTATAGGATTGTTGCCTTAGGTAGATTGTTCCTTTTTTCTTACATCTGCCCTGGGTTCTCAATGGGGTCCCATTTACCCATCATTTTCCTCCCTTCAGATATACATTTAGGCGTATTTTGATACTCTCTTCACATACCAGTGATTAGCAGATTTCATTGATACAAGATCTGCGTCCCATTTTTTATCTTCTTTTTTCAACACCCTGTTTTAAATACCTAAACCAGGGGTCGGAACCTCCGGCCACAGGCCGGATGCGGCCCACGAGGCCTTTCGGCCGGCCCCTGCCTGCCCCTGCCGCCGCCGGCTGATGCGGCTTTTCACCGCTCCGGGCACCGCCATTTTATTTCTCAAAATGGCGGTGAAGTCTTGCGCGACCTTCCCCGAGGTCACACAAGACTTCACCGCCATTTTTATAAACAAATGGCGGCGGCCTAGAGGCGAAGTCTCGCGCAACCACAAGAAAGGTCGCACGAGACTTCGCCCCCATTGGCACGGCCTCTGGGAGGCCGTTGCCATCGCTGGGCCTCAAAGAGGGCTCCGCGGCAGCAGCGGCCTCTGGGAGGCCTGTTGCCATTGCGGGGGCCCTCCAAGAGGGCCCCGGCGACAGCAAAAGGGCCTCCCAGAGGCCTGCTGCCGCCGCCGAACCCTCTTGAAGGGCCCCAGTGACGGCAAAAGGGCCGGCAAAGAGGAGGCCTCCAGTGCTGCGGCCCCCGCGGCTTTTTTGCTGGCCTGTGACGGGGCCTGGGGCCCCGTCAGGGGCCATCAAAGAGGGGAGGCCTCAGCACTGGTGGCCCCTGCCACTTTCCCGGCCTCTGACAGGGCCTGGGGCCCCGTCAGGGGCCGGCAAAGAGGAGGAGGCCTGGCCCCTGGAGGGTGGAAGCTCCACCCCCGGCATGTGGCCTCGCCCCCGGAGGGTAGAAGCTCCACCCCCCAGCTTCGGCCCCCCAGTTGTCTGAGGGACAGCAACCCGGCCCCCGGCTCAAAAAGGTTGCCTACCCCTGACATAACTTAACTAGGAAG
The DNA here is from genome assembly GCF_019175285.1 of Sceloporus undulatus. Lineage (NCBI taxonomy): Eukaryota > Metazoa > Chordata > Lepidosauria > Squamata > Phrynosomatidae > Sceloporus > Sceloporus undulatus. The sequence continues at coordinate 56,206,800 of NC_056524.1, read as the reverse complement.
AGTTCCTGAGTACTGAAAGTTTGCACGCTTTGTATTGTGTTCATCACTTGAACTGCCTATGCATTTTGTTTTGGTTTTGCCTCTTGTTTTGCATTTGCTTTGTTATACAGTTAGTAATTTTACTGCTGACCTTGTCATCCATAGACAATAGTGTAGTCTTGCTGGCTGGTTGGTTTAATTCTACTTTTCTGCATCCATGCAACTGGCAAAGCACTTTACTTTCTTAATTAGACCATTTGTCTTTTGTATAGTGCATTTTTGTGCAATGCAGTGGGTGAGGCAATTTACAGACATTATTTCATTAATTTCACACAACAGTTTGGTGAGATAAGGGTAAATAACCAACTTTTCAAATTGCAAACTAAGTCAGGTTACATACCGCTGGATTGCGGCGGTTTCCTGCCGCTGCCGCTTACAGCGTCCGGGAGCTGCAGCGGCCAAACCGCGTGGGTCCCAGATGCTCTGAGGAAGGAGCGTGGAAATCGCGCTCCTTCCTGGGCCCCGGAAAAGACGTTGCGAGGCACTAGTCGCGCACTCGCGGCGTAACTTCTGGGGCATGACGTGCGGACGCACAGTGTCCGCTAAGTCAATATGGCGGTGGCCGTGTGGAACGGCCACCGCCATTTGTCACGGACTCTGTCTATGATAGGGTAAGGGGCATCTAGAGCCCCTTTTTCAAAACCCTTATGGCGGTGTGTAACGCGCCTGGAATTAAAAGATGTTAAAGATGCTTCAGTTTGATGGGATTGGAACCAAATATCTTTTATCCTATAATCCTTTGACCACATTGGCCTAAATCCATCTGTATGAACTAGAGTAGAGCCACTAGATCTACAGGAACTTGGTAAATCAGCACTTATATAATTGTCAGTAATTCAATGAGTCTAATTTATTTGGGACTAGAAATTTGATTTAGGGCATAATCACTTTCTATTTGTCTAGTAACTCGAAAATAATGGGATTTTTGTTGTGTTGTGTGCCTTCAAGTCATTCCCGCTTATGCAGATCCTAAGGTGTACCTATCATGAGATTTTTTGGGAAAATATTTGGATAACTATACTCAGTTATAGGAATAGTGTCAGGTTGAATTAATTAATGATCACTCGATTGTGATTATCAACGTACCTGGCTGTGTAGACCATGGAAGCCCTATATTAACATTAATATATCTATTTTCATGACATATAATATCCTGTTTCCTCTCTCTGTCACACTCTTTCTTCCTGCCCCATATTTCATGAGAAAGCAAATATCTTATTCATAAGGTCAAATCATGCTTCCCCCCCCCTTATGGTATGTCCACATAGTTTCCATTCTGGCTGTTTACTGCTTAGAACACACAACCCTGAATAAGAAATGTAATTTTTCTTTCCAGAACATTCATGGTCTTAAAAAGAAAATGAAAAAAAAAAAAGGATGTCATATGTCTGCACAGTTTCTGTCACTCTTTTTGACAGCTAAGGCTGAGAAACTGAGCAAGGGACCAGAATAAGGTAAAAACTAACCTGCTTGTTAGGCAGTTGAAAAGCATATCAGATCCCCTCTCCCAAAAAAGATATAGAGAGAGTACAGATGTGGCTTTATCTGTTAGCATAATCCCATTAAAATTACTGTTGCCAAAAATGCTCAGAGTGCATTCCCTTAGCTAAAAAGCATGCGATGTCAGGAGAGAATAATGCCTGTTCCTCACACTTAATATCAGACAAGTTGCTCAGAACAGGCTGTGATTACATACAGCCCATGTAATACTATTCTTATCTTCTCTTTTCTTGAGTATGATGAATAAATAATCACAGTCAATGTAATAAAGTATATACAGATGAGAATAATGAAGAATAAAGTTGACATTCAGTTTCATATTCCATTTTTAAATCCCTCAGTTACATGGTAATGACAACATAGTTCAGTAATTCATCTTGTGTGCAGTACATGGCTTCATAAACAAGGCAAGATTGTACAAAATTTAACTGAGTATCTTATTGTTTCCCATGTATAATAATCTTGGGAAAACTTTTGCATTTGGAGAATTGTTGAGTCTTGAAATATTATAGGTTTCAAAAACTGAGGAGATTGTCTCTAAAACCAGCAGGAATTATCACCATACATTCTTGGAAGTTGATCCATAGAGCCAAGATGAGTTTCTGTTTCTAAAATGCTATTCAGCATTTTATAAAATTACTAGGTGGAACTATGCTGCATAAACATGAAAACCACTAATCTAAGAAAGATGTAGCGCCCACCCCACCCCACTCGCACTGGGCAAAATTACCTCATTCACTATTGCATCATGTTCAGTGTATGTCAACATGAGGATGCCCAACCAAGTTTTTCACTTATCTAGGCTATGAAATACAAACGTGAACTGATTTTAGGCTTTTGTCCTTTTCTGTTATGAAGAAGCAATACAGAACTCAAAATACAAGGGATAGAAATCTATTGGTTAGTCCTAACTAGAGTAGACTGATTAAATCAATTGTCGAATTGTAAATCACCATATAGGTAAGTTCAAATGATTCAATTGGTCTATTCTAGCTGGAACTAAGAATAGGATTTAGTGTTAAGATGAAATTTTATTGACTCACTTAGTACATTTATATCTCACTATGTACCAGTGGGATTTATTACATGTGTATTCTACCATTGTGACACTCTTCTGGACATCCCTCTGAAGTCTTGTGGCATTATAAATACTAATAGATATATCTTCTAAGGCAGTAGTTCCAAAACTTTGTCCCCCCAGATGTTTTGGACTTTGCTTCCTAGAATTCCTAACTGTTGGCCAAGCTGGCTGGGGCTTCTGGGAATTGAAGTCCAAAACACCTAGGGGAATAGAGTTTGGGAACCACTGTTCTAAGGTATAAAAACTTAGTCCATGCCAAATTTGTTAGCTTTTATGGAACTTTTTGTTTATGCAAACTAGAGATTGATGTCAGGTTAAAAAAATCTGAAGATATGCACCTGCCTTACTCTTTGCTTAGTAACTAAGATTCATCATCAGTCTAATTTGCAAAACCACCAGCTCTTATTGTAATGTACTGAGCTTTTCTTTCTGAAAAAAGCAACATAAAACCCTACACAATTGTTTGTTTTGTCTGAAGCAGAAGAAGAGCTAAAGAAGAGCTTAAGCACAGTGCATGTCTTTGTAAAGGGTAAACAGTACAGTACTTTCAATTGTACTTTCTGGGGAGGGAAATGACATGTATCTACAACTTCCCCTGTAATTTTATCAAGAAAACAGCTCAGATTTGGCAGGTAAACGTTGCAGGTTTATTTACAGTAACCAATGATTTCAAAAGATGCCAGATCTCATTTACATTGTCATTGATTCAACAGAAATAGAAGCATCCAAGTTCTCAACAGTAGAAGTCATCTACCACAAGTGACTACTATTACCTTTTTGTTAACTGAAAGAAAACAATACACAGCCTTGTAAATTACAGCTGAATCCATTGACTGGATTAAAGTTCGCAACAGGCAGAAAGAATCTGGTTTTACTGTGTAAGGTTGAGACTAGGGACTTTTTTACAAACTGAAAATTGGAAGGGTATAACCTCAATCTAACCTCAGTCCGGGATCAACCAAGCAGTTTGTCGTTATTTTGCAGGAGAATATCAAACAACATCGAATCCAAGGCGAATACGATCTGGACGCAAGCATGAAGAAATAATAAATTCGGGAAAACATTGAAGATATAAATCCTGTTCCACTCCAAATTTGCAGTCAATTCGAATTTACCAGGTATGGAAAGCATTTCTAGAGCGGTCTTGGATTGCTTTCGTTAGAATCAGACTACAATTCCCAAGATCCTTTGCTGCAATTTCCCCTCCTGTGCTCCCTGGCTGCTCCCTCTGTTTCGGAGCAAAGGAGGGGGGGGGGGTGAAGGCAAACTCCCTCTGAAGAAATCTTGCCCATAGAACCCCATGAAACAAGTCTGGAATGACTTGAAGGCACACTGCTGAGTTTATTTCTCTGCCAGGAAATATTAGAAAAAGACTACAATTCCTAAGATCTTTTGCTGTGATTTTCCCTCTTGCGATTTCCCTTACTATTCACTGGCTGCATAGAGGCAAAAAATCTCTTTTTGGATGAATTGGGAGTTTATCACACAGGAGGATTTTCTCTTAATTTTGAATGAAAAGAAAGTGGGACCAGAATGCATTCACATGATTTTGCTAGTTCAGCCAATTTATGTGAATTCGAATTGCATTCGAACTGACTTCCCATTGCCCATTGCCCGAAATTGTGTGTGATCACCTCTCACACAATAACGTGAAACCCCATGATTGCGCTCGGACTCATTGCCCAAATTTGTGTGTGGTAGTCTATCACACAATAACGTTAAACCCCATGACTGCATTCAGATTGCCATTGGATTATACTTCCAATTTCCCTTGTCTGATAAACTCCTTGGAGAGGGCTGAGCATGCATCCTAGCCCCTCCTCAATTCTGTCCACCTCTAACTTGGGAGGGGGGTTCTTTGGGACTGGTACCAGACACGATCCTGTTCTCCCTGTGCAGGTGCCAACATGCAATAGAAAGCCAATCGGTATGTACTCCTGTGATGAATTCATTTGCATTGGCCCTGCTTTCTCCTTTGGATGGATGCTATTTTCGTCTTGTTTGTTATAATACAGTGGTACCCCGGGTTACGAATTTAATTCGTTCCGCGGCGCTGTTCGTAACCCGAAAGATTTCGCAACCCGAAAAAGCCATAGCCGCTAGCGCTGGAAGCCGCGATTTCGTGCGAAAAAGCGCCGAAAAGCACCAAAAATTTTTTCGTAAGCCGAAAAAAAAAAAAACGTAACCCGGAACAGTTTTTTCCTATCTAATTTTTTCGTATCCCAGAAATTTCGTAACGCGGTGATTTCGTATCCCGGGGTACCACTGTATAGTACATAATTGCATTCATTTCCAAATTGGTCCCATTTTCTTTTCTTTCAGGATGGTGATACCTGTACATTGCTCCACATGTGAAAAAGTCCTATGGAACAATAGACTTTGCCAAGTCAGTAAACCCATTCATAATCATGAGACATTTCTCTCCAGAGTAGTGATTCCCAAACTTTGGTGTTCTGGGAGTTTTGTAATTCATGTCCCAGAAGCACCAGCCAGCTTGGCCAAGAGTCAGAGATTCTAGGCGCTAAAGTCCAAAACATCTGAAAGACCAAAGTTAGGGAACCACTGCTCCAGAGTGATGTTTTACATCAACATATTTTAATCAAAACCTCATCCTGCAAGAATTTTATTCCTATCTGCATACTTAGATTAGGCAAACTCCTAATCCTTCCAGGACAAATATAATCATGTAAATCATGTAAATATATGTAAGATTGCGTAAATATATACTTTTGTTGTTAACTGCCCTTGAGTCAATCTCGACTCATGGCGACCCTATGGATGAGACATCTCCAAGACCCTCTGTCCTCCACTTCTCTGCTTAATTCCTACAACCCCATCCATACCCATGACCGCCTTAATAGAGTCCAGTGCTAGCATGTGGCCTCCCTCTCTTTGGACTTCCCTCCACTTTTCCCAGCATTATTGTCTTTTCCAATGAGTCTTTCCTTCTCATGATGTGTTGAATGTATGACAGACTCAGTTTGGTCATCATGGCTTCCAGGGAGGTTTCTGGCTTGATCTTCTCTAGGACCCATTAGTTTGTCCTTTTCTCTGTCCATGGGATCCTCAGCACTCTTCTCCAGTGCCACATCTCAAACAAATTGCTTTTCTTTCTATCATCTTTCTTAACTGTCCAGCTCTCACACCCATAAATGGTAATAGGGAATACGATGGCTTGTATGAGTCTAACTTTTTACTGAGCTGTATATCTTTGCATTTTAGAATCCTTTATAGTTCTTTCATAGCCACCCTCCCATTCTCATTCCTGATTTCCTGACTGCAGTCCCCATTTCTATCAATGTTTGATCCCAAGTATGACAACTCTTTTACTATTTCTATTTCTTCATTGTCTAGGTTGAATTTGTGAAGGCCCTCGATGGTCATTATTTTGGTTTTCTTTATGTTCAACATTAAGCCTGCCTTTGCACTTTCTTCTTTGATCTTCCTTAGTAGATGTTCCAGGTCTTTGAGGTTTTCTGCTAGTACTATGGTGTCATCTGCATATCTTAGATGGTTACTATTCCTTCCTCCTATTTTCACTCCTCTTTCATGTCCAAGCCTGCTTTTCTCATGATATGTTTTGCATACAAGTTGAACAGACAGGGTGAAAGGGTACAGCCTTGTTTGACTGCTTTGCCTATTGGGAACATTTCTGTTTATCTCTGTTCTGTTCTGACAGGAGCCTCTTGTCCTGAGTATTCCTCATCAGGACTATCAGATGTGTTGGCACTCCCATGTCTTTAAGGGCATTCCATATTGCTAATTGTGAACTCCATTCAGATTTTTTTCAGTCTTCAATTCTCATTTTACAGATTGTATCTGGAAATCTAGGTTTTAGAGCAGAAGTGTGGCAGGATAGCTGATGTTTATTGGTTCTGTTTATAAATAAGAGTGGAAAGAGGCTTCATAAAGCAGATTCATTATCTCCAATCTATGCAAAATGTAATAAAAGCTTGTCTGTCTAGTACAGTTCCAAGATCATGAAACCTAGACACTGGGAACTTGACACAGATATTTAAAGAACCCCAAGGTATGCATTTCAAGGCTATTTTGTTTTTAAGTGGTTTGATGCATTTTAGTTAATTAAAATCTGTCTGTAGCCTGCAGTACCATTTTTAAGCAGCAGGCATCCTTAATTCTCTAAAATGGATGGAGGGCTGGCAGATTAATTTCTTCTAAAGGCCACTATGTATTGCCATTTTATCCTTCCCTTATCAGGGCCCAGAACTCTTCAAATAGTTGAAAACAGGGCCAAGAGACAATTCCCGCTGCCTGATACCTGGGGAAGCAGGAGGAGAGAGAGAAAAGCAGGCTGAATTATCAGGGACGGGGAAGAAATTATTTAAAAACCTAGAAAGAGAAAAGGCAAGCAAAGAACAGAAGGAAAGGGAACTCACAGCTCCAGGTGAGAATAAGGACAAATGGATTTCTTGTTCAGGTGAGGCTATTTCTCCTGCTAAATAATATAAAAGAAATGAATAAATATAGAACAAGACCTGTGTCACAAGAAAAAAAGTAATTGTTTTCATAAAAATGACTCCAGATGAAGTAGGAAATCCACTCACACCAATTTTTTATTTTACTTTTTCCTGCCAGCCTGCATTTCAGCATTTACCTAGGACAGTGTGACACTTTCAAGAATATGTCATAGAATCACAGCATTGGAAGAGACCACAAAGGCCAGCCAGTCCAACCTCCTGCCATGCAGGAAGACACAATCATAGTGACGTGACATAGGTTGTTGTTATTCCAGCTCTGTGCCCTCAATCGTTTCCCACTTATGGAGACCCATGGGATTTATTTATTTTTTTGGCAAGTTTCTTCAGAGTGGGTTTGCCACTGCTATTCTCTGAGATTGAGAGAGTGTGACTTGCCTAAGATCATCCAACAACTTTCCATGGCTGAGCAGAATTTTGAACCCTGGTCTCCACAGTTGTAGCCCAAGGCTCAAACCACTACACCATGCTGACTCTCATGTAATCACAGGGGTTTCTTGGCAAGATACATTCATTGGGGAGAAAGGTTGCCTTTGCCTCCCTCTGGCTCTTTTATAGGATAAAATTTTACAAATGTTATATGGTAAAAAAGCCTGAAGGAGGCAAGAGAAACCTTCTTTCCCACCCCTCTGAACATCTCTTGCCAAGAAAACCCTGTGACCTTAGGATCACCATAAGTTAGAAACAACTTGAAGGCACATAACAAATTATGCTCCAAGCCTTGTTCATGACTTAGTTAATAGTGTCATCAATTATCTCAGCCTATTTATCAGCAAAATTATTTTTGCCAGCCGGTGTCTGCTCTGATCAACACATGAGAGCACATCCCAGTCATCTCCTTAGCTGAACAAGCACTCATTTAAAACAAACAAAAAACAAAACCGTGGTGCAGTACTGTTAACCTTGAACTACTGTTCACTTGATGATTTGGGGCAAATTGATATTCTTCTTGTTTTATCTTGTTATTTTTATTTATTTACATAAATAAATTCCTTCTCCTTCTACCTGAAAGTTGCTCAGGCTAGCCTACCCAGCTGGCAACCATGTGCGTGTTTGTAGCTTAGCTCTGAAACCTAAAATATAAAAGTGGTGTCAAACCGGATTATTTCTGCATGTTCAGAGACTGGCAGCCTTACATGTAGCTTAACCCTGAAACCGTGTGTGTGTGTGTGTATGAATAAATGTATGTGTGTATGAATAAATATAAATATATAAAATATAAAAGTGCTCATTTGCTTTGACCATATGTTAATTGCCATTCCCATGTTCAAAAGCTATCAGCTGTATATTTGGCAGAGACTGATTATGGGTTCTGTATGTAATTATGATACTTCCAGTGACCATTGAATCCTGGCACACTCCTCTTCAAAATGTAATACTGTGCATGAGACTAACTGTGCAAAGTGAAATGGTTGCTTACTGCCTGTCTTTGTTAGGCATGCTGGGAGTACAGTATTCCTCCAGAGCCCTTCTTTCTTCTCAGGCTAGATCTCCCTTGTTCCTAGGGGCTTATGTTGGGAGAGATGAGAGTCTCCCTTTTGGCTGACAGAGTGTGGCTCTGGGGGGTGTAAGTTATGCATGTGCATTAAGCCAGAGAGCCAGGGGATGCTTATCTCCACTGATTGCTCCTGCTGTCAGGAAAGAAAAGAGAGGAGTGGTAGAATGTGCCTCACCACATTTCTCTTTTGATAAAGGCTACATGCAGGAATACTTAAAGACACTTAGGCTGCATAATAATCCAGTTTGACGCCATTTTAACTGGCATAGCTCCATGCTGTGGAATTCTGGGAACTGTAGTTGGCTGTGGCATCAGAGCTCTCTGACAAAGAAGGCTAAATGTCACAAAACTACAGTTCCCAGAATCCCATGGCATGGAGCCATGGCAGTTAAAGTGGTGCCAAACCAGATTACTTCAGCAGTGTGGATGCAACCTTATACATGTGCGTATCCCTGGTCACTTTGCATGCTATGGCTTGGAAGTGTCGCTCTCTGCAGTCAAACTATAAACACAGACACACACACTTATGGGTGCAAAAAGACATATCCTGCCACTTTTCCTGATTTAAAGAGAACCCGTGAGGTCTAATGCAGTCTAAAATGCACCCAATTCTCATTCACAAGCAAAGCTTGCGAAGTGGAGGTGGGGAGAGAATATTATCTCCACAGGAGGGTGCATGTTTGTTGTTGTGTGCCTGCAAGTCATTTCCAACTTATAGAGACCCTATCACAGGGCTTTCTTGGCCAGATTTGTTCAGAGGAGCTTTGCCATTGCCTTCCCTTGGGGCTGGGTCATAGCCCAATGGTCATCTTGGCTATGAAAACCATTGGGTAACTTTGGGCATATGGCATGCTCTCAGCCCCAGGGGAAGGCAATGGCAGAGCTCCTCTGAACAAACCTGGCCAAGAAAACCCTGTGATAGGGTTGCCATAAGTCACAGACCAAAAAGGTCAAACCTCTAAGCCCAATGCTATGCCCTCCAGAGTCATATGCTCAAACCTCTAAGCCACTTTGTGTGCATCTACACTGTAGAAATCAAAGCAGTTTGGCCCCACTTTGAGCCCTGTAGCTCCATGCTATGTAATCATGGGAACTGTAGTGCTTGTGAGACATTTTAGCATTCTCTGTCAGGGAGAGAGAGCTCTAGTGCCACAATAAACTACAGTTCCCAGGATCCTTGAGTGCTGAACCAAGTCAGTTAAAGTGGGTCTGCAACCGGATTATTCCTGCAGTGTGGTCCAAAACACACTGCAGAAATAACCCACCTTGAGGCCCACTTTAACTGCCTTGGTTCAGCACTCAAGGATCCTGGGAACTGTAGTTTTGTGAGACATTTAGCCTTTTCTGTTAAAGAGAGCTCTTGGTGCCACACACACACCCAAAAAACTACAATTCCCAGGATTCTTTAGTACTGAACCAAGGCAGTTAAAGCGGTCTCAAAGTGGGTTATTTCTGCAGTGTGGTTTGGACTTTTTGAACCTTATAAAAGAGACTCACAGAGTGGCATCAAATAATGGTTTTGAGGCCCTCATTGTGTTGGGAAGGGCGTGTTTGTGTTTGTGAGAGGAGGAGGACTAAAGCTAGCCAGGCTCTGTGTGGGCGGGAGGCAGGGTGGGGATGAGGAGCAAGGTTGTTTCTGTCCCAGTGAAGAAGGAGGAGGAGGGAGGGAATGAGTAAATAAGTGAAGGAGGAGAAGGAGAGAAAGAGAGGCAGAGGCCGCCCTGCCTCGAGAGACCAGCTCCTCTTTCTTCCCCTCAGTGTTGATAGAAGCACCGTTGAGAGGGAGCCAGGGAGGCGGAAGTGACGGCCGCTTCACCTGCTGGGCTCCGAGGGGAATCGACCGAGAGGACATTATCAGAAAGAGGAGGAGGAGGAGGGAAAGCGCCAACGCCAACGCCGCCGCCTCCTCCATCTGAGGGGCTTTCAGCCAGGAGTGGTCGCCCGCCCGGCTTCTCCTCTCTTCCCCGCCATGGAGTCGCCCCTCCTGCGGCTGCACTTGCCCCGGACTCTCCTCCTGCTCTTCCTCTGGGCTGCAGCAGGTAACACGAAGTCAAGGGGAAAGGGAATGGAGAGAGAGAAGGGGAGTCAGGAATGGATGATGGTTTCATTGGGGGGGGGCTGAGGGGAAAAAGAGACCCCCCTCCACTACTCCCGCTTCCCTTTCTGACCCCGGGGGTGGGAGTAGTTGGAGACCACTACAGTTGGTGATGGCAGTGGTAGTAGTAGTAGTAGTAGTAGTAATGTTTTCTTTATCTTTCTTCGTTTTCTCTCTTTTTCTATCCTTACTTTCTTCCTTTCCTCCTCTTCCTTTATTTTCTCTCTTTTTCTTCTTTTCCTTTCTCTCTTCATTTCCCTCTCTTTCTTTACTGCTCTATTTTTCTCCCTTCATTTTCTTTTTCCCTTC